>NC_141534.1:114647500-114972500 GCF_021556685.1 Rattus norvegicus
ATTTATATAGGTAAAATTTCTGAATTAGAAAGAGAACACAGTACCTAAACCAGTATAAACAATATCACTAGCTGAGGTCCTGGAATGTTTCGATAAATCTAACTCTGCTGCTAGTATATTGACCCGAACACTGCTTCTTGAAGGACACATATTGAAATCAGTCCCTCCTAATGCACAAAGTGCTCAGAGTATGGAAAGATTATGTTAGCTCAAATTACAACATGCAGCTTATAATAATTTTGTAACTCATGAAACATAGTTCATTCCCAAAAAGCATAAACATTGAAATTTCTATGTTTGGTAAATAATTGTATAACTGTCTATTTTGATGACTGAAGTAATTTTTGGACCCAACTAGCTCATTATTAGAGTCTATCTCCATGACAACATTTTCCAGGACTCTCTTCCAAGAACTGATTCCTCTAATGAACAACCATCACAAAATCAGTTTAACCTTTTTCTCTTGACAGGTCCCCCAACTTGAGTCATTTTGAGAGATATATGTGAAAAGGATAAGTTAAAAAATCACTTGGGCCTCCACATCTAATCAGATACAATCAAACTAATAGAAAAAATAGTGGGGAAGAATCTCTAACACATCGGCACTGGAGAAAATTTCCTGAACAAAACAACAATGGCTTATGTTCTAAGAATCTACAAATGGGATCTCATAAAACTGCAAAGCTTCTGTAAGGCAAAGGACACTGTGGATAGGACAAAATGACAACCAACAGATTGGGAAAAGATCTTTACCAATTCTATAACTGATAGAGGGCTTATATCCAAAATATACAAAGAACTCAAGAAGTTAGACTGCAGGCAGACAAATAACCTTATTAAAAAAATGAGGTTCAGAGCTAAACAAAGAATTCACAGCTGAAGAATGCTGAATGGCTGAGAAACACTTAAAGAAATGTTCAACATCTTTAGTTATAAGGGAAATGCAAATCAAAACAACCCTGAGATTTCACCTCACACCACTACAAAAATTGCTATAAATTTGTAACAAATGACTCTCAGTTAAAATCTATGCATATGTAATCTTATTACAATATTTAAACTCTTATTTAAAATATACTGTAAATGAAACTTTAATTCAACTTTCTTTAAAACAGATTTACTAAAAAAGAAATAAATGTGTTAAATAACAAGCACATGGCTGATATCTGTCTTTACTACGGTTAAAGGGCACATGCCTTTTGACTTCATTGCCATTTTTCGATGACCACATAGTATAAGCTAACTAAGGCAATTCCATTTTAGACTAAAGGACCAATAGCAACTATCTAAACTATTTGAATTAAAATGTAGGTTTGCTTGATATGTCAGTCATTTAGCAGCATAACAATGGAAGGCACATTATGTAAATATGCTCCAAGCAGTCCCCGCCCTGAAATCTATTACTCTCCATCATAAGGAAGATATGTGTTTATGAAATAGTTGTTCCATGATTGGCAGCTGATATTCTGGATCCTACACTTATTAAAATAGATGCATTCTGTTACACTAGATAAAAATACATTAAATAAAATATGATTTCTTTCTGTTGACTCAGAACAACAATAGAAATAGGTTGGAGTATTGACTTAGTGATTAAAAGCACTGCTGTTGTTGTAGAAGACCTAGATTTGGTTTCCAGCACTCATAAAATGGCTCATAATTGCCTCTAACTCTATATTTTTCCAAGGTTATTGGAAATTATCTTCTGACCTCTATAGTCAATAGAGACACACATGGAGCATACACATTCATGCAAAACGCTTGTGCTCAGAACACCAAAAATGTTAAAAATAGTTTTAATATCCTGACTGCAAATTATGGTAGTGCAATGGTGGCACAAAACATGTGGGAGTAAACAAACAATCTGAGTCAAGGGAAAACCATATGAGATTGAACCCACTGTATGTGTTGCCACAAGGTTACAAAGGTATCCTGGCAGTCAGAAGGCAAGGAATACCACAGAGTCACACAGTACAACAAACCTCACACCAGAGATTTATTGGGTGGGAAAAACCCGGAGGGATGTGTGGGAAGAATATCTTGCATCTCTATGAATGAGGCATTTGATAATAAAAATCTGATGGCCTATATAGGCAGAACATAGGAGGTGGGGCATCCAGGAGGCAGAAAGGATTCTGGGAGAGAGCCAGGTGGAAGATTCACCTGAGAAAATGTGACAAGACAGGCACATGGTGCTGGAGCACAGGTAAGCAGCTACATGGCAAAATGTAGATTCGAATAAATGGGTTAAGTTTTGTTACGATCTAGTCATAGATGAGCCTAGATATATGACTAGGTAATTGTAAATATGTTTTGAGTCTGAAACTTACTTCTGAAAGCATGGGACTGGGAGGAAGAACCAACCTCAACCTCTATAGGAGAAACTGCCTCAACTCAGTTGAGAAACAATAGAGAGCTAAGTAGAAGACAGGCATGTATACCTGTTCTTGGGGCTGGAACAAAGCTTTTCAGGGTGGGGATTCAGGGGATTTTGACTTGGGCTGCTCTGTAAGAATGGGGAAGGCTGAGGAGGGCCTGTAGGGCACAATGTTCTGTGTGTGGAATCTGGCAGTTGGTAGTGCCACCCCTGTACCTCAAGGGATTTACAGGCATATCTGACACTATTTGGGAGGCCAAGAAAGAATGTCTAGATACCCAAAATACGTAGGTTAATAATCAATCCTACAGATCTAAAAGTGAATAAATACAAGTAAATACATAATTGCTTCTTATGATATTCTGTTATATTCATAGCTTAGTGCCTTATTCAGTCATAAGAGAAGGCTTCTCCTGCAGCTGATGGTAATAAATGCAGGCACAGAGACAGACAGACATGCACCCAAACATGCGCGCGCGCGCACACACACACACACAGACACACACACACACAGAGACTGAGACAGAGACAGAGAGGAAGAGAGAGACACAGAGAGAGGGAGAGAGAGAGAGAAGGAGAGAGAACACAACACTAAATGTAATATACAGTAAATAGTCCTTTTCACAGCTCAAGGAACCCAGAAGTAGAAAATAAAGCAGAGATAGCATCATTGCCAGAGGAGAGATTAGACATTAGGAGAACAAAGCCCTCTAAGTCCACTGATTAGAGTTTATATGTACACATGGGGATTGAAACAGGAATCATAGGGCCTACATGGGTTTACAAAGAGGTCCTCCACAAACATAGCTTTTAAATTAATGTTTTTAACGGATTCCAGAATGTGTAAAAATGTGTCTGACATTCTTGTGTCTTAAGATCTTTATCTTATGTTGGTTTGAAAAGTCCTACTTTATTGTGATGACTTTCTGTTTCACAGCCTAAGTTTCATTATCAAATTTTGATGTTTATTAAAGATTAAAGAAGAGAATTCTCTTCACTAAATTGTCCTCTGACCTGCAAATTTCATCCATTTACTGCCCCAGAAAAAACAAACAAACAAACCAACATCGTGGATCTTCTATGAGGGCTGAAGGCTTCAGTGACTAAAAGCATACATTGCTCTTGCAGAAGAGGTGACTTCAGTTTCTAGCTGCACAACAGCTGCCTCACAATTGTGAAAGTGGAAGATTCCTGAAAAGCAACATCTGAGTTTGTCTCTGAGCTCCACATCTGCATGCTGTGCACACATCTACCCATTGTTTGGATGACATTTCTTACTTTGTATGAAGGTGTGTCTCTGTATTTTCAATTGTTAATTCTGTACTGTCAAAGAGCTAAGTGATGGCAGGATTTTAATATTGACATTTCTAAGACCCATCATACAGTTTCAGATCTGTAAATTTTGTCCTTACCCACCTGCTCAAAACATGAATGTCATTGCCTGAAGGTAACTGAAGGGATATTCTGGCACAGTCTTACTGCTGACAGATAATAATAAATATCAGACAGCCAATAGCTAGGGCGGAAACCATTGGGGTTTACCTGGGCAGGAAAGAGACCAAAGGGACAAAAGCAGATGCAGAAAAATCAAAAGATACTGAAGGAAGAAGATAGGGAACAGAGCAGATAGTGAGAACCACAGGGCGAGACAGGTTGTTCTACAAGTTAAGGTAAGATTAAATGTGCCATCTGAGAATCTGTCCTATCAATATGTATACAGTTTTGGCCTACACAGAAGTCTCCAATTCATTTATACTGTAAGTTGATCTTGAAAAGCCGTGCTTTCACCCATGCCTGCAACAATGCACACCCCCAAAAAGGGATGTGATGCAGCTTATTTGGGTATATGGAGGAGAAACCTGAGAAGTAGACACTTTCAGCCTATTCCTACAGACAGAATGCAGAGAAGTGTCCATCCCTCTTGTAAAGACCATCTACCTTCCTGCTTTCCAAATGCAGTCCAGCCTTCTCATATCTCTGTTGTTCGAATGTCTTTGAGCTGTGATAAAAAGTTCCCAGGACAACAGTAGATCACTTGACAACAAGCTCTTTGCTTTATTCTCGTGTGCTGTGTGCGTAAAGGCAGGGAAAGCACACACAGAGCCAACCACACATGTATGAATGCTCTCAGCTACAAGTATAGGCTCACACTCATGAAGTCCCTCACCTATATGCATACTCATATCTCACACAGGTGGAGACCCCTCATTTGGGATAAAGGCGCATGTATATACACATGCTTTAACAGGCTTTCTTTTATACCTCTGTGACCATTTCCTCTACTGTGCACTCTTTTGCTAGAGAAACTGCCCCTTATCATCATGGAACTAGACCTGTGTGTCAGTTCTTCATAACTCTGGATCTATGGCTTTCTCCTTTTTCTGGACATCCATCACAATGTGAGGGAACCAAACAGCTGTCCAATCATGTTCTCTCTTTCAGATTTCCCTGGATCAAAAAAGCTAAGGGCCTGGAATGCCAACTACACAACCAATGTGGTAGCCAGTGTTTCAGCCTGCTACTATTGCTGTCAAGTAACCCATGTCGCAGATGGAGGTGGATGCATGGGGCTCCCACAGGGCAGGCAGGGGAGAAGCATTTAACAAGAAGGGACATGCATATCACTTCCCTCAATCAGCCTCGAATTTCTTTATCCTCAGGTGGCTCCAGTCAGTCTGTGAAGAACTTCGATCCTCTGCTGCTTATAAATCTCTCTTGACAATAGAAAGGTAAGAGGCCAGAGAGAGCAAGTCATTGACCCTGGGCTATGAGCAATCAGAATTTCTTTAGCCACCTGTGCCTTTTCCCTGCCTGTGTAGGATTTTTAGCTTCTGGACACTATAGTGATGATTTGTGGGATTTGGGAATCCAGAATTGAGCATCCTAGATCACCAACTCTGGCCTAAACAGAACACCAATATCACTGTCACTCAAAACTCTGTGAAGCTGAGGCAAGAAAAACATGAGACTAGTCTGCCTTATGTAGATATCCTACCTAAAACTGCAGGACTAAACTTTATGTCTCACATCTCCTAGATATCTAATACCACCTCCTATGCTAATAGGAAAATGTCATCATCATCAGGAACAGAATCAGCTCCATGCTCACTTGTGTTATGGAAAGCACCTGAATGGTTCTTTGTACTTGTTGATGGAGGAGCACCACCATATCAGCTAGAGGGTGACTCCCCTCTCTCTAGAATTGGATTTATTTGAAACAAGGTTTCACTGTAATACAGACAGGCTAGAAGTCATGGTACTCCTGCTTCTATGCCAAATAGCAGGACTTCAGATGTAGGCTGGCACACCCAGAAAACATGTGTTTTTGTTTTCTGGATGAGTTACCTAATTACCTTGAAACAAAAGATATTAGCAACCTTTTACCTAAAACTTCAGGAATCCCAGCACATACGTTCTTTCCTCATTGCTGAATTTCCTCATTTCATTCACCTTCAGACACAGTTTAAATTAGGTATTTAATTCAGACTAGAACATATGTACATAAAGTTTATCCCAGTCAGACTAAATTGCCAGAGCAAAGCCTGTGGGTCTGCACTCAGGACAATAAACAATAAGAAGTTTGACAAGGTGTCTTAACTATTATTTTTTTCCTTCAGGTTCTCAACGGGCAGCCCCAAGGTGTCCCCATAAAAACTCATTCAATCCTCACAACATGAGAGCAATTGTGCTTTGTGTGGTGCAAAACAGGGAGAACTGGTGACTGAGGAGAAAGTTCATAGAAACTTGGCTAAAATAGTCCATGTTCTCCATCTCTTCCTGCCTTGCATTCAGTCACATTATGAGTCCACTAGAACTCCAAACTCTCCACTTCTCCATGGTTTCACTGACAAAGGCCCCACCCCACATTTCTTGAAGGATCTCCTCAAAACTGAGGAAACCTATGGAGACTTGTGAGCAGGTACTAGGTTGTAGAATCCCATGTTTATGGATTTTCCTTTTTCTTGCTTTTTTACAAGACATTTGAGTGTTTGGTCTACAGGTAGGTATATGCATTCCTGATGACAGCTGTGGTCACCAGAGGGAATTAGATCTCCTAGAACTAAAGTGGAGAAAAAGTGTTTCTGGGATAGATGTGGACTGGAATGGGAGCATTGCAAAGAGGAAACCTACAGATTCAATTCCTGTATTTATCAAGGCAGAGACATCCAAGGGGCAGGGGTAAGAAAACTGTGCCCTGTAGTGATGGAATGATGATCAGTATAGTTTTCGTGTATGATCCATTTGCTGAGTGTGGACTTGTGGAAATAGGTGAGAGCACATTATTCTCAGGCAGTAATGACTCATGAGCCTCTGTCTACACTTGAGAATCCTGTAGGAATCATTCTGTTCACAAGATATTCATTGTTGCATATTCATATTTTCTAGGCAACCTTGGGAAACAAGCTCAGTTCAGAAAGAAAAGTCTAGTATTGTCACCAGCTTTGCACCATTTTAGTCTAAGATCTAAGACCTAAGAGTCTACAGGTTAATTTAGGAAGCTGGATGTCTAGGCAAATAAACCATTATGTTGTATGTATTCAGGCACTCTTAACATGCTTCAGTGTCCAAGCTGAAGACAAGGAGTCTTAAGAAAAAGAGAAGATCCATGGGGGAGAACACATCAAGCTACTTTCAGCAACTATTGATTATGACTGAAAAATTCAGTCCCACGTGTAAAAAACCTATGTACTTTTTATTCAGGGAAGCCTGAAACTTCCTAAACAATATAGACTTGTACTTTTTCTCTTGGTTTCATACCACAAGTGGATGGTAAGGTCCTACAGTTAAAGACACCACCATTTGATCTTAGCACATTGAGAAATATTCTGAAACTTACTGGCAAACTTCCTCCCTGCTGCTTAGCTTTCTCTGTGCAGGGTGGTGTTATGCAGAGTTCTGGGAGAAAACAGTCATCTGTGTTCAGAACAGCAGTGGATTTGCTATGCTGTAATGTTGACCTGTTGGGGAGAATATGCCTATAGATACAATTGTGGCACTGTTGCTATAAAAGTAACCAACACATTCTGGTTGAGTTTGTGGTCATTTAATAGAATGGAATTCATATCTGTTATTCTAAATCTTGTCTTAAGCATACACTCTGTTGTTTACCAGACCACGAGGAGACATAATACTGTCATTTTGGACATGTCATACTGCTTCCTAAATATGTTTGTGTGCATAGATTAGTGCTGCTTTTTCCGTTGGTCAGAGAAAATCCTTTAGCATTGCGATTTGTTCATGCATAGACTTATTTACTCCTCAAGTTGTTCAGGGAAAATGTTGAGTGTTTGGCCCCAAATGAGACATTTATATCTTACAGACACACAACGAACCTCACTACTCAGAGGGCATGGTGTAACATGAGACAAAAACAGTAAAAGAGGTGTTGCAGAAGGAATGGTATATAAAAAAACTCTGTTCCAGACAACCATTACACTCAAAAAAAAAAAAAAACCCAGCTACTGTCATTACATTAACTACAGCTTCACAAAGTAAAGCTCTTTCAGTATTCCACCATGCATATGTTAGAAGCTCCTGCTCCAGCCTCAGTAGAAGAAATTTTGATAGCAACAGTTGGATAAGGAGTCATTTTTTAGGGGTATAAAGATTTGGAATTTGCTCAGGATCCATAGGATGTAAAAAGCAAGACATACAAGATAGCTTGATTAAACACAGCAGGTTCAGGTCACTGGGCTTCCAGGGACAAGGCCTTTGCACCAAGCCTGACAAGCAGAGTTTAATCATGGGATCTCACATAGTAGTGGAAAATACCTAACACCTACAAGTTCTACTGAATTCCAAAGAACCTATAGCATACTCCCACATAGAAACTGAGCGAACACACACACACACACACACACACAGAGAGAGAGAGAGAGAGAGAGAGAGAGAGAGAGAGAGAGAGAGAGAGAGAGAGAAAATGTACATTTTAACAAGACATTATACCCCAGGCTGGCCTCAAACTCGTGGTCCTCCTGCCTCTGCCTCCTTTAGCAAACCCTACCTGCATGCGCCTCCACAAACCGGGCTTATGGACAAGAAACCGGGCAAGGGAATAACATATGAAATGTAAATAAGAAATACCCAATTTAATAAAAATGGAAAAAAGACATCATAATAGGACATATTTTTCTCATTTTAGAATTGCGGTTTCAGATGGGCTTGGCAGAGCATGCAAGAAACAGCGAGGAGTAAATGTGATCACAATACATTGTAGACTCCTTTCACATGCATATGGTTTAATGCATAGGCTTATTTACTCCTCAAGTATTGAGAACAAGTGTTGTGTCAATGTCAGAAGATAAATTTTAAGTTTTACAAACATAGTGATCAAAAAGACTTTAATCTCAGCACCTGGGAGGCAGGAATAGAATTTTTAAGTTCTATGTAAGCCTGGACTACGTAGTGACTTTCAGAAAACACTTAACCCTGAAATCCAGTCACAATGGATTACAAGGGAGACAGAAAAGAGAGAAATGACAGAGAAGAGAAGTAAATAAGAACCTGGACAAGGTCATCCCCCAGCACCTGCCAATCCTAATTGCTGCCTCTCAGATCTCTCCTTTAACATGTTTATGGGACACCTGATCTGAGACAAGACTCAAGAGCTTGACACAACAGTTAACTTTACTGTATAATTAAAATAACATTTTAGAGAAAGTATAAATCTGTTTGAAATTATACTTATGTGAATGAGAGATTCTGTGAAATTTGTGGGAAACATCAATATGTTCTGAGTACCTTCACTTCAAAGTGAGAAGCATTGAAGGGAATGGTCATCCACCAACAGGTCATAGCTTCTTTGTGTCAGTCTGTCACCAACAGTGAATTTGTCCTATCATTCCTTGTTCAGGACAGTAACTTTGTGTGAGTTGGATGTAAGTCTCAGTGGTGCCGTGATTAAAATTGCAGAGTAGGGCTGGAGACATGGCTCAGTGGTTAAGAGCACTGACTGCTCTTCCAGCGGTCCTGAGTTCAATTCCCAGCAACCACATGGTGGCTCACAACCATCTGTAAAGGGATCCGATGCCCTCTTCTGGTGTGGCTGAAGACAGATATAGTGTACTTATATAAAATAAATAAAAAAAATTGCAGAGTAATCACATGCTATAGGAAACATGTTCAAGTAGGTACCTTACACCGTCTAGGCCAGACAGACGTTCCTGGTGTATTATGTTTTTTGTGGCCATATTGGTCAGTCCGGAGTATGGACATTAGGACAATTTGATTGCAGGAATGAACAAACTGGAGTGGCTGACATGGCGTATGAGGACTAGAGTAAGGATTCCTCATCTTATTTATATGATATAAATGTGACACCTTCCACACAACTGTAGTCATCTCCTCTGGTCTTCCAAGGCTTTTGAGGTGGTCACTTTGTTCCAAAGTTCTTTTCACACCCATGATGCACTGCAGATTCAATATGCAGTAACGTGAAAGTTCAACGCTCCCCACTTCAATGGTATAAGCCTCAAACAGCATCCTCAAGGGTTCTTCTGGGAGCCCACAGCAGAAACACCCATCAATAGGATATTTTCCAGGAAATACACCTTTTTCAGTTTTCCATATTGGGGGACCAGACTACAGTAAAGCATCTAATGTAGGGGGACATAATATCATGCTGTTTGTATTAGAAAGTGAATGTTGGTGGTAGCCTCATCTCAGATGAAATTCAATCCAAAAGCAAAGATGGTTCACTTCAGTCAGTAAATTTTCTTATTTCTTCAAAAATGTAAGGCAACACTGTTGAGTAGACCCAAAAATGTAGGCCAATTTCTGGAACCTTTGAAACGTTTCTCTCCTGCAGTTGGTTAGTGGGTGATGACATTACAACATATTCCTCCTTTCCACCCTGTGTCAAGTGAGGCAGACCAGCGTTTGGTGCACTGGGTCCTTATACACATATTGATTCATGGTCAAAAAATATTTTCTTAATATCTTAATAAATATGTTATATAACAAAATCAATTTCTAACTGTTATGAACTACTAATATACTATTCTATCTTTAAATAATCCTTTAAACAATCCTTATATAGACAGTATTTTCTTCTGGGTACCATATAGGACCTCAGTGAGACTTCCATACATTGGTAAACATACATGACACAGGGCCAATATTCATTGAAGTAATATGCATAACACACGTTGAACATGCACAGATATCTACACCATTCTACAGTCCTACATATACCATAGTTACATATATATAAACACACACAGAGTCATACATGCACACACAAACACACACACACACACACACACACACACACACACACACATTCCTACTGATGAAAGTCTGTGGGATTCGATTCATTTCTTTTTTTTTTCATCTTTATTAACTTGAGTATTTCTTATTTACATTTCAATTGCTATTCTCCTTCCTGGTTTCCAGGCCAACATCCCCCTAACCCCTCCCCCTCCCCTTCTATATGGGTGTTCCCCTCCCCATCCTCCCCCTATTACCACCCTCCCCCAAACAATCACGTTCTCTGGGGGTTCAATCCTGACAGGACCAAGGGCTTTCCCTTCCACTGGTTCAAAACTGTGATAGTCACCATAGTGTTCTGGATGGTGACATGGAAACAGTCCTGAAATTAGAGAAAAGGAAATGATAAGTTATGAAAAACTCCCATTTTGAAAACACTTATACTTTTCATATTATTCCAAAGGAGAGTCTTATGTGAACTAGGATATACCATACATCCTAGATAGGACAGGAGTATCTTGAGCTAATCCTACTGACACTTGTTTCCCAGTGCTCTGTTATAAGCAAACTTCACCATTGCAGATTCCAGATGTGCTGGGAATTGAATACAGTGCATAAAACAGGAGCACTCTCCCTACTGAGTCATGTTCCCAGGCTCTAATTTAAGAAGCTCATTGTAGTACAGTAGTTCTCAGCCTAGAGCTGAGATTGGAATGTTGGTGGCAGCTACAGGTCCCAGTGCACCTGCTTAGTTCTTGTCTCACCATGTATCTTGACACATATTTTCCAGAGTCAAGTGAGAAATATGGCTTTATTAAAAGGACCATTAAGTCCAGTGTAGTATTGGAGCCATGATGTAAATCAGATGTGAAAAGTGATCTAATAGGCTTTGAGAGAATGATCAAATATGGCATACAAAGACATAAGAATTAATCAGTCTGACACAGTTTAATTATATAGTGTCAGATGGGCTCACTCATGATTCACCTGCTGTAACTGTCCAACTACTGGCATTGCAGTTATGTTTTACATTGGCCAAATGAGAAAGGGTCTTTCCAACTGGGAACTTTGGAATTGGGGTTCTAGGCATTTTTAAAAATCTCTTTCAACATCCCAGTACGTTAATATTATTATGACCTAAGTTGGAGCTATGTATTTTGGGACAAATCTGTTAGAAATTTCCTCCTCACATTCAAGTGAAAACCATTATCTGCTTTTGATCTTTGAGAATACACAATGGGGATCTGGAGAGATGATTCACTGTGTAACAGTATCCACTGCTTTTCCTGGGAAGCAGGCACTGCACAATGACCTGACTCCAGATCTAGTGCATCTGAAAAACTCTTCTCACTATAACAGGCACTGAGTCCATATGCACAAATCCACAGAAATACCAGGTTAAAGTGAAAATGGTATGTTTTTTAAAAAAACTGCACGATGAAGGTATAGAAGTAAAAATAAAGAAAATAGATATGTTTTACAAAAGAGAACTTAAATTTTATTATGTCATATTGTTATGATCAGGAGTATAAAGAAAATTATGTATAAATAGTATAAATACACATACACATTTATTATAACACATATAATACAATTGTGTACACACACATAGCAAATACACATGCACACACACACATGCATACACTCAGAGAGAGAGAGAGCGAGAGAGAGAGAGAGCGAGAGAGAGAGCGAGCGAGAGAGAGAGAGAGAGAGAGAGATTGAGAGAGAAAGAACTCTTGGAATTATTAGTCTGACCCACGTTCTAGTTCTTTCACTATGTTGCTGCATTTCCTCTGAATCAAAGTCAGTGGAAGAGTCCTGGGTGAAATGCAATAAAGTGATAGAATCTTGCTGATCTGTGGCTGATCTGACACACTGAGATCTGTTCTTAAGTGTGTTATCACAGAACACAACATGGGAGAAGGAACCAGCTCTCTAGGCAGGTGACAACCATACTTTTCCAGGCAAAATTCCAGAATTAAATTTACATATTTTATCAATCTTACATGGCTTTTTCTTTTGCATTCATATTGCTGATTGAAACCTAGTAACTGACAAGATGAAAAGATGAAAAACACAGTAACATTGAATGAGCTACTGGATTCTATACTTGTCTGCTACTTTTTTCCTCATATTATTGAGGAGGGAGTTCAGAACCTCAAGCATGCTGCTCTCACACTCTGACCCTGAGGTACACCCAAATCCTACTTCCTTTATCTTCTCCAGAGAGTATCAGTATACCCAGATATCAGAACAAAGGGAGAGAAAAGATTAGCACCCCCAGAGACAGTGAATGACCAGATTTCAAATATGAGAAAACTTATGTCCACTTCCTGCCTGCTTCCTAAATATTTGGTTATTATGGAATTTTTAGAAAGGTGAGTGATGAGGATGAACGGCCAGATCTGTAAGAAAAAAATGATAAACCCAGTCAGCACCATGTCCTGACTGAGAACACAGTCTTGATATTTTGTATGAAGATACGTACACAAAAGAGACCTGTGTCCTGTTTGTGGGAATGGAACCCCCTCAGTGGACAATGGGATATTTTCTTTTAGTCCAGTAGGTGCCAATGTGAAAATTCCAATTCTGAAATGAGAAAAACCAGACTTTCAGTCACACAGCTCTGACTCCAAGTCCAATTATCCTCCCTCTCTCTCCTCTACCTTACTCTCCACCTTCCTCACTTCTTTCACTATTTCTTTCCTCTTTCCTCTTCTCCCTTCTCTTTTCTTAGATCCCTCAGGTCTTTTTTTCACCATCTCTTCTCCACTCTCCTCTTGACATCTCTCCTCTCATCTTCTCTACACAGTGCTCTAGGAGTCACAGGAGTCTTTTAGAATTTGTGGACCTCCTTCTCCTACTGCTAGTCATCTTTGTCATATTTGTCCTCATCCTTGACCTTGTTATCTCTTTCCTAGTTTTAACTGCCCCCTCTTTCATATTTTTTGTCCTTTCTTTTATTTGGTAACTCCACTTCCTTTCCTTATTTATTTATTTATTTATTTATTTATTTATTTATTTATTCATTTATTTATTTAATTTTACTTTCCTTTTCTGTTCCTCCTCCTCCTTCTCCTCCCCCTTCTCTACCTCCACTTTCTCTTCCACATGTCCTCCTCTTGTCCCGTTCTGTGTACATTCGGCTCTGTCTGTCACACACTCTCTGGATCTCTTTCTTACACAGTATCCTAAGTGAGCAGAGGAACTCAATAGTAGAAATAACTATTAAGTAGAACCTAGCTATGAGTTAGGTCTATTTTAATCAATCAATGTTAGGAAAAAGGGACAAAATTCTTAAACCAGGATCATCTTGTTCCTATAGCACATTAAGTGTACAAAAATTATTATAAGAGAAAGCAGGATGGTTCAGTGCTTGCTCAACACTACCCCTGCTGAAGAATTCAGTTTAACATGGCATTGGGAATGAAAAGACATGAAACTCTTACACAGTGTTTCCTGTGGAATTTCTTGAATCTCTGCCTCTTCAGGTCACTTCTTGAGAGGTGTTCTTAGAAAACTAGCAGTGGTGTCATCATATCTTTTAACAGCAGCTGATGATCACTAGAATACGCCCCTTAAAGGAAGGCTTTTTTAGCAGCCAGTTAAGGCATTGTATACATAGTTAGTTTTTAAATAGTTTTGAGCCATTGATGATTTTGTTCTTGTACCTTCCAGACCTGAATCTCATATACTTACTGTTTGTACTTGGGGGCACAGACCACAGCTAGGAATTCAGGGAGCATCTTTCAGTATTCAAAATGTGTATGTAGGTCTACACTTTATAAGAAGTCTGTTTAGGTTGGATGGGTTGAGAAGACAAAAAAACGCCAAGAATTCCAAGCTATATCTGCCAATTATGTATAATCCACCAAGGAAGGGAGACCCAAGGAACATTAACAACTGTTCTCTCTGTGATTTCCAAAATCGTACCATGCAGATACACATCATGTGGAGAAGGAAGAGAGAACCATCTGTTTTGTCTTCCAAACTCATAAATTTCAAAATGAACTGAGTATTTTCACTGACTTTAGGTAATGTTTCCATTCTTGTGAAGCAATACTATGACCAAGGCAACTCATAAAGGACAAGATGTAATTGGAGCTAGCTTATCATCCTAAGGTTCAGGCTATACCATCATATCAGAAATCATGACAGCATCCAGGCAGCCATGACACTGGATGAGCTGAGACTTCTACCTCTTTTTGAAAAGCACACAGGAAAATACTATCTCACAGGCAGCAAGGAGGGTCTCAAAGCTCATCCCCAAAGTGACACACTACCTCCAACAAGGCCATACTCCTGAATATTGCCATTGCCTGGGCCAGAAGTATTCAAACTAATACAGTTACATTTAGGTTGCCACTTTCTGAAGACAAGATGCTTTTATTCATCCATGCCTAGTTAAACCTGATGTCTAGACAGCAACCTTTTCAATTTTGTCCTTCAGCTTTTAAACAACCTCTGCTGTAGGGCGCCCTCCAGTGGTGAACAACGGTACTGTGCATGCACAGGTTTTGCACCTGGTGTCAGTTGGCCAGTAATATGCTAATGAGGGGGCGGTACCATGCTAGTGAGGTGATTCATTCTCCGCCAATCCCTGGAGGACAAGTAGTGGGGTGATAGTGGGATGAGAGTGGGGTGATAGTGGGATGACCCGTGCCCCGCCAATCCCTGAAGGATTATCAGCATACTGTTGGGTATATAAGGCGAGCGCTTTTGCAGCTCGAGGTCCCCGTATCAGCAATGAAGGTGTCCTGCAATAAAGGCTGTTGACAAGGATCCGACGGTGTTGCGTCTCCCTTGCCGGATGAGGTGGATGCGACACTCTGCTTCCCTCCTGCCAACATCAGACTGATTTCTTCTTCAAAAAATATTTCTGATAACTACTACAAACATTGGTTCAACAATCTCTCTGGGTCTTCAGCTATCTACCTTCACTCCTTCCTCTGAGATCCATGGGTTATCTCCTTATATGAAGAAGAAGAACCACTTCTTTTCTTCTGATGTGGTACTGTACTACCGTGATGTGATAATATTATGCTTCTTTCCTCTCCTTCCCTTCCCTTCCAATCTTCAGTGGATCACCAAATGTAAAAACCCATCATGCAACTGCATGCATGAGTGGGGATGAATCTTGCAGATGATAAGCCATGCAAGCCAGTTGTAAAAGTTACATCTCTACCCATTGCACTTGAAGCACTGTTACCATGGAAGTGGGGTGCATGTAAAATGGGAACTCTAAAGAAATCAAGGAAGAGATGGGGAGATCAAGAAGGGGTTTGATATCAGAGGAGGAAATTGAGAAATTTGGAGCAGACTCCTGGCAAGTTCTTTTTGCTTTCTCTCCGTTGTAAATATTTCCTTCATAAGCCATTAAACAACACAGTTCGTGTATGTACACTTACAAGTAAATTATAATTTAAAATATCTAGCATTTAAAAAACTAAAGTGAAGTCAAAGAAAACAAAAACCAAGAACAAACCATGTCCAAACCATTTCAGAGTTCCTGCATATCAGCACTCTGTTAACCCATTCCCAAAGAATTCATCTGCACTTCAAATTGCCATAGAAACTAGTGCCTAGATGCAAGCCTCAGTATGACATTCATGGCAGACTCAACAGTGACCTTTCGATTCAAGGCACACTATTAAGGTTAGCTCTGGTTGTTAGCATATGTCTCCACCCAGCAGTCTCATCCTACTTAATGCTAGGGTTCCAGGAGGAACCCAGCTCTTTTTGATTTTCTTCACCTCTGCAGTCTCTGCCCTCCATGGCTTAAAACTCATGAATCCAATATCCTCTGAACTTCTGTAGGAGATTTGTATGCTCTTCCTGCTGGAGGCTGTCCCTGAGTTCCATCCTGAATGCTTTTTTCCAGGGTCCGTGCTGTGTGGCTTCTGTGACCCTCATTTCTAGATATACTGCAGCCTTCTCGCTTCTTCATTCCCACGCTGTTCCCTGCTTGCCTCATTATACCTCCTCATCTGCCAGGGAATTATTTCTCTTGCAGCTAGCTCTTCCAATTTCCCTGGGTTCTTGAGCCATCATCACATATAAGTGTACAATTTCCCTCTCCTGGCCTCCCACAACATCTTCCCAATGATAATGTCTAATATCTCTACGATGCCTTAAATTCCTCACTCTAAGACTGAACCCTACTTCCAAACTCAGTCCTCCTCTAAAAACATGACTCGTGTTTATGAGAGCATCACTGTCACTTCCATAAGTACAGCTGAAATCCTGCCCTGTCAGCGATCCTTCAACCACTATGCCCATTCCCTAGATCTCTGAAATTCCCCAAAAACCACCCTTCTGACCACACAGCTATTACCCCCCTTATCATCAGTCTGTAGTATCAGCTTCTAAAACTTACCTGACCTTCCCTTCACAAGTAGCTTGGTAGCTCCTTAATTTTAACTTCTAGAGTATGGCTTTGGTCACATAATTTTTTGCTCAGAATAACCCAAAGAGTTTTCCCTCTACTCAAAATTACCACTATTTTCCTGCCCATACAAGACAATGGATGGCATGGTTCTCATAAGTGATTTTAGCACATATTAGGCATTCTTTTTTTTTCTTTATATTTTATTTATATGAGTACACTGTAGCTGTCTTCAGATACACAAGAATAGGACATCGGATCCCATTACAGATGGTTGGGAGCCACCATGTGGTTGCTCGGGATTGAACTCAGGACCTCTGGAAGAGCAGTTTGGTGCTCTTAACCGCTGAGCCATATCTCCCACCCTAGGCATTCTTTTCTAAAGAATCCACAAATCCCAGTCAACAGCAATGCTCACTGATACAGGAACACAGTGTATCTCTCTGCAACACTGTCCCCTCCCCCATGAACACTTTATGTCCCTCTTCCCAAGTCATACTAAATCACTGCATTATAGTTCTTTCTCTGCTACCCATATTGACCTCTATTTCCATGCTGAAGAATATTTGCCTCATTTGACTTGGTGCACAATTTCTTTGTGATCTCCCTTTTGTGTCCCAAGACACAAACACCAAATTTCCATTGGGCAAAGTATATTATTCAGTTAGGGATAGCACAAAAATTTATGCAACCAGGATGAAGATCATGAAGTCCCAGGAGAGTGCCTTCCTAAGGTCTGTCTAGAAGTATATGTGATCTCACAAAAGCTACAAATAAATAACCTGGTTTGGGCTTATACTTGTCACATTACAAAAAATGTTGTATGTTTTTTGAGCTCCAGTCTTTAAAAATGAGAGAACACTTTAAAAGACTCCCTAGGCAAGTTAAAGTGTTCCCTTGAAAATCAACAGAAGTGTACTGGACAGGTACAAACACTTGAATACCTTGCATGTAGAAGATTTTGGGTATGCAGAAACAAAGTACTTCTTCATAAATTAAAAAAAAGCTACACTCATCAGAAAGGACTCCCTTGATTATTTAAATTTTATTTCTACACCTTTTAGGCATATGGTCTATATATATCATTCTCATACACCTTGGCAACCTACAACTCTCCTCGCAGACACACATGGAACTGTAACTTTGGAGAATTACTTCAAAGGTGTAAAATAAAAGGACCTGTAAAAGTACTAGGAAATTCTCTATTGACTCGAACTGCACACTATTGACTGTGTTCAGAGATGATCTGGAATGGATTGACTCTATTTAGAGCAAGATTTAATCAGGATTTTTCTAAGAGACAGACAAGAGGGACCCTCAGTCATGAAGGTATATTTGCTTACATGAATCCACCCGAATGTAAGGAGGCCCAGTTCTTCTTGGATGAAAAAACTCCTCCTCATTTTCAGCAAAACAGTAATCTGGGCCTACTTCCTGGTCAGGAATTAGAATGATCATCACTTGATACCCTTCTCCAACCTGTCAAGAGATAACAACTTGTCACAATTCAGACCCACTCATAACACTCATGAAGTCCCAGCCCACACCAGGGTATGAATCTCAGTGTTTTTTCTCCCTTTGGTACTTTAAGACCTTGGATGGTCTTCCCTTTTGCTGAGGTACAGTATAAAGGAACAGATGTTGAGTAGAACCTGAGATGTCCATCTTGACACCTCCTGAACCTATTCTCTTCCCTGAGTCAGTCTGCAGGTCTTCTTAGAATTCCAGAGGTGGCAAGAAAATTTACATTCCAAGGTTAACCAGATTAGGTAATCAGACCAGGAACCAAAAACAATTCAGTCATCCTTTTCTTTTCACAACTGACAACAAGACTTTTCCCTGCCTTATACCTGACTGTCTGCTTCTCTGCTTTTTGGTCTGCATTCTTTTCTTTAAGGCTTTATAGCACTCTGTGAGTCTGATTTTATCTTGTAAGAAGCCTCTAGCCTCAATATGCCAATGATTGGAATTACTGGCATGATCCCCAATTGAAAAGAACATTTCTAACTATAGCATTGGCCCAAATTTTTGAATTCAAAGATTCTGAGAAGCAACCACATACAAAGTCATCAAATTCAAGGTTGACAGGGTTTGTCACTCATAGCTCCTTCTGGAGGGTTATATGTATAGATAGACAGCCTCGATATGTTCCCTGAGAGTCATGGAAAGGCAAGAGGGAAAAAAGTGCCTCGAATAAGAAATGTTTATATATTTACCAGGAGTTCACATGACACCCCACATGTCTCAATACCTTCCTTAGTGTTCTTCATTGCTGAAGCAAGGAATTTCTCACATAAATCCTGAGGGAGGACCACCTGTTGCAGGCCTCTCCTGGTCTTACCTGTAATTCAAAAGAGAAAAAAGTCTGAAGTGACAGGACCTGGTGCCCCTGAGTGAGAACTCAGTCCGGTAGCTTAGGAGAGAAGTGCAAAGTTATTGAGATTCTCTCCTTCAACCCCTTCCTATAATGGGTAGGTAGTTTCTTTCTCCAAGTTTTGGATCATGGTTCCTGGGAGATGTGGCCATGGATTTTATTGTCAGTTTTTGTAGATTGAGCAATATTTCTGGATGCAACTGTCAGCTGATTGTAAAATTTCTCTGTATCTGCTTAGAGTCATTGGGCAACGTCCTCTCCTAACTCTGGTGAGCACCATAAGTGTCCTGTAAGCTAAACAGCCAGAGCAATGGAAAACTTTGCTGTGTCTCCCCTGGCACAGACATGTCTTCTCTCTTCTTAGTTCCCATCTCTAGATTTTTGGCTGTGGACTCTGAGGTCTAGACTTGTGTTGTCCTATGTACTTCTGAGTATTGTCTTAAACTCAGCCCCACACAAGTGAGTTACAGGGTCTGTGATTTCCAGACATAGAATGAGCCAAACTCCAAGCATTCCATAGTATCCACCTTGAAGAAAACCTGCTGTGGGAATGTGGAACATTTTCCCAGGTGCTATGAGGCTGTGAGAAACCCCATCAAGTATTAAAATGTTGCAGACAGGACAAACATATACACAGAGTCTGATCTCAAGGTCAGACCACCAAGTCTGTCTTTAGCCATGCTATATTGTATGGATGAGGAAGACCTTTTGTGGCCTTAGAACTGCACAAGCTTAGAAATTTCTTCACAATCGAAAGACAGACACATCCAGAAATATTGATGTCTTCACAAGCCAACATCAAGGCAGTCAAGTTGGCAAGACAAAAAAAGAAAAAAAAAAGAAAAAGAAATAAAAGAAAAAGAAAAAGAAACGGAAAAAAAAAGACACCACTCAGCACAGGAGAAGTCTGAGAACATGGCAGGTGATTAACAGATCCACAAATGTTCTACGTGGGGCTCAGTGCTCCAGACTTTAGACAACTTTACCTTACATTATTTTTGAGCTTCAGTCTCACTCCTGTGTGGTTGACACAGATGCAGTGGAACCACTTCTATACCAGGCTTCTCCAAGTCAGAAACCTGTGGTGACTCACCTGGCCTTTCCTTGATGACAGTTTTTGCAGCCTCCCTGGCAGATGCTGATGTTCTTGGGGTTGCTTCATCATAGGCTTCTTTTCCTGAAGATGCTGATGGTGGAATGAAGGTTCTTTTTGATAGTGAATATGGCAAAGATTTTTTTGATGGTAATGGTGCTCCAGGTTGAGCAAAAGGAAAGGAAGCCCACTTAAAAATCCAGCCCTCAGCAGGATTTCCATTATGTCCTCCCAGAAGGCTGCTTTCTGGGCTAGTCCTTTTCTTTATTCTTCTGCAGGAAGGCAAAGGGATTTGGATCAATACTTCAATTCTTGGAAGAAAAGTCTTGTTAGTATAGACATTACCCAAGTGTAGTTCTGTTCAGATCTGGCACGTAGCCTAGGTTCTGTATCCCTGGTGTGGTGGAAAACCACTATTTCCTCCTTACTCAGTTTCTGTATATCTATCTATCTTCAGAAGAATTTGGTCTCAATCTTCTTAGTACCATACTCTAGTGTGTGTGTGTGTGTGTGTGTGTGTGTGTGTGTGTGTGTGTGTGTGTGTGTGTGTTTGATCTTAGGAGAATGCCTGCACTTTAATGAAAACCAGCAATGGACCATTGCAGTTCTAGGAGTTGAACAACAATGATAATGCAAACTGTGGTACCTGAGCTCATCTGTAAATCAGAGCTTTTTCCTCTGTGAAAGAGGAAGGTGATGCGCACACAGTCTTCTAAAGATCAAGTCATGTCCAGAAAACTCCTCACTTCTTCCCCAGTCTCTGAGTACCTAACGGTCATGGGCAACTCCATATGTACTATTTGACCAAACTCAGGGCCATTCATGATTGGTGTGACATTTTCTATTATTCTGTTATTCAAAGGCAAATCACCCTTGTCACTGAGGCTATATAGGCTTTTTCCAGGGAACAACTCTGTAATTTCTTTTTTCTTCTGCCTACCCAATATAATGAACAGTTTGTGGAAGCCAAGCTGTGCTTAACTACACTGACCCGAGGTGGTCCACCATCTGGTGATTGTATAGCTACAGGAATTCGTACCTCTCCCCCATACAACTCAATATGCTTGGCCACTCAACAGAGACAATCCTGTATCTGACTGAGAGCACATTAGAAGGTCTAAATACTCACCAGTTCAGATACACCCTGCTTCTCTGCCATCTTTTCTTACCCTGTGAGCTTTACTATGTGTGCACAAGGCTTAAGAACTGAGTGTACTACTAGTGAAATTCTTTATTTGTGATATCATCCCCTACGGTCCTCTTATCTTTGGACTGCACATCCTCAAGTTTCATAGCTGTCAGAAAAGAAGAGAACCATATGTAGAAAAGCAGGATGAGCCAGTGAAGAGTCCCAGGAAAGGAGATAGAAACTGCAGTTTTCTCACATTAGAAATTTATGATATAGCACAAAGGCTGCTATGTCTTGTCCAGATTTATCCTGATCGGCTGCCATTTTGAAGAGGCTTTTCCACCCATCAGGGACAATCCTGTATCTGTCTGAGAGTAGATTTGGAGGTCTAAATACTCACCAGTTCAGATACACCCTTCTTTTCTGCCACCCTTTCTTTCCCTGGGAGCTGTACTATGTGTGAACAAGGCTTACGAACAAGTATACTACTAGTGAAATTCCTTATTTTTGATATCAGCATCTTTGGTCCTCATGTCTTTGGATTGCAAGGAAAAGCATATGTGTGTATTGCCGGAAATCAGAGTACAAGTTTACATCCTAAAGTTCCATAGGTGTCACCAAGGAAAGAACCTATATAGAAAAGCAGGATCAGTTAGTAAACAGTCCCAGGAAAGGAGAGAGAAACTGCAGGTTTCTCATGTTAGAAATTTATGATATAGCACAAAGGTTGTTTCTTCTTCTCCTCATTTATCCTGCTTGGCTGCCATTTTGATGAGGTTTTTCCTCAGACTCATGTACATGGCCAAGGAAGAATTATTGTTGATTTCAATGTTCTGCCCAAGAGCACTTAATATTTGGAACCGCTTGTTTGGAGGGAGAGAGACATCACCATGTCTATGAATGTTTTAAGACATAAGAGACAGGGAAATGTCTAAACACATCTTCTGCCATGCTGCCATTCCAGCTCTCCAACAGACACACACACACACACACACACACACACACACACACACACACACACACAAACAAACACACACACATTAGTCTAAACACAGAAAAAGACACTGAGATTTTAAATTTCCTTCATATAATTTCATGCATATTATCTTTATTCATAACTGCATTGAGACATACCACATTTGTTGCTCCAGCAGAGGCAGGTCCTTTATTACCTAGACTCTGTTGTTGGGAGTGCCTAGGTATCAAAAGGTTCCCTCCTGTCACAAGATAAGATAAAGAAGTAGTTAGGAAAGGAGATCCTTTGCTTCTCTGTGAATGATTGTTAATTAATTTTAATGTGTGCATTGCTAAAGTAATGCCTGGTGTGCCATCTTGAATCTCCATTAATAATTCCTATAGAAAAAAGAAAACATTGGCTTAAGCCTATTTTTCAATGAAAATTTTGAGTGTATCAATGGACAATGCAGGTTGTGGCTACCATTCTGCTTCACTCACCGAACTGCAGGATTAAAAGCCTGAATCTCCATGGCCACCAAGTGCTCAGAAAGCACATCTGAACAAGGAATCCTGGTTCTGAAATTACTTTTACAAAGTCTGGGGGACCACAGCATGAACACAACTGTCCCTGGGTCCTAGGCATGATACCCAGTCCCATTGATCTGTTCTAAAGGTTCCATTCACACCATAAACCCAAGGTTGATGAGAGTTATAATCTCATTCCTGAGTAGGAAATAGCTGCCTGTCCAGAGACTTCAGCTAGGACATCCCTGTTCATGGAAGGTTGGCAGATTTAGCAGCAGCTTTTCCTCACTTCCCAACACTATCTTTGAACAGTGCTAACATTCAGATGCTAATGTGGAAAGTGGGTGGAGGATGGTTGCCACAGTAAGACATCTTGGCTCTAAGAGTTCCTGTGTACACCCCAGCTCTCTGTCTGCTTCTCTGAACATCATCTCATAGACCAATTGGGTGGTTTCTCTACACTGTGCTTTCCTAAACACTCAACCTCCAAGTGAGCCCAGATACCAGCCTTCACATTTCCACTGTGGAATGTGAAGATCCAGTTAGTGGAAAAGAAAATTCTCTGCCCAGAATCATAAGGTCAAATATATCAGGGCCAAAACTGATGCTAGGCCACCAAATTCTAGTTCAGTACTTTTGCTCATGCTTCCACTCTGTCGGGTTTTCTCAAAATATATGACAAAACTCAAGGAAGGAATGTTTAAATGTCTTTCCTTATCATACTTTATGAGGTATGTAATATGAAAACAGTTTTAAGAATCAGAGAGTTAAGGACACTGTCAGATTTCATGAACAAAAGACCACATGTGTCTGACTAGTTTCGTCCTCATCATAAGGACCCCAGGATGAGTCAGGTGTGGACTAGCTAGGAGGTAGACTAATATCATAAAGCTGTACTAGTAATCCTAGCTCCAGAATTTCTTGGTAGGGGGGAACTCAGATAAATTAGAGATGTACAACTGAGTCTTACTGAATTCCTGTCATTGCTTTGTAGCTTTATAATTCTTTATGGTTGCAAAGGTCAAACTCTGTCTTGTGAAGTAAATGACTGTGAAGCTGGGAAATGAGCTTTAGCTTAAAGTCCAATCACAGAGAGACTAGGTCACAATGATTTCTCCTGTTCATGTCCTCTCTGAAGGTCAGAGGGAAAGAAAAGCCCCAGTAATCTCAGCCCTTTGGGACATGTCAACAACATGTGCTCAGAAAGAATTCTATTTTTCTTTTTGTATGTGTACTAATTTTGACTTCATGGCCAGAACTGACCTGTAATTCATAATTCATCGTAGAGTTGTGATGAACCAGCACCAGTCCTTCTACCTCAGCCACTTGGGTGCTAGAGTTGCACTGCTGAGCCCAGACACTGCACTAAGAATTAGTACCACAGTGTATTCATCGAATACTCGTTTTCGTAATTGTCAAGCATCACCAGTGTTTAAGGATGCAGAAGACAAAATTTAAAAACCAAAGGTGCTGATAAGCTTGTCCTGCAATTCTCACCCTGTCCCAGCCTCAGGTTCCTTCGTGGTCTATTGGTCTATTGACCTATATGTTCACTAAATCCTTCTCTGTTGCTAAGTGCTGAACAATTTCTATCCAGTGTGTCCTTTTAAATTAATTTTTTTAATGTCATTTGTCTGACTTCAGTATTCTCTGCTGAGCTCTCTGGTTTACATGGTTAACTCTTCTGTGTTCTATGTTTACCTTTTGCCTGTGCTTCTATACTCTCTCCTCTCCATCCCCTGCATCATGTATTTTAATTTTCTTCAAGTTCTCCAGGTACAGTTGGTCTGACTTTTTGATAAATGACCCATAACTTAAGGTCTCAAGAGCATTAGGTTTCTTACTGCCAGTGATCCCCGCCCCCCTTCTAACTTAGTGGTGTTTAGGCAGTTTTCTAAAACCAGGAATGCTAATTTTTAAATTTTTTGTTTCACTTTATTTCTTGAGTAATTGCCTTATACACCCAGATTGGCTCTTCTGAAAGTACTGTACAACAGAGACTCTGATGTTCTTGGATTTCATGCCTCCAGGTTCCAAGAGCTGACATTACAGGTAAATGCCACCGTATCCTAACTAATCACATTAGGACTTTGTTTTTACTGTCAGTCAGTATGTGTCGTAATCTGTAAGCCATTTACCAAAACTAAGTTTCAACCTTCTCCATCAGTAAGGTACCCATCTTTAATCCAGTGTGTGAAACAGGGAGAGCACAACTGTTCACAACCATCGAGGAGAAATGTACATCTACACAGGTGGCAAAGTATAGTCAATCTTAGCTGCTGCTTGAATAGTGGCAGATGTCTTATTGAATTTCAACTCAACATTACTCTTGAATAGCCCCAACTGTGAAGTACTATTGTGGAAATTTCTGTGGAGGCAGTCAACAAAAGATAAGCATCTTGGCCCTCAGAACTCATGTGTCTATATCCAGTTCTCTCTCTACATCCGTTGAAATAGTCCACAAACTATCTGGTTTCCTTCTCTATCCTAAAGACAAAATTCCCTAGAGAGCAAGTAAATGCTCAGTCCAAAGTTCCAACCCTTGGAAATGTCAGAGCCAAGACAATGGATAGGGCACCATCTTGTCTCTCAGTACTTTCTCCTCAATCTCACCTTATTTTGATGTTTCCCAATTTGCAATACTGTCCTACTAAATAAACATGTTAGTTTCTTTTCCTTCCTAACACTGTGGAGGCGGGAATATTCATAGAGGTATAGGTTCTGGATAAAGGGATAAGAAAATGGGTTATTGGGTTTCACAAGAAAAAATCACGTGTGCATTGAAGCAGATCAGCTAAACACTGAGCCAGAATTATTTACTCAGCTCCATGGTAACCTTAAGATTCTACTAGGTGCTGATTGGCTAAGAGGGAAATGATGTCATAAGGCACATTAAAGCCAATCATAATCTCAGAAACCATGTTTTAAAAGGGACAGAGTACAAAACAAGCTAGAATGGAAGGCAAAAACAGCCCTTCCTGGCTGCAATGTGGGCAGCTGAAAGCATACAACCCAGAGAAGATGATGACTATTTCTAAGACTCTTAGTTCAGAAAGAGTGTCACGTGTTACCTACCTGTGGTCATTATTAAAGTCATGTATCATTGAAATGTAATTACATATTTCAACTGATAATATTGGTATATGTTATATTCATGGACATGTCCTCAGCAGGTGTCTTAGTTACTATTTATTGCTGTGAAGAACTATCATGATCAAGGCAATTCTTTAAACAGGAAGCATTTAATTGGGGCTTTGCTGTGGTTTTACACAATGAATCTATGATGTCATGTAAGAGCTTTTCATAGTGAAGAAATGAGGCAGGGAGGGAGGGAGGGAGAGAGAGAGAGAGAGAGAGGCAGACAGAGAGACAGAGAGACAGAGAGAGACAGAGACAGAGAGACAGACAGACAGACTGGTCCTGTTAGTGGTATCTTGAACCTCAAAACCAAACACAGTGAAACACTTACTCCAATAGTCATCCCAATGACCTACCTCCTCCAATAGGCACTCCCAGTCTCCCAGTGACCCACTTCCTCCAATTGACATCCCTAGTGACATACTTCTTTCAATAGGCACTATAATCTAAACAGGGCTATAACTTCTATCCTTTCCCAAACACTTCATTTCTGGTGACTAAGAATGCAAATATGTAAGTCTGTAGGGCCATTCTCATTCAAATCCCCAAGAAGTGGAGTAGAGGTTGGTTTCTTTAATCACAGTTCTAAGTAGTGAAAGACCCTCATAGAGAATCTTCCTTCAGGAAGGAGATCCCCAAGCCCAATGACCAGGCCGAGACCACCAGATGCAATTAGCAAGAGGGTTTATTGTCCAGGTACACAGTATTGCGGGCGTCTCAGTCAGCTCGGAAGGACTGGTGCGCCCAGCAAGACTGGGGACGGGTTTTTATAGGGTTCTGGGGAGCAGAAGCAGGCATACAGAAGCAGATGCATGGTTACAGGGACTTGATTGGTGGATTCAAATGAGGCCCGGATGCATGGTTTACATGCAGGCTGAGGCGTCCGGAATGTCAGGGACTAGGGGCTTATCCCTTACTGCCAGATGGCCTATGAGTCAGTTCCGATACCTGGGGCTGGTTCTGCATTCCTTCTTCCTTATCTTTGTGGTCTGTCCGTTTTAACTGCGGGGCAGGCCCCACAGGGCCTTGGGCGTGCCTGGGCTCGCCCGGGCCTGTTTCAGCTCTGAGCCTGTGAATTTTAAAACTTAGTTTTTTTACTTTTATAGTTGTGTATAGTTTTCCTTTCAGGGGGGAGGGGGTCTTTCAGTAGGAGCAGGAACATTCTTGAAAACCACTAGGCTGAACAAAGGCTTTCCTTTTGAAAGTTCTCCATTCAATGTCACTGGGCAGTTTTCAAGGAACAAAGCATTGTGTCCTGTATTGGAAAGCTCCTTAGTGGCAAATGTGATAGATTTGGATAGAGAAGGATTAGCTGTGGTTTTGTATGTCTGTTTGTTTTTTAAATCACAGCATGGTATTTGCAGGCAAATGGATGGAAAAAGAAAAAAACAGCATCCTGAGTGACATAAATAAGACCCAGAAATATACTATATATACTCACTTACATGTGAATATTAGTTGATAAATGATAATAACCAACCTGCATTTCATACACCCAGAGATTGAGTATAGAGAAATGAACTAGGAAGGACACATGGTCCAAGGAAGTGGGAGATAGAATAGATTTTACAGGTGGTCTGGTGACCTGTGGGAAGAAAATGAATGCATCAGGTGAGGAGTGGGATGGGAGAGAGGTTAGAGGGAGAGGATCCTGGGAGAGATAACTAGAATTGCAGTGCATTTGAGGCATGATATGGAAACCTAGTGCAGTGGAAGACTTTAAATCGAAGGAAGGCATTTCTAGTGAGGAACAATGATGGGAGATACAAAGTCTCAACTGGCCATCTCTTGTCAGCAAGAGAGGCTTCCAGTAAAGGGACTGAGTTGCATTCATTTGAGATGTTGGGTTAATTTTATACCCAGCCACTTTGCTGAAGTTGTTTATCAGCTTTAGTAGTTCTCTGGTGGAACTTTTGGGATCACTTAAATAAACTATCATATCATCTGCAAATAGTGATATTTTGACTTCTTCTTTTCCGATCTGTATCCCCTTGACCTCCTTTTGTTGTCTGATTGCTCTGGCTAGAACTTCAAGAACTATATTGAATAAGTAGGGAGAGAGTGGGCAGCCTTGTCTAGTCCCTGATTTTAGTGGGATTGCTTCAAGTTCCTCTCCATTTAGTTTAATGTTAGCAACTGGTTTGCTGTATATGGCTTTATGTTGGATAAGGCCAGCTCGTGATTAAACAATGAAGAACAATAGGAGCGTTCACTTGCCTTACACCCACCTGCCTCAGGTCAAGGCTAGGCCAAGTTTTATTCTCTACTTACAGTTCTTTGAAGTAGCAGGAGCATTCTTGAAAAACCACAGAATTTACTGACAGTCTCCTGACTGTCTGCAGAGTTTCAGATAATGTTCAAATGCTTGTCATGATCTTCTCATTAAAGGTCAATATGCTTAGCCAGTAAGTTTGAACTGTAACCTTGCAGATGTAATCTGTCCCCCTAAAAAGCTATGGGTCTGTCTGTGTGTACACTTTGGATGGTGGTTTAGTCCTGGGCAGCTCTGCATGATTGTTATTGTTGTTCTTATGGGGTTGCAAACCTCTTCAGCTCCTTCAACTTTTCTCTAAGTCCTCCAATCAGGACCCTGTTCTCAGGTCAATGGTTGTTGCAAGCATTCACTTCTGTATGTGTCATGCTCTGGCAAAGCAGCTAAGGAGACACCTATATCAGGCTCTTGTCAGCCTGCACTTCTTGGCATCAGCAATATTGTCTGGGTTTAGTAGCTATATGTGTATGAGCCAGATCCCCAGGTGGGACAGGCTCTGAGTGGCCATTCCTTCAGTTTCTGCTCTAAACTTGGTCTCCATATCCCCTCCTATGAATATTTTTGTTCCCCCTTCTACAAAGGACTGAAGCATCCACACTTTGGTCATCCTTTACTTGAGCTTCATGTGGTTTATGGATTGTATCTTGGGTGATCCAAGCTTTTGGGCTGATATCTACTTATCAATGAGTGTGTACCTTGTGTGTGTTTTTTGTGATTGGGTTACATCACTCAGGATGATATTTTCTAGTTTCTTTAATTCCCTATGAATTTCATCAAGTCATTGTTTTTACAAGCTGAATAGTACTCCATTGTGTTGATGTACCACAATTTCTGTATCCATTCCTCTGTTGACCCCAATGTGCCACAAAATAAAACTCTTGCTTTTGCATCGATCTGTGTCTTGGTGCCTCTCTGGGGATGCCATGAAGTTAAGTGCCACTGACTGACAGTCAGGGTCTTATAACATAAGCAACCCAGGCTGTGGCTAAGACAACTGTTTACCCTCTGTCAACTGAAAGTGCAGTTCATTTGCCTAACACAAGACCTACAGAGTTTATTGAAAGTGAAGTTGAGCTGATGCCTACCTGAAACCTTCACCCTTATGTCCTAGGGTCTTTGGTGTGGGAGGGTTCTCTTCAGGCAACAAAAAGAGAAACAAAGAATGCACTTCTGATTTATTTAATGAAGTACTTCATAACTGTAGTTTTGCAATTATTTTGAATTTTTATGTAAATATCTCTGTGTTATAATTTTCTGTGGTGACCTCTTTGAAAGTGTTCTTAGTATAGAGGTATTTTATTCCAGTGATATGCTTGCTGTGGCAAAGGATCCTAGCCAAAAACCCTTAAGATCTATGTAATCTGACTAGAATACCAAATGCACACTTTTAATCCCTAACAATAAAGGTAAGGTTAGTTTGTAGAAGGAAGCATGTATGTTTGAGATTGACTTCTAATTGTGGGACAGACAAAGTGATAATGAATCAGAGAAAGAGTTGACAGACTGAGCCAGAGATAGGATACACCTAACTGTCCTAAGAACAGATATGAAAGAGTAAATACATGAGAGCAGCATTGGGAGTGTGTGTGTGTGTGTGTGTGTGTGTGTGTGTATGTGTGTGCCTGTGTTTTAATTAGACAGCTTTACTCAGACAAGTGCCAAATAAAAAACCATAAACACAAAAAGACAGAATAAGCCAGAGGATGAGAAGGAGCCATAAGAATAGAACAGATTGCCAGAGTTAAGCAGAGTTAAGTCAAGCAGAGGAGTTCCATAAGAAGCCAAGAGAATCCAGATTGAATCAGTCTGCTTGGAGCAGATATTGGGCCAGAAGCCCTGAGTTTACCCAGAAAACAAAAGTTCAGAAAGAGCAGGGTGAGTTTATTCAACAAAAAGCCTCTGAAACACCAATTAAATTTGCCAAATAAAAGATACATTTCCATCTTAGACACAGCACAGAGCTCAGATACATAAGTTTATATCTTGGCTATATTGCCTCGTTTGAGCCTGACTTCAGTACATCTATCGAACTTAAGCATCATGCGCCATTCATGTTATATGGGTTAAAAAAATTCATATCTCTTCTGCTCTTATTTTATTTGTATATATTCTTCTCTGCCAACAAATCACATATCCAGAAATAGTATTTTGAAGATAAGTGTAATAATTTTAAATATAATTTGGGGACTTATTTCTTAGCATCATGTTTATAACTTCAGTGTGTACTTCTGTTGTGGTGCACGGTGGGCACCTTCTGTAATGTCCTCAACACCATCAACAATTTTTCATTTTTTGCGGTGTGTACTCACATATTTACCTCTCATATGTCCATATTTTTCAAAATACTTTTGAGATTCTTATTCACATTTATCATCATCTTGTTTATACACAAACTCTTTGGTTTGCTCGATAGCTATGTCCTCGGAAGAGTTTCCTCCTAAATGGAGAAGTACTAGAAGTTACTCAAACTCAGAAGGAATTTGTGTGAATCAGGAACCAGTCCTGGAGGACGTATTCACAGAAAATGGTTATAAAAGACGAGAGGATTCAGGGTAGCTGGTTGCAAACTGTGCAGTGGGTTCCCAGAATAGGGTTTCTGTGAATTCTGTGAATATTTACAAATGTGGCTATTCTGTTGGTACTAATTCATACTCATGTAAGGAACTCCAATGCATTCTAGTTCAGCAATCTGAGTTTCTTTATTATTGATTGTTTCTTTGATGTGTCATCAATACCATAGTTCAGGACAAAAGTCACTTTTATCACACCCCTCCACCAGAAATGTAACATAATACACACCTAATAGCATTTACTGCATAATTATCCATAAAAACAAATCAAAATTTATCTTTGAGCTTCATGTACATGTAAAACCATTGACTTTAACTACGGGTTTAAAACTCCAAATGTTCTTATGATAGACACCTTGTTCTCAAGATGATTTTCAAAAAGTAAAATTATAGTCACACAATGCATCTTAGGAACTGGAGAGGGGGAGCAAGATGGTGGTATTAACATGTGACTGAATGTGACTTAACTATTGCATTCGCTTGTTCTCCAAAAAGAAAATTAAAAATTTTATGGAGATTTTCAGAAAGCAGATAGTGGAGCGGTAAAAATTCTTGACTTATTGTTCATGCTGGCTGTGAGCTGACTGACCAAGAAAACTAGTAAAAGAAACAGTTAAAAAGCATTTACATAGAGTCAAAAATATAAAATCAGCTAGAAAATTAAAACTATATGTGGACATAAAGCAAAGCAGCAATAAATAAATAAATAAATAAATAAATAAATAAATAAATAAACAAACTATCTCCCTAAATTTCCACAAATAGCTCACAAGAAGTCAGACAAGATATGGAAGAATTGCATGAAAGCAGAGGTAGGCTCCTGTCACTGAGTAGCAATACCACAAACTCACCCGTCTTAAAAGAGACCAGAGCTGATAACAATAACCCTGCCCAACACCATCACCATAAGATGATGAATATGGAACCGGTCTGAAGGCAATACTACCTACAGAATCATCAGAGGTTGCACCATGTGTGTGACACCATGTGTGTGGAGAATAGATGTCAGGAAGATAACCTAGTAATTTTTGTATACTAGTAAGCAGATAAGAGATGCAGCCTCTGAGAATGGTTACACTTATTCAGACATGCCACAACATATATTAAAAGACACTCAGTATGATGGAGTCACAAAACAAAAGAAGGAGAAACATGTATCATGAGAAAGACCAGAAATGAAGAGTAATTTTGAGGCAGACAAGTTCAAGCTAGGCACCTTCATCTTCTCAGTTACATTACTGAGGCCACTGACCATTTGGAGTCACTGCATTTGACTTCTTGAAAGTTCTTGGTTGGTATGTCTCCTACTATATGTCAATATATCACATCAAAAATCATGTATGTTTTTGTATATATGTGTATTCATGTGTAATTATGAAACATATGTTATAACAAGAGCAAAATTTATTTTAGCAACATTACATTAGTAACAATATCAATAATTACATCTATACAGATATCTTGGATGTCGACTCTCCCATTATCTACCATACTTACATATATAATATTTATGTATCAAATATACAATATATTGTTTTATATATGATGTAAATAATTTTAATATAAATATTTTACTTAAACTCTATATTATATATGATATACTTTAATATAAATGATATTTAATCACATATTTATTTTATTTTTATTTATTTATTTATTTTTTTATTAACTTGAGTATTTCTTATATACATTTCGAATGTTATTCCCTTTCCCGGTTTCCGGGCAAACATCCCCCTCCCCCCTCCCCTTCCTTATGGGTGTTCCCCTCCCAACCCTCCCCCCATTGCCGCCCTCCCCCCATAGACTAGTTCACTGGGGGTTCAGTCTTAGCAGGACCCAGGGCTTCCCCTTCCACTGGTGCTCTTACTAGGATATTCATTGCTACCTATGGGGTCAGAGTCCAGGGTCAGTCCATGTATAGTCCTTAGGTAGTGGCTTAGTCCCTGGAAGCTCTGGTTGCTTGGCATTGTTGTACATATGGGGTCTCGAGCCCCTTCAAGCTCTTCCAGTTCTTTCTCTGATTCCTTCAACAGGGGACCTATTCTCAGTTCAGTGGTTTGCTGCTGGCATTCGCCTCTGTATTTGCTGTATTCTGGCTGTGTCTCTCAGGAGTGATCTACATCCGGCTCCTGTCGGTCTGCACTTCTTTGCTTCATCCATCTTGTCTAATTGGGTGGCTGTATATGTATGGGCCACATGTGGGGCAGGCTCTGAATGGGTGTTCCTTCAGTCTCTGTTTTAATCTTTGCCTCTCCCTTCCCTGCCAAGGGTATTCTTTTTCCTCATTTAAAGAAGGAGTGAAGCATTCACATTTTGATCATCCGTCTTGAGTTTCGTTTGTTCTAGGGATCTAGGGTAATTCAAGCATTTGGGCTAATAGCCACTTATCAATGAGTGCATACCATGTATGTCTTTCTGTGATTGGGTTAGCTCACTCAGGATGATATTTTCCAGTTCCAACCATTTGCCTACGAATTTCATAAACTCATTGTTTTTGATAGCTGAGTAATATTCCATTGTGTAGATGTACCACATTTTCTGTATCCATTCCTCTGTTGAAGGGCATCTGGGTTCTTTCCATTTTTTGGCTATTATAAATAAGGCTGCGATGAACATAGTGGAGCACGTGTCTCTTTTATATGTTGAGGCATCTTTTGGGTATATGCCCAAGAGAGGTATAGCTGGATCCTCAGGCAGTTCAATGTCCAATTTTCTGAGGAACCTCCAGACTGTTAATCACATATTTATAGTATATAATATTTAATGTATTACAAATCACAAATAATTTAATATGTATAATATAGTATATTATATATTGCATATGTGACATATATGGTATAAAACACACCATATATAAAATTATATATATATTACTTATGTAACTATATGTCTATGTAGAGAGATATAGATAAAATATATAGATTATTATATATTTTAAAGCATAATAGTATATATCTTATGTGTAGCATTTCCTATATGTAATATTTATTATATAATATTAAATTAAACATTATGTTTTTATGTTCATATCATGCTACATGTATAACATAAAATATATAATATCTATCATAGATGTATATATAATACATGTTATATATTTGTGTATGATATACATGTGTGTGTGCATATATACATGAACATTGACATATGTATATATATGATATATTTATTATAGTCATTATATATCACAAATATGTGTTTGATATAATACATTATTTATATATATTATATATATTAATACAAATATCTATCATGTGATAGATATAAAGTTTAAAATGTGTATGTAATATATAAATGCATTATTTTCATGAAACTAAATATAATTTAAATCTCATTTCTTCTCACTGTCTTAGATTTAGAAGTATACTCTCACTCATGAAATTTATGTATCTGAGAGCCATTTTTTAATTGTATTATATTTATTATATTATATGTAATTTCAGGTGAATAGAAAGCCATGTGATTCCCCATGAACAGTTTTCTTTCCTCCCACTCCCCTTGGATTACTCCCCCCTTTCCTTCTACAAATAACACCAACTACTGTTTTTCCAAATTTCCATCTTCAAGTTGTCTGTATCTGGTATACTATTCTCTAGCTCTATGACCCATAGTCATGTCTGAGTTTCAAATTTTCTGCTGTTACTCTGACTTATATAGTCTCATCAAAAGATTTAGAACTAGAAACTGCATAAGAGAGAGAACATGAGATCTCTGTTTCTGGGTCTCCTTTATAAAATTCAATATACACTTTTATAGTGCTTCCAGCTGAATATTGTGTGTGTGTGTGTGTGTGTGTGTGTGTGTGTGTACATTTCCATGTCTATTCATCAGCTAAGGATTTTTATAGAGTATTTAAATTTCTAGCCATTTGTTTTTTTTTCTTTCTCTTCCTCCTCTCTCCTTTCTTCTCTCCCTCCTCTTCCCCCCTCTCTCTGTCTTTTTTAAATGAGGCCTAACCGTGTGAATCACATTGCTTTATGTTAACACTATATAATACCTTGCCTTTGTCTTCAAGGGAAACTCCTGTATGGGAGTCACAAATGCTATCTTTCTGACTGTTGTTCTATTTTTGGACTTAAATTCAGTGACCACTACACACACAACCCCTTACACATGCACCATGCTAGCACTTTTTTGAGACAATTTAACCGGGAAGGGGAATAACAATCGAAATGTAAATAAGAAATACTCAAGTTAATAAAGATGAAAAAAGGAATATTTAATGTAAATATGGTTATATATGAATGACCTCAGATTGCTTACAGTATGGAACAAGATATATAGTTCAAATTGTCTCAATTAGGGTCATCAAAATATAAAATGTCTTCAGTGCCTAAAGATAAAATAAACCTATATGATGGAAAAATAGTCAAATGTACAAAAAGATTTTTAAAGTTCCTGGAATTATCATAGAAATATAATTATTTTTAAACCAAACTCAGGTTCTCATTAATACTTTGATATATGTAACCTGCTAAAGGTTTATTTTTATTTTTATTTTTATTTTTATTTTTCAGCCATGTTCATGTGTGTATGTCAGTGGGCAATCACCTATGAACACAGATATCTTTAGAGGAGAAGAGCATTAGGCTCCCCATGGAGCTGTATTTATAAGTGGTTGTAAACTGACAATGTGGGTGCAGGAATTTTACTTCAGGTCTTCTACAAGACAAGCACATGCTTTTAATAACTGAGCCATCTCTCCAGCCCTTGATGCTGTAAAAGTTTTATTAGCATTACCAGTGGTTCTATTAAGCAGAAATTAATTTCTAAGAGAAGCATTTTTGTCAGTTATTGTTAATTGTGCCTATGAAGACTTAGAGGATTAACGTAGTTTACATGCAGCCAAATTTAACCACATATCATATTCATAACTCTATAACTCTAGTTCTTATGGGCAAGATGGGCAAAAGCTGCCACACTAGAACACAGGTTTTGTGGAAGCTGTCTAATATATCAGCTAGAGGTAGGAACCATTGCAGGTCAGAGACATAGGCTAGTGAAGGGAACTGAGCATGAAGCGCTGAACTCCCTGAAATTGTCTGAAAGCCATTTTTAAAAGAATGAACATGTATCTTGTCAATTCCTCAGCCCAATTTTTTATCTACAGCCCTACCACAGTGCCCATTATGTAATTTGATGTTTACTTGTAGTCTTTGTATTTTCTTTTATTTTTATTAACTTTATTTATTTGTTTGTTTATTTATTTATTTATTTATTCTTTCATTTTTCTACCCCAATATCAACCCTATTTTTCCTTCCATCACTCCTCACCCAGATCATTCTCCTTCCTTCCTCCCCTTCTGCTTTGTGCAGAGGTATACCCCCTTTAGGTATCATCCCCATCTCCCAGCAATAGAATCACCCTTACCAGCAACCCCAAGCCCATCAAGTCCATATATATATATATATATATATATATATATATATGTGTGTGTGTGTGTGTGTGTGTGTGTGTGTGTGTGTGTGTGTGTGTGTGCATGGAGCGTAGTTAGAGCTCATGTTTGCACTTTGTTTGGTGATTCAGTCTGTGGAAGTACCCAAGAGTCCAGGATATGTGCCTCTGTTGTTCTTCCTGTGGAGTCCCTCTTTTCTTTGAGTTCCTCAATCCTTCATACAACTCTTTTAGAAGACTCCCGGAGGGATCTCTGCATCTGTTTTTACTGGCTGTTGGGTGCAATCTCTCAGAACAGTAATGCTAGACTCCTGTCTGCAAACATAACAGAGCATAATTAATAGTTGGTTCTTGCCGATGAGATGGGTCTTAATTCAGGACAGCCATTGACTGGTCATTCTCTCTGTCTCTGTTCTACCTTTGTTCTGTACAACTTGTAGGAAGGACACATTTTGGGCTGAATGTTTTGTGGGTGGGTTGTTATGCTTATTCTTCCACTGGGAGTCTTTCCTGGCTACAGAAAGTAGCTACTTCATAATCCATATTCCCCATTGCTAGGAGTCTCAGCTACTGTTCTCTATAGACCCCCTGTGGTTTCCTCTCATTCCAGGTGGTGGATACATCCTAGAAATTGTCCCTACCACCCCAGATTCTCTCTCTCCCTCTCTCTCTCTCTCTCTCTCTCTCTCTCTCTCTCTCTCTCTCTCCTGTTCTCCCTATATCTGATTAACCCCACTCTAACTTGGTACCCTCCTCATCCATTCTCCCACTATACACTTCATACATCTATTTCATTTCCCTTTGGAGAAAGACATTCCACTTGGGCCCTTGTTATTTTGGTTCTGGTGCTCTTTGTTTATAGTGTGGTTATCTTATACTTTATGGCTATTATGCATTTATAAGTGATAAGTGAGTGCGCACCATGTATGTATTTTGGGCCTTTGCTACCTCACTCAGGATGGCATTTGACTCCTTACAGCTTAACCTAAGATTTCATGAAGCAAGGAGACTCAAGTCTATAGCAAACACCGCTTAATATTTTTCTTTTGTTATAATCTATGTTACATAAAATAGTTTGTAAAACCTCACTTTTGCAGAAATGCATCATGAATCAAAAAAATCTTAAAGAATAAAAACTGAATGATACATTGTAGGAAAAAACAGCATCATGTTACAGTGCAAAATTATGTTACTTCTACCAGTGTTATTATCTACCAATCTACCTGTCTAACTGTAAAACTTTGGCCAATTAATGTGATTCTATTTGTTATACTACCGCAAGGCACTATTAGAAATTATGAGTTTAAAAAGTGAAGATTGGAAAAATGATTTTCTAATTTCAACTAATTTTATCAGACATTTAAATTAAAAATGGTAAATGAATCTAGAAAATATTATTAATGTTTATCATAAAGACACACAAATAGATACTTTTATAATTTTTCATTAAGAATTTATGATTTTACTTCATAATATTAATTACAAATTAAAAATGTCCACAAGTATAAATAAATGTAATGAAAGCCAATCAGATTTATCTAGCTTAAAGATAAACCCATATTAGATACAACTTAATAGTCTTCTCTTCACTTCATTGACCTAGAACACAAATTGATTTGGAAGTGATATGGTGACCACTAGACAGTGTGACTTTGTTTCTGCATTTAGGCCATTTAGGCAATATGTGACTCCACTTCCTGAAAATGCTCTCTGGAATAAAAATAAGTGACAAAGGGGTATATCAAGATTAGGGACAACAAAATATAATGTGTGTTTGCAATAGACTAATTAAGAAGCAGAAAGCTTGTTTTTTTCTGTTTTTTTCTGTGCTATAGTAGTTATAGAAAAAAAATGAAATAAATCTAGTCTTTCACCAACAATGAACAAATAATATATGATACATGTGGAATCTGCGTGTTTCAGTAAAAGGAGCCAGCAACTTCAAGAAAAGAAGGTGAGGGAATACATATGAAAACATAACAAAATGTGAGTGCAATGACTCAGAAGGTGCAAATTTTCTTCATTTTTCTGTTACTTCAGGTTACATATCTAGGAAGCTGTCATTGTAGATTTTAACCCACAAAAGAGGCATGGTCACTTGGCTGCATGGTCAAGAAAACCTGTTTATAAGCATTAATATTAGAATAGCCAATTTTGTTTGTTTGTTTGTTTATAAAGAACCCCTGGAGTATTGGGTGACATAATAAGTAATATAAGAAGATACAGGATTTCTTCTCTTCTTTTCCCTGGATCTGCATACCAAGATTGCAAACATGCACCAACAAGCAAGTTTTATATCATGCTGAGGATGAAGGTCAAGACTTTATGCATGTTAAGCAAGTAATTTGCTAACTGAGTTATAGTACCAATTATCCTTACTTCATTTAATATGAGTAAAATGCTCCTCATTGTGCAAAATTATGTGTCATAGTAGAACTGAGAAAATTGAAACACTATAGATGCAAAGTTTATGCTGAATACTTTAGAAAGGGCCAGTGCTCATGGATAAGAAAAAAGAGAGAAGGTGAGAGATGAAGACACCAAGAAAGATAGAGTGGGCAGAATTTTACCTCAGAATTTAAGATAAATCTGCACAGTAAGTGGGTCTGCGATTATGCTGGTTAATGTACTATTACAGTCAAACAGAGTGACACATGACATACGTATTAATCTCTTATAATAAAATCATGACCTCAAACACATGTCCTTGACCCTTGCAGGTCCTAAAATTTCAGGGACAGCGATATCCAATCTCTAAGTGAGAAATTGTGGTAATGCAGCAAAATAATGGCCTCAGATGGGGGACTTGTGTAAACACATTCTCAGATATTATAATGTGGCCTCACACATGAAAACAATCATGTTCTTTAACAATGAAAAGTAAATGTATTACCAAGAAGCCTTTGAGTTTCAGATTGAACAACCTTTCATTCTCCTGAGGCTTCTTTTCCTTCATTGAGCCTTTTTCCTGAGCCCTGTAATATGGTGAAATGCAACAGGCTGAGGTACTGATCTAGACAGCTTTGCCTTGCAGCATAGAGAAGAGCTCTGCCTGAGACAGGGTCGATTCTGAGGTAATCAGTAAGGTTGTGTGTAAGGAAGTGTGAATATCTGCGAATTTGCTGTCCAGCAAACCTGCCTGCATAGATCACAAATCCACCTCTTTGGTCAGGTAGAAAGTAATATGCACCAGGTATGGGAAACCCATTCATACAGGAAACAAAATTACAAACTTCCTCTGTAAATATGCCTACATGTTAATGAAAATCAGTAAGAGAAAGTGTATGGAGTTGTTCATAATTCTTTCTTTGTTATTAAAGCCCATGTTCTAATAGTGAGGCAATCTGACTTCTGGTGTTATTATACTTAGTATGACTTGAGTTAACATTGTGTGGATACACATGGGTGTAATAGTATACATGTCTGTATATATGTCCCATGTGCTGGCACACACTTGTGAAAGTGTAGGGAGGCCTGAGACTGGCATGGCTTTCCTCCTTGATTGATCTCTGTCTTATAAACTGAGCTAGCTGCTTTGACCAGGACAGCTAGCTGGTGGCTCCTAAATTTCTGTTTGTGCCTCTGTCAGAGGATTATAGGCCAGCAGCCATGCCTAACACCCTGTTCATATGTTGTTCGCTATTTACAGGAAAGGGTAATTATTTCTGTCTTCTTAGTCCCTTTCCATCACAGGGCACCCTTCAGAATTGTCTCTACACATTTTGTGTCAGTAGTGATTCCTATCAATAAGTACTTAGTTTGTTTTACAATAGCATTCAGGAATAATAGTCCCCATTTCTAGTTCAGTCATTTTCTTGCACTTCTGTTTTGCAACATGAAAGTCCAAAGTCCTAGGTGGAAGATAATAGACAACCTTCAGATGATTTATTCAACTCTTCCTTTACATCTGTGCTTCTCAGTTTTTTCTGCCTCAGCTCCATATATCTTTCCTCATGATTAATGTGGTTTTGTTGGAGTTCCAAAAGCATCAAACAATTCTACATACGTATACTATGCATGCTGAGTTACTGGAAAGGCTTAAAATAGCAAAGGTTTGTAGCTGTTATTAGTTCTTCTGTCTGTATTTTTGAGATAGTGTCTCTACAGGACAGGAGGACTCTACATTTGCTATATAAAGTTTGGGCTTGGACTTTTATCTTTTTCTTAAATATGGGATAATTTTATTTACATTTCAAATGTTATCTACTTTCCCAGTTTCCTGGCCATAAGCCCCCTATACCATCCACCTCCCCTTGTTCCTTAAGTGTGTTTTCCCTCCCCAACAACTGTACTTTCTGCCCCCCGCCCTGACATACCCCTGCACTGAGGGGTCCAGTCTTGGCAGCACCAAGGGCTTTCCCTCCTATTGGTGCCCAACAAGGCCATCATCTGCCACAAATGTAGCTGAAGCCATGGCTTTGTCCACGTGTAGTCTTTGGGCAGTAGTTAAGTCACTGGGAGCTCTGGTTGGTTGGCATTGTTGTTCTTATGGGGTTGCAAGCCCCTTCGCCTCTTTCAATTCTTTCCCTAATTCCTCCAACGGAGACCCAGAACTCAGTTCAATGGTTTGCTCCTAGCATTCTCCTCTGTACTTGACTTGCTCTGGCTGACCCTCTCAGGAGACAGCTATATCAGGCTCCTGTCAGAATGTACTTCTTGACTACATCAATATTATCTAGCTTTGGTGGCTATATACCCAAGTGGGGCAGGTTATAAATGGGTATTACTTCAATCTCTGCTCCAAACGTTGTCTCCATATACCCTCCTATGAATATTTTTGTTGGCCCTTTTAAGAAGGACTAAGGAATCCACATTTTGGTCATTCTTTTCTTGAGCTTCATGTGGTCTGTGGATTCCTCTTGGATATTCAAGGTTTTGGGCTAATACCCAATTATCAGTGAGTGTATACTGTGTGTGTATTTTGTGATTGTGTTACCTCACTCATAATGATATTTTCTAGTTACAACATTTGCTCATGCATTCCATGAAACCATTTTTTGATAGACAAGTAGTACTCCATTGTGTAGACGTACCTCGCTTTCTGTATCCATTTCTCTGTTGAAGGTTATCTGGGTTCTTTCCAGGTTCTGGCTATTATTCCAGCTTCTGCTATGAACGTAGTGGAGCATGTGTCTTTGTTGTATCTTGGAACAACTTTTGGGTATATGCCCAGGAGAGGTATAGCTGGGTCCTTAGGTAGTGCAATGTTCAATTTTCTGAGGGTTCACATGAATGTTGGATATTATATTCCACTTCTGCCTATAGAAATTGCATCCCAAAATGCTTTCAGAGGGCAGATATTTACTATATTCCTCATTTTGTATAGTTCTGAAATTTAGACTAAATTAGCTAAGAATTCTTTTCTCTTATTAGGCCGAGTTTTCATAGAAATCTTTCTCTACTTTGTTCTTACTTTTTATTTTATAATATTGCTTATGTGCTTAATTCTTCATAAATATTCTTCATGTGTTCATTTTTCTTATATTTCCCAATTGATATTTCAGGTCATGTTTTCTTTGGAACCAGGTTTCAAACCAACCAAAACACTAGTTTTAATAGTAAGATATTACCATTAAGTAAATTTTCAATATGAATCATATAGAAAAAATTAGATTTATTTACATAAATGTGTATAAAGGATAACTTGGGTGACAAAAGTCTCCAACCTAAAACTTGTAACTTAAAGTTAAAACCTTATTATGTGTACAGAAAGCTACTTACCCCTACAAAGGTTCTACACCTAGATTCTTATCAAGGTCTAGGCACTATTATTTGTGGTAGATAAAGTAATATCTTATTAAAAATATCAGAGATTTTAACCTCATGGGTATGTCCACACAGGCACAAAAACTGAGAAGTTAAAATAGTTACAGTTTGTGCAGGAAGTAATACAGCCTCACAGTATGAGACTCACAGCACTTCAGATTGTGATACTGTAAGAATCACAAATTCCCCAGCACCCTAAATTCAACAAAATGAGTCAGTCACTCATGTACCACCTGCTATCACCTTTACATTCTTAGTTTACTGCACTGGATTTCCCAGGTCTCCTCCTTTCTGGAAGTCACCCTGCAATGTGTTTACAACATCTCTCTCATCATTGCTAGAAAAGACATGTTGGGTCAAAAAAAGGGCCTGAAGCTAGAGGCTTCACAGAGTCAATGACTTCCCACCTCCTTGACTGACAGCTTCAGAATCAAGTAAGTCCTGTCTTTGTGTTCTCCCTAATCAAGGTAGAACCATCTCTGAGAGTATCATAGGTACTTAAAAAGTGCAATAGCTACAGTAACGGCCTTCAGTTACTAAATCTTTATGTGTTCATTTTTCTTATATTTCCCAATTGATATTTCAGTTCATGTTTTCTTTGGAACCAGGTTTCAAACCAACCAAAACACTAGTTTTAATAGTAAGATTTTACCATTAAGTAAATTTTGGATTTAGTATTTTCATGGATAAACTAACCCTTTGACCAAGTTTTGCCGTAGTATATGCTGCATATGGGATTGTGAGTACACAGCATTATCAGGAAGGAGGGACAGTTGTTTGCTAAGGGTAGGATCCTTCTGTAAGTGAAAAATGAAAGGATTTCAAGTCATACTTCCATACAAATGCTTCTTCAATAGAGTTTTTCTGTAGCATATTCTCTGAATTTTTTTGTGTAAACATAAGGGAACATTATTTTGATATTAATTCTATTTACCTAGAAAGTTGACTTTCATGCTTTCAGAAGCATTATTAGAATAATTTAGGATTTTGTCATTTGCGAATTGAAAATGAGACAAAATGAGAAGTGAATTAAGATTACAACTGACAAGAAAATGAACGGTGTGATGGCATTTCAAAGAAAATTTAAAATTGTTTTAGCAAATTGCATATTATCCACTATAAATGAAATTGTAAAATACATTTTGAGATGTGAAGCTGCTTTAGAGCATTTTTGTTTGAAAGAACATAAGATATTGCCTTTTCTCATGGCTGACTCCTTTCTCTAACTCCTCTGTTGGGGACCCTGTTCTAAGAAGTTCAATGATTGGCTGAGAGAATCTGCCTATGTATTCATCAGACTCTGGCAGAGCCTCTCAGGAGACAACTATATCATGTTCCTGTCAGCATGTGCTTCTTGGCATCCACAATATTCTCTGAGTTTGGTGGCTGTATATGGGATGCATTCCCAGGTGGGGCAGTATCTGGATGGCATTTCCTTCAGTCTCTGCTCGACATTTTATCTCTGCATTTCTTCGTTTAAGTATTTTTGTTCCCCCTTCTAAGAAGAACTGAAGCATCCATACTTTGGTCTTCTTGAGTTTCATGTGATCTGAGAATTTTATCTTGAGTATTCGGAGCTTTGGGTTTAATATCCACTTATCAGTGAGTGCACACAATATGTTTTTTTCATGATTGGGTTACCTCACTCAGGATGTTATTTTCTAGTTCGAGACACTTGCCTAATAATTTCATGAAGGCATTGTTTTTAATAGTTGAGTAGTAAGTATTCCATTGTAAAAATGTACCACATTTCTGTCAATTGCTCTGTTGAAGGACATCTGGGTTCTTTCCAGCTTTTGGCTATTTTAAATAAGGCTGCTATGAACATAGTGGAACATGTCCTTATTCTAGGTTAGAGCATCTTTTGGATATATTCTCAGGAGTAGTATAGCTGTATCCTCAGGTAGCACTATGTCCAATTTTCTCAGGAATTGCCAACTGATTTCCAGAGAGGTTGCACAGCTTGCAATCCCCCCAACTATGGAAGAATGTTCCTCTTTCTCCTCATGCTTGACGGCCTTGACTGTCACCTGATTTTTTGATTTTAGTCATTCTGACTGCTGTGAGGTAGAATATCAAGATTGTTTTGATTTGCCTTTCCCTGATGACTAAGGATGTTGAACATTTTTTAGGTGCTTCTTGGCCATTCTATATTCCTTGTTTGAGAATTTTCTGTTTATCTCTGTATGCCATAAGGTTGGTCAATTCTTGCAATAGGAATAAAAACATCATGATATGGGTACAGAAACAAGCAAGTAGATCAATGGAACAGAATTGACAACCCAAAAATAAATCCACATACCTATGATCACTTGATCTTCGACAAGCTAAAAGCATCCAGAGGAAAAACGACAGCCTTTTCAACAAATTTTCTTGGTTCAGCTGGAGGTTTGCATGTAGAAGAATTGTTACGGTTTAAAAGTGATAAGTGTTGAATTTTGTGAAATGCATTCTCAGCATCTCATGAAATGATCATGTGGTTCTTATTTTTGAGTTTGTTTATATAGTGCATTACGTTGATGGTTTTCTATATATTAAACAATCCCTGCATCCGTGGAATGAAGCCTACTTGATCATTATGGATGATTGTTTTGATGTGTTCTCAGAATCAGTTTGCAAGAATTTAATTGAGTATATTTACGTCAATATTCATAAGGGAAATTGGTCTGAAGTATTCTTTCTTTGTTTGGTCTTTGTGTCGTTTCAGTATAAGAGTAATTTTGGCTTCACAGAAGGAATTTGGAAGTGCTCTGTCTATTTCAATTTTGTGGAATAATTTAGATAGTATTGGTATGAGATCTTCTATGAAGGTCTGACAGAATTCTGCACTAAATCCTTATGGTCCTCTGTTCTTTGTAGTTGGCAGACTTTTAATGACTGCTTCTATTTCTTTAGGAATTATGGGGTTGTTTAGATGGTTTATTTGTTTCTGATTTAACTTTGGTACATGGTATCTGTCTAGAAAAATTTTCATTTCCTCCAGATTTTCCAGTTTTGTTGAATATATGCTTTTTTAGTAGCATCTGATTTTTTTTAACTTCCTCAGATTGTGTTGTTATGTCTCCCTTTTCATATCTGATTTTGTTAATTTGGATACACCCTCTGTGACCTCTGGTTAGTCTCACTAAGGGTTTATCTATCTTGTTGATTTTCTCAAAGAACCAGCTACCAGTTTTTCTTTCATTCTCTGATTCTTTGTATAGTTCTTTTCATTTCTACCTGGTTGTTTTCAGCCACGAGTTTGATTATTTCCTGCCTTCTACTCCTGTTGGGTTTATTTATTTTGGAAATCAGTCTGAAGGTTCCTCAGAAAATTGCATGTTCCACTACCTGAGAATCCAGCTATAACTCTTCTGGGCATATACCCAAATGATGCTCCAACATACAAAAAAGACACATGCTCCACTACATTCATAGCAGCCTTATTTATAATAGCCAGAAGCTGGAAAGAACTCAGATGCCCTTCAACAGAGGAATGGATTCAAAAAATGTGGTACATCTACACAAAAACAATGACTTCATGAAATTCATAGGCAAATGGAATGAACTAGAAAATATCATCCTGAGTGAGGTAACCCAATCGCAGAAAAACATACTTGGTATGCACTCATTGATAAGTGGATACTAGCCCAAGAGCTGAAATTACCCAAGATGCAATCCACAGACCACAGGAAGCTCAAGAGGAAGAACGACCAATTCAGATGTCCCCACTGCTTCTTAAAAGTGGGGAAAGATATCCTTAGAAGAGGATATGGAAGCAAAAGTTTAGAGCAGTGACTGAAGGAACGGCCATTCAGAGCCTGCCCCACATGTGGCCCATATATGAACAGCTACCAAAACTAGATAAGATTGATGAAGCTAAAAAGTGCATGCTGAAAGGGACTGGATATAGATCTCTCCTGAGAGACACATCCAGAGCATGTCCAGTACAATGCTAGCAGCAAACCACTGAACTGAGAACAGGACCCCCTTTGGGGGAATTAGAGGAAGGATTGAAAGATTTGCAGGAGCTTGCAACCCCATTAGAACAACAATGCCAACAACCAGAGCTTCCAGGGAATAAACCACTACCAAAAGACTATACATGGACTGACCCATGGCTCCAACTGCATATGTAGCAGAGAATAGCCTTGGGGGGGTACCAGTGGAAGGGGAAGCCCTTGGTCCTGCTAAGGTTCGACCACCAGTGCAGGGGAATGTGAAGGATGGGGGGTAATAAGGGGGTGCATGGAGGGAACCCCCGTGTGAGGGATAGGTAGGAGATGATGGCTTTTGGACAGGAAGCTGGGAAAGGGAATAACATTTGAACTATAAGTGAAGAAATACATCTAATAAAAATTGAATAACAGAAAAGTGATATGTGTAGCAGTAATTTGATACATTGCATTTTTAACATTACCCCCACATGAACAGAATAGGACATTTATAATGTAAATTTCATGTTACATATATCCACCTATTTTTGATACCCTAAGTTGCTTCTAATTAAAAATAAAAAAGAAAGAACTTTAATGATTTTGTTTACACCAAATATCCTCAGATTTCAAAACTGTTAAATTTTTTTCTTAATTTTTTTTTTAATTTCTTTGTGAAAATTGCTGATTTTAGTTGACTATAAATAGCACATGGCTAAATAATTTATGAGCTACAGAAAATAAACAGTGATAATATTGATGTGTAAAGCTTTTAGTTAATGATATTTATGCATCTCTACACACTTTCATTTCTGTCTATTTAGAACAAGTTGAAAGAAATACCTTCTGTACTCTCAAGTATCTCTCAGCTTTTAAGAACTAATAGATGTGTGTATATATAGTAATTAAAAATTTTACCTATATTTAATAAGCATTTTTAGTATCATAGTCAATGACATATATGAACAACATTTCAATATAGAATTGTAGACATCAAAATAACATCTAGTGTTCAAGAACATAAGTTTTCATCAATGACAATGAGTGCAGTTATATATTGAATTTTTCTCATTACTGGGACATTCCAACTGCTAAGAAGCTATTTAAAGGAGATTTAATGTTGCTCATGATTTGAGAATAGATAGTCCATCAGGGCAAGAAAACATGGCAGACATAGCTCTATAGTTCTGATGACAGTATGTAGCAGGTGCTATACACAATTTGACTTGATAGGCAACAAGGTTTGTATAAACTTTAAGGTTCAACTCTATTCAGCTAGTCCATATAGCAAAGCTCTAAAGCACTATTTCCCAAAGAATCCACAACCTCCTAAAACAGCCCCTCCTCAAAGACACAAAAAGTCATTCAAATGCAGAATCTCAGGGCAGATCTGTCATAGTTGTCACAGTAAACAGTGGTTTTGGTTCTTTAAAAAGTTGGGCTAATAGCCACTTATCAATGAGTGCATATTGAATTGCCTTAGATGCACAGAACACATGAAACTCAAGACGGATGATCAAAATGCGAATACTTCACTCCTTTAAAAGTGGAACAAGAATACCCTTGGCAGGGAATAGGGAGGCAAAGATTAAAACAGAGGCAGAAGGAACACCCATTCAGAGCCTGCCCCACATGTGGGCCATACATATACAGCCACCCAATTAGATAAGATGGATGAAGCAAAGAAGTGTAGGCCTACAGGAACCGGATGTAGATCTCTCCTGAGAGACACACCCAGAATACAGCAAATACATAGGAGAATGCCAGCAACAAACCACTGAACTGAGAATGGGACCCCCGTTGAAGGAATCAGAGAAAGGACTGGAAGAGCTTGAAGGGGCTCAAGACCCCATATGAACAACAATGCCAACCAACCAGAGCTTCCAGGGACTAAGCCACTACCTAAAGACTATACATGGACTGACCCTGGACTCTGACCTCATAGGTAGCAATGAATATCCTAGTAAGAGCACCAGTGGAAAGGGAAGCCCTTGGTCCTGCTAAGACTGAACCCCCAGTGAACCTGATTGTTGGGGGGAGGTCGGTAATGGGGGGAGGATGGGGAGGGGAACACCCATATAGAAGGGGAGAAGAAAGGGTTAGGGGGATGTTGGCCCGGAAACTGGGAAAGGAAATAACAATTAAAATGTAAATAAGAAATACTCAAGTTAATAAAGAAAAGAAAAAGAAAAAGTTGGATTGTTGAGTGTCACAAGATGTAATGGCATTCACCCTCATAACTGGGATACCTAGGTTTTAAAGAAGAATCAGTGAGGATATACATGTTTTACTTTTCATTAGAAACCCAGTCTGAATCCAGACATGCTGGAATAGGGATCTATTACAGCTTATGACAAATAGAGTCAGGGTTATATGTTAAAATGAGATTGATCGCAGATTTAGCCATTATTCTGTGGAGAAGATAATTTCAGATAAAATAAAACTTCTTGAAAAGAATAAGTAATGCCCTCTGTCTTCACAGAGGAAATGCTGAAGGGATAATGTTGAGTAAATAACTCCTTAGATAACAAATCTTTTCTCACTTTCTCTCCATTGTTTCTGGATGCAAATTTTACCTAATGCAAGTGTTTTCAGAGGGAGAAAAATACTCATAACTTTTGTTAATGAGTTCTTCTTACATGGTAGAAACTTTATTAAGTACTTTATATGTAGCCAATAAAACCAAGTATGCATTTTTTTATTTCCTGTTTTAATCCAGTACAGTGAAAGTCTGAGCTATATACATAAGACATTTGACTGCATTGTGGTGACTGCTCACAAGAGGAATTAAGGCTGAGCTAAGAGGTCAGTCACGCATATTTATTGTATTCGATGCCCACAGTAACCCTGCCACACAGTGCTCCAGATGAATTATCTGACCTTAAACATTTTCCATGTTTCATGAATGGGAGAAACACAGATTAAATTTAGATTTGAGCAAAAGTGACACAGAAATTCTTTCTCTGTCAGAGTGAGAGAGTTCTGAAACTTGTGTGAATGTGATGAGTATAAATCCAAATACTTGGTTGTTGGCACAGAGACGTGCATACAGGCACATGAACTGTAAACCAGGCACTTTTTCTTGCCAATGATCTTCATCTACAGAAATAAAAAGAAGTGATGAGTGAGTCCAGCCTTCTCATAAACCTTTACAAAGAGCCAAAACAATTTGGATTTGCTGGTAACAATGACATGAAATTTCAACTCCATGCTCTTCAGATTCATCTGTATGCAATGAAATAGGGTTAGTTTTCAAATAGAACTGATGGAAAGGGCATGTTTTCAGCCTGACTATTGTGAGATGACTATGGAAAGTTTTATGCCTTTTAAAAAAGAAACTAACACTCATTCTAGCACCACCTCAAGAAGCAAGGAAGGAAAGGACACTTGAAAATGCCCATCAGTTTGGGTTTTCTAAGAGCAAATGTGGGAAATCCACCTTCCCATTGGTGAGCCTGCTACGATGACAAGTGATTTTCCTGCCTGAAGTATGAATTTTATTTACTGTCAAATTGATCATTTGTAAGTTAATGCCATGGCTTACATATTTTTAGACTTTTCCCTTCTATTTCTCTTGTATATTTTTCAGAAGAAAAAGACTGACATAATTATTAAGATTACTTATGTTAGCAAGACTCTTTGTCATAACTTGGTGTCTTTGCTAATGAAACCATCGTCATTGAGAAATTATTATTTAATTAATCAGCTTCAGTAAGTCAGTGACCAATGACACATTAAAACCCCCATTCTCAGAAAACATATATCTGTTTCAAGATCATGAAAAATCCACATATTCAAACTCTAACTCATTCTTGAGTAATGTGAAGGTCAAACCTTTTTAATTCACCGCGATTGCATGTCACTTAAAAATGTTTAATTTCCTGAATATGTAATGACTTCTTGGAAAGTGTTTTTCTGCTTATAGAAGATTCTTACTCTCTGTGTCATCTCCCCTCACTCTCTCTCCCCTCTTTCCTCTCTCCTTTTTCTCATGTCTACTCTCCCTCATTTTCTCCCTCTCTCTCCTCTCAGCCATTGGCACTAAATAGTTTTCAAAGTAAAACTTAATGAAAATAAACTAACATAGAAAACAGGAGTTCAGTTGCTTATGAAACAGGAGTGATCAAATGAAGAAAGTCACAGTCACAATTGATGAGCAGCAATGCTGAGCTTTTGGGTTTAACAACCACAAATTCAGCAAGATTAGTCTGTGTAGCTGTCTCTTGCTTGGTAAGCTCAGAATAAGTGCTGGGTAGTTAGGGTTTATATCAGTAGATAATAGATCTTATTCTTTATTTATAGTCATTTTTCATTCTCCAAGGCACAAATCTTCATATATTTCTGTCTTCTGGACTTACGATTTCACAGTTATGAGCTAGTATCTATGATGATAGAAACATGAGAGTACATTATGGGAAATCATGAGCATAGTCATCCCTTGTACTGAGCAATGAATGTGGGGGATGTGAACAAGGCTCTATCTGCACCAGTTCCTTCCAAGCTCATTTTTTCTAGAGCCTGGTGCACTCTCAGCTTTCCTGGTTTCATGTAAGACTTTTATTAACTACTTTTACAAATTTGTCTCACATAAGTAATAATACTAACCAAATTTGTAAGAATTATAGCAAATATGCATTGAAAACAGAGCTATGTTTCCACCATAGACTTCATGTCGTAATTTGCCTGCCTAGTGTAACATGACATGAGTGGGAGCTATTCCATTTTACAGGGTAGAAAGTGGACTTTCAGCATTGGTGGGAAGACTGAAAACATGCTTTGAAACTCTTGATTAGACACTAAAAACAAGGCAACTTTTTTAATTTGTGAATTTCCCTTATATAAGTTGCCAAACTTTAGGGTTTTTTTTTTTTATCATAAAGAAGTAATGTTCTCATTTTCTGAAAAACTCCAGTTTTAACCAAAATGTATGTGAGAGTAAGAGAGAAATTGATAAACTGAATATGAATGGGTTAAAGTAGAAAGTATTAATACTAAGCATTAGAATTAACTCTAACATTAAACATTAGGCTGGAAAGATAGCTCTGCACTTAGAACATTTGTTTCTCTTGTAGAGGACCTCGGTTCTGTTCCCAGAATGCACATGGGAGCCGACAACCATCTATAACTCCAGCTGCAGCAAATTCCACAACCTTCCCTGGTTTCTCAGGAAACTATACATATGCACAAACACTATATATATTTATATTTATATGAATATATGTATATATTTATATGAATATGTATATATGAATAAAATCAAATCTTTAAAATGATAAGCATTAAATTTATCTTATTAAACAATAGTCTGTATGCTTCACTTATGATGCCAAATTATTTTATTGAATTATTCTAAACAACTAAGATTTTTATAACGGTTGTCAAATTGAAAGTAATTTTTTTCTAGGAGGCAGCACTGTAGGCACACAAATCAGTTCTTTCAAATAAAATAGATCATTTTGGGAGGATTTTTATTTAGATCATTTCTGCATGTATCAAGTGCTAATTAATCTAGATTGCATTGCTCAAATGACTTTGTAGGTGCTTTTTTTTATTACATATTTGTGCCATCATCTGAATCTACTTTCAATGTTTTATTTTCACACGTATACAAAAGTATTTCCATATGATTATGGAGATGAATTTCTAGGAAAGTTCAAAGCTCCTGAACTCTATATAAATGGAAATAGGCTAATATCCTTTTACTCTGTGTAAATAGATATACTTCTGGAAACATAGTATCTAGGATTCTGCACTATTATAATTTAGGGGATGGTATTTTCCTGCTGATACTTTAGCTTTACAAGAATGATTTAACAGTAGGATTCAAATGTTTCTTTGGAGTCTTATTTCTATCCTATTATGCTATTTCATTAGGGTCTGCTTAGCGTGTTTCATAATATATAATTTCATATTTTCTGAAATAAAATATGCAATGGACTACCTAGCTTAGTGGGAGAAGTATTTCTCTAGTGTGTATAACATTTTTAGTCAAACTATCAGATACACTGGCAAAATGTTTGAAATAATGGGCTTCAGGAGTCTTTAGTAAAATTTTATCAGTTTATTTGTTATTGTTGCTAGGTAGTCTCAATATGAAACCTAATTTGTTCTCACGTGTTTGACAGTTGCAGCTCTAGCACTTGGGTAAAGTGGGACTGCAAGCATCTCCAAGTATACCTGGAGATTTCATAATGTTGAAATAAAAAAATGAGTAAATCATACTTCCCTAGTGTCTGCTTTTTCTAATCAAGACATTTACAGAAAAGGCTTCAGAAAACTCAGCTCTGTGTTTGACATAAATCAGCTGTTGTCATAACTAAACATAATCTACAGGGAGCAAAGTCTCTGATGATTGAGAGTCATGAGGATAAATACTTAAGTATAACAATAATTCATTTTATCTGAATACATGATATATGTGAAATACCATGAGCCATGTAATATTAAATGGCTCACAAACAAAGGAACCAAAGACAACTTTACATAGTTCTTAATTTTGTGGATCTTGGGAATGTTAGAATTGAACCAACAGCTTAGCTTGCACAAGAAATTAACAATTTTTGAGATTCTCTCTGAGGAAAAAGAGAGAAAGAAAGAAGGAAGGAAGGAAGGAAAAAGGAAGGAAGGTAAGCAAGAAAGTAAAAGAAAGAAGGAAAGAAAGAAACTGCACGCATAAAGATGCATTAATTCCATTTGAAGACAGATTGCTGGATCTGAAGTAAAAATTTTATTAAAATTTAAATAATCAATATATTAATTTATGGCCTGTCAGTTGTTTAGTAATAAATATAATTTCAAATATAGAATGCTAGATTTGTCCTTCCAAAAGAATATATTATTTGTGTAAAATTCACAAGGTTGGATGGATGGAAGTTGAATTGCACTTTGACAGCAAGGTTACTCAAAGTCACAGTTATTTCAAATTTTAATTTTGTATTAATTTCAAAACTATATCGGGCATGCTAAACAAAGTATACATAAATGTGAAATTGGCAAGAAGAGAGTTGTCATGGGGCTGATTGTTTCCAGTTACAAATGAAGAACTTTATTTCCAAGACACCTTTAATCGTGTACTTCCACTATGCATGAGCAGATACTGTTCTTGGAAACACTGAAGGTCTTCAGGGAAATTCTTCCCACATGTTTCCTGTGGCCATGAAGTCAAAATAGGTCCCAAGTCTTGAGCCATCTTTCATGTACCATCCCTTTCCATTTACCTATGTTCCAGTCAATATCTGGACAGCAATAACTTTAATTTTGACTGCACGCTGTAGGCCTGGTGCACTTCCTTCCTATGTACATGGACAATACCTTTTCCTGTAAGACAACTCTGCCATTGAATTATGGATGAGAGATGTATGCAAGATTGTCTGTCCACATAGATTCACTCATCTTCACCATTACCTGCTAGTGTTCACTGTTCCAACTCTGTCTACCCTCCCTTCTTTCCTAGCAGTTCACCTGACTTTAGGCTCCAGAATCAGACATAGAATAGACAAGTCCCCTGTATATAACAGCAGCTCCTAAAATTCTTAGACCAAATCTCTGCGACCAGCTGCTGATGTCCTCGGCAGAAATGAGTTTCTATGATTGAAACCCAGAATCAAATGTTAGTGGCTAACCCAAGATCACAGAGTTTTAGCAAAGTATTCTTTTGTAGTCATGGAAATCTGAAATTAAATGTTTATATATGCTTCTAATTATACCTTGCTTATTATAATATATTCTGATATATTATCACATGCTAGCAATTACTTCCCTTCAATATGTAATTATCTTCTACAAACTTTGTTATTTAGTTTTTAAGGCAGCAAATCATCATGAAATTTGTAATTAACCAGCTAGATATGATGCTTGCACAGCTGTAGGAAGAAAATTTTTCTAGAATCAAGGATACCTGATAACTATTAAAAATGAATTTTTACTTTACCATTAAGAAATGGTGAGCCACACCAAATGTGTGAGCTTGGAAAATCTGGGCTTACCTCTCACCTGGTGCAGCACTCCAGAGAGCAGGCCCTATTTATTGCCTGGGCAGAATAGTTGAGCTGGCCCTGTGGCATGGATGTAAGAGCTCCTTACCCAATATTAGAGCTGGCAGCATCTTTCAGAGGCTGTTGCAGGAAGAAGAGCTGGCCCTACCCATCTCCTGGGGAAAACTGGAGAGCAGGCCTTGATAGTTCAGGCACAAGACAATTTTCAGTTAACCAATTCTTCTACTACCCAGGCCCAGATATGGGGCTTTGAGTTGATGCATTCCGACATCTACCCAATCTAAAAACTTCTGGAGTATGGAAAAGACCAGTCCCACAGAACCAAAGCTGCAGGATCCCCATGACACAGGGAAACAAAAATATATGCCAAAAGAGTCCAGGTGGGGATCCACTTGAAAATATAGCATAAATGAAAGACCTCAAACCAGACCAATGTCTCACTGCAATAAACAATTGCAAAAGCTGTTTAGGCAAAACTGTATATTGTGTAACACACCATGACACACCACAGTTTGGATGATGAGATGATTTTGTTTTTGTTTTTGAGTTTTTTTCTTAGTTTTCACTTTCTTTTGTGGGGAGAAGTTTCCAGGGAGGAGAACAGATATGGAAGCTGGAGAAATGGGTGGGGTTGGGGTGCAAAATAAATATTTCACAATTAATCAGTAAAATGTTACAAAAGAAAAATAACACTAAATTATTACTAATATTTAAAATGTTAATTTTATAATTATATGCTTGTATGTGTTTATGTGTGGTATGTGCATATGAATGTGATTGCCAGTAGAAATCATGGATCCCTAAAAACTAAAGTTATAGTCCATTGTGAGTTGACCAACATGGGCGGTGATAACTGGATTCAAGCCATATGCAAGAATAGTACCCGCTCTGATCTACTGAGTCACCTGCCACATCCAAAAGTAAATATTTTAAAAATAGTTCTTGCAACATGTTTCAAACTTAAATTTTTCTACTTTTGAATTTTTTCAGTCTCTAAGTACTTAAGATTTTGGTTATATATCAGTCTTATTCCTCCTAACATTGTTTAAAGAATAAATAAAGTCTGAAGAATTCTACCCCGACTATAGTCAGTATTTTAATAAAACATTTAGATGTAGTGGCCTTCTCAAAGTCTGTCACTCAGAGTATAAATATTATTAGTGCCCAAACTAAGACAGAAGAGGAAAGTTTAGAGTCTGCATCCGATATTGGTTATCTGTTCTATTTTATTTTATTTTCCCATTCAAATGTGAGTTACAATGTGAACAACTAGCCAGTAGTCGGTCTAATACTATATCTGTGATCAAATAAAGCTTAACAAACTCATAAATGTTTTAATTTTAAGCATCAGAGCAGTAGTTGAACTCTATACTTTTCAATACTTTTGTTTATAACTTGGAATTAGAAAAAAATTAAAGACAATGGAAAAATTTTAAAGATCACTTCATTGAACACTAGAAAATATGAATGACAGTATCCTCAAATTCTGCCAAGAGACACCAGCTATGCATTTTATATTTAATAGGATTTATTTTCTCACTCATATACCCACTTGTGTCCAATTTACTTCCAATATTTCTCACTGGAAGGTACTTGCAACTCTTCTTTGATATCAGCTTGACACAGGAGTTGTTTGGGTAAAAGAAAGTGTATTACTTATTTTTCTCATTGCTGTTACAAAACATATGACCAAGGCAACTGAAAAGGGTGAGAGCTTCTTTTAATTAACAATATCCAAATAGCACAAACAGAATCTAGTATGTATTAATTCATGCATAAGTCAATGACTTGTGAAAGTGTGAAAAACACTGATAGTAGAAAATTGGCCCCTAAAGGCCTGAAAACTCTGGAATTCAAGAAACATTACAAAAGAGAGACTAGGAACTGTTTAAAAGCTGAGACTGTAAACATAGGCAGTAACAACAAAAAAATTCTAGAAATGACATAATCATGTGCCCATAAAATCTACACAAAACCAGCAAAGGACTGGGCATGTCAACATTCTTAATTGTTAATCGGGTCTCAGAAATGGATATCACTTACTTCAACAGTGCAGTCACTGATAAATTGCCCCCCCCCAAAACCTTCTCCCCCAAACTTGAGAAGAAACTTTAGCTAAACTCAGCACGCCACATACTGCAGAAGACATGAAGGTAAGAGGGGATAGCACTTTCAATGAGAGAGAGAGAGAGAGCTGTCAAAGGTTGTTGAAATTAAAATTTATTATAAAAGTCTGAAACTTTCACAAATAAAATAAAAAGTAAACAATTAGTGGACCAAGGTAGGAAGACCAAATACCATAAGCAGAGTTCTGTATAGAGGACATAGACCAATTTCTGATGGAGTCAGAGAAGGACCACCCTGGAGATCATTCTATATGCAGAGGAGATGGGTACAGAGAGCTGATCCAGACAGGAGACCAACCCTGCCTATGTGTTAATGACGTGGATACATAGAACTGCTCCATAAGGAAGAAGCAACTCAGACCGTTTCACTCCACTCACTCAGAACTCCAACATGCCCTTCTCTGAGACTAGTAAAACTAAAGAATCACTGGACCCATATTACCTTCTTGTTTTATTTTTCCTAGCTTTATGTTACGTTCTGATTTGATAAGAGCCTTCCAATAAACTATTTGTTGCCTAATTAACTGATTGAATCATTTAATAGTTGTTCTCTTCCTTTTATCTTTCTTTTAGTTGGAATTTTCTCCAGATTCACGATCTTTGTTTCCAGTCTCTGAGGTGCTGAGGTATTTATATCCCAGCAGAGCTGAATCTCCCAGGCTTTTTAAAGGTTTGCCTCTTTTTTCTTTTTCCTCTGCTGATTCTAATTTAACCAGACTATAACACTTCTTTCAGTGACAATTTTAAAGTTGAATTTTACAAACCTTTAAGAAAAAGTAGTTTCCAACTTTTAATTAGTCTTGTGTTTGGGGAAAATATGGTGGAGATGATGAATCAGTCTCTCCCATCTGGCATGGTGGTTCCTCTGACTTAAATGGGAAAATCCAAAAAGCCCCAGAAATGATGGCTAAGTCTGAAATTAGCAAATCTGGGATGAGTGTCTTAGGAAACAACATCTATTTGCATGTACTTAGGAAGGGACTGATTCCAGTATATCTGAGAGTGGAACATGATGGCTGGACTTCAGAAGCAAAAAGAGTTTTAGCTGACTATTCATAACTAATTCACAGGACTTCTGAAACAGGATGCTAGGTGCCTAGAGACAAATGTGAAAGGCACTAATACAATATGTGGGTGGGAGCTTATTTCCTGGGAAAAGGGTAATTTATTAGTGGCTGCACCACTGAAGCAAATAACACCCCCCCCATAAGTAACCATTTTCAGACAGTAGTCCCTTATGAAACTCACTACATCAATGATGAATGTTGAAGTGCCCTATGCAGGTCTTGTGAAGATTTTTTTTTCTTTTTTTTTTTTCTTTCTTTTTTTTTTTTTTATTAACTTGAGTATTTCTTATATACATTTCGAGTGTTATTCCCTTTCCCGGTTTCCGGGCAAACATCCCCCTCCCCCCTCCCCTTCCTTATGGGTGTTCCCCTCCCAACCCTCCCCCCATTGCCGCCCTCCCCCCATAGACTAGTTCACTGGGGGTTAAGTCTTAGCAGGACCCAGGGCTTCCCCTTCCACTGGTGCTCTTACTAGGATATTCATTGCTACCTATGGGGTCAGAGTCCAGGGTCAGTCCATATATAGTCTTTAGGTACTGGCTTAGTCCCTGGAAGCTCTGGTTGCTTGGCATTGTTGTACTTTTGGGGTCTCGAGCCCCTTCAAGCTCTTCCAGTTCTTTCTCTGATTCCTTCAATAGGGGACCTATTCTCAGTTCAGTGGTTTGCTGCTGGCATTCGCCTCTATATTTGCTGTATTCTGGCTGTGTCTCTCAGGAGCGATCTACATCCGGCTCCTGTCGGTCTGCACTTCTTTGCTTCATCCATCTTGTCTAATTGGGTGGCTGTATATGTATGGGCCACATGTGGGGCAGGCTCTGAATGGGTGTTCCTTCAGTCTCTGTTTTAATCTTTGCCTCTCCCTTCCCTGCCAAGGGTATTCTTTTTCCTCATTTAAAGAAGGAGTGAAGCATTCACATTTTGATCATCCGTCTTGAGTTTCGTTTGTTCTAGGGATCTAGGGTAATTCAAGCATTTGGGCTAATAGCCACTTATCAATGAGTGCATACCATGTATGTCTTTCTGTGATTGGGTTAGCTCACTCAGGATGATATTTTCCAGTTCCAACCATTTGCCTACGAATTTCATAAAGCCGTTGTTTTTGATAGCTGAGTAATATTCCATTGTGTAGATGTACCACATTTTCTGTATCCATTCCTCTGTTGAAGGGCATCTGGGTTCTTTCCAGCTTCTGGCTATTATAAATACGGCTGCAATGAACGTAGTGGAGCACGTATATGTTGGGACATCTTTTGGGTATATGCCCAAAAGAGGTATAGCTGGATCCTCAGGCAGTTCAATGTCCAATTTTCTGAGGATCCTCCAGACTGCTCCAAATGACCTGCCTGGTGGACTCAGGACACAAGCCCACAGGAACAGCTGAAGACCAGTAGACAGGAAAGACTACACGCCCGAAAGCAGAACACTCTTCTCCCATAACTGGCTGAAAAAACAAAAAAAAAACAAAAAAACAAGAAAAGAGGTCTACAGCACTTCTGACACACAGGCCTATAGGACGGTCTAGCCACTGTCAGATATAGCAGAACAAGGTAACACCAGAGACAACCTGATGATGAGAGGCAAGCGAAGGAACCCAAGCAACAGAAACCAAGACTACATGGCATCATCCTAGTCCAATTCTCCCACGAAAGCAAATACTGAATATCCAAAAACACCAGAAAAGCAATATCTATATTTAAAATCACATTTGATCATAATGCTGGAGGACTTCAAGAAAGATATGAAGAACTCCCTTAGAAAGACGACGGAAAACATAAATAAACAAGTATAAGCCTATAGAGAGGAATCCCAAAAATCCCTGAAAGTATACCAGGAAAACATAATCAAATCAAACAGGTGAAGGAAGTAAAAATGGAAACAGAAGCAATAAAGAAAGGACACAGGAGAAACAACCTTGGACATAGAAAACCAAAGGAAGACACAAGGAGATGCAGATAAAAGCATCACCAACAGAATACAAGAGATAGAAGAGAGAATGTCAGGAGCAGAAGATTCTTTATATATATATATATATATATATATATATATATATATATATATATATATATATATTAACTTGAGTAATTCTTATTTACATTCCAAATGTTATTCCCTTTCCCGGTTTCTAGGTCAACTTCTCCCTAGCCCCTCCCCCTCCCCTTCTTTACGGGTGTTCCCCTCCCCATCCTCCCCCCATTATCACCCTTCCCCCAACAGTCACATTCACTGGGGGTTCAGTCTTAGAAGGACCAAGGGCTTCCCCTTCCACTAGTGTTCTTACTAAGATTTCCATTGCTACCTATGAGGTCAGAGTCCAGGGTCAGTCCATGCATAGCCTTTAGGTAGTGGCTTAGTCCCTGGAAGCTCTGGTGACTTGTCATTGTTCATATGGGGTCTCAAGCCCCTTCAAGCTCTTCCAGTCCTTTCTCTGATTCCTTCAATGGGGGTCCTGTTCTCAGTTCAGTGGTTTGCTGCTGGCATTCGTCTCTGTATTTGCTGAATTTTGGGTGTGTCTCTCAGGAGAGATCTACATCCAGGCTCCTGTCGGCCTGCACTTCTTTGTGACTAATTGGGTGACTGTATATGTATGGGCCACATGTGGGGTAGAGGAGCAGAAGATTCTATATAAATCAGCAATACAACTAAGATAATCTAAGATGGAAAAAGGTACTGGTCCAAAACATATAGGAAATCCAGGACTCAATGAGAAGATCAAACCTAAGGATAATAGTTATAGAAGAGAGTGAAGACTATCAGTTCAAAGGACCAGTAAATATCTTCAACAGAATCATAGAAGAAAACTTCCCTAACCTAAAGAAAGATATACCCATAAACATACAAGAAGCCTGCAGAACTCCAAATAGATTGGACCAGAAAAGAAACTCCTCCTGTCACATAATAGTCAAAAGATTAAATGCACAAGAAAAAGAAAGAATATTAAAAGCAGTTTGGGAAAAAGAACACGTGACATGTAAAGGCAGACCTATCAGAAGCACCCCAGACTTCTCACCAGACACTATGAAAGCTAGAAGATCCTGGACAGATGTCATACAGACCCTAAGAGAACAGAAATAGCAACCCAGGTTACTGTATCCAGCAAAAGGCTCAATTAACATAGATGGAGAAACCAAGATATTCCATGACAAAACCAAATACACACAATATCTTTCTACAAATCCAGCACTACAAAGGATAATAAATGGTAAAGCCCAACATAAGGAGGCAAGCTACACCCTAGAAAAAGCAAGAAACTAATCGTCTTGGCAATAAAACAAAGAGAAGAAAAGCACACAAACATAACCTCACATCCAAATATGAATATAACAGGAAGCAATAATCACTATTCCTTAATATCTCTCAACATCAATGTTCTCAACTCTCCAATAAAAAGACATAGATTAGCAAACTATATACACAATGAAGACCCTGCATTCTGCTACCTACAGGAAACACACCTCAGAGACAAAGTCAGACACTACCTCAGAGTGAAAGGCTGGAAAACAATTTTCAAGCAAATGGTCTGAAGAAGGAAAATGGAGTAGCCATTCTAATATCGAATAAAATCGATTTTCAACTAAAAGCCATCAAAAAAGATAAGGAAGGACACTTCATATTCATCAAAGGAAAAATCCACCAAGATGAACTCTCAATCCTAAAACCTATGCTCCAAATACAAACGCACCTATGTACATAAAAGGAACCTTATTAAAGCTCAAAGAACACACTGCACCTCACACAATAATAGTAGGAGATTTCAATACCCCACTCTCATCAATGGAGAGATCATGGAAACAGAAACTAATCAGAGACATAGACAGACCAAGAGAAGTCGTGAAAAAAATGGAATTAACAGATATTTATAGAATATTCTATCCTAAAACAAAAGGATATGCCTTCTTCTCACCACCTCATGGTACGTTCTCCAAAACTGTCCATATTTTTGGTCATACAACAGGCCTCAACAGATACAGAAAGTAGATATAATCCCATGCGTCCTATCAGACCACCACGGGCTAAAGCTTGTCTTAAATAACAATAAGGGAAGAACTCCCACATATGCATGGAAGTTGAACAATGCTCTACTCAACGATAACCTGGTCAAGGAAGAAATAAAGAAATTAAAGACTTCTTAGAATTTAATGAAAATGAAGGTAAAACAGACCCAAACTTATGGGACACAATGAAAGCTGTGCTAAGAGGAAAACTCATACCTCTGAGTGCCTGTAGAAAGAAACAGGAGAGATGATATATCAGCAACTTGACAGCACACCTAAGAGCTCTAGAACAAAAAGAAGCAAATACACCCAGGAGGAGTAAAAGGCAGGAAATAGGGGTTGGGGATTTAGCTCAGTGGTAGAGCGCTTGCCTAGCAAGCGCAAGGCCCTGGGTTCGGTCCTCAGCTCCGAAAAAAAAAAAAAAAAAAAAAAAAGGCAGGAAATAATCAAACTCAGAGCTGAAATCAACCAAGTAGAAACAAAAAGGACCATAGAAAGAATCAACAGAACCAAAAGTTGATTCTTTGAGGAAATCAACATGATAGATAAACCATTAGCCAGACTAAAGAGAGGACATGGAGAGTATTTCAAAATTAACAAAATCAGAAATGAAAAGAGAGACATAACTACAGAATCAGAGGAAATTCTAAAAGTCATCAGCTCCTAATATAAAAGCCTATATTCAAGAAAACTTGAAAATCTGCAGGAAATGACAATTTCCTAGACAGATACCAGGTACCGAAGTTAAATCAGGAACAGATAAAACATGTAAAGAACCCTACAACTCCAAAAGAAATAGAAGCACTCATTAAAGGTCTCCCAAAGAAAATTAGCCCATGTCCGTATGGGTTCACTGCAGAATTCTATCAGACCTTCATAGAAGACCTCATACCAATACTATGCAAACTATTCCACAAAATAGAAACATACAGAGCGCTACCGAATTCCTTATATGAAGCCACAATTACTCTTATATCTAAACCACACAAAGCCGCAACAAGGGAAGAGAACTTCAGACCAATTTCCCTTATGTATATCCATGCAAAAATACTCAATAAAATGCTGGCAAATCTAATCCAAGAGCACATCAAAACAATCCTTTGCCATTGTCAAGCAGGCTTGATCCCAGGCATACAGGGATGGTTTAATATACGGAAAACCAACAATGTAATCCATTATATAAACAACCTGAAAGAAAAAAAAAAACACATGATCATTTCATTAGATGCTGAGAAAGAATTAGACAAAATGCAACACCACTTCATAATGAAAGTCCTGGAAAGAATAGGAATTCAAGGCCCATACCTAAACATAGTAAAAGCCATATACAGCAAACCAGTGGCTAACATTAAACTAAATGGAGAGACTTGAAGCAATCCCACTAAAATCAGGGACTAGACAAGGCTGCCCACTCTCTCCCTACTTATTCAATATAGTTCTTGAAGTTCTAGCCAGAGCAATCAGACAACAAAAGGAGATCAAAGGGATACAGATTGGAAAAGAAGATGTCAAAATATCACTATTTGCAGATGTTAAGATAGTATATTTAAGCGATCCCAAAAGTTCCACCGGAGAACTACTAATCCCGATAAACAGGTTCAGCAAACTGGCTGGGTATAAAATTAACTCAAATGAATCAGTAGCCTTCCTGTACACAAAAGTGAAACAAGCCAAGAAAGAAATTAGGGAAATGACACCCTTCAAAATAATCCCAAATAATATAAAATACATCGGTGTGAGTTCAACCAAGCAAGTAAAAGATCTGTAAAATAAGAACTTTAAGCCTCTGAAGAAAGAAATTGAAGAAGACCTCAGAAGATGGAAGGATCTCCCACGCTCATGGATTGGCAGGATTAACATAGTAATAATGAACATTTTACCAAAAGCGATCTACAGATTCAATGCAATGCCCATCAAATACCAATCCAATTCTTCAGAGAGTTAGACAGAACAATTTGTAAATTCACCTGGAATAACAAAAAACCCAGGATAGCTAAAACTATGCTCAACAATAAAAGGACTTCAGGGGGAAATCACTATCCCTGAACTCAAGCAGTATTACAGAGCAATAGTGATAAAAACTGCATGGTATTGGTACAGACAGATGACCAGTGGAATAGAATTGAAGATCAAGAAATGAACCCACACACCTATAGGCACTTGATTTTTGAAAAGGAGCTAAAACCATCCAATGGAAAAAAGATAGTTTTTTCAGCAAATGGTGCTGGTTCAACTAGACATCAGCATGTAGAAGAATGCAGATCGATCCATGCTTATCACCCTGCACAAAGCTTAAGTCCAAGTGGTTCAAGAACCTTCACATCAAACCAGATACACTCAAACTAATAGAAGAAAAAGTGGGAAAGCATCTCGAACACATGGGCACTGGAGAAAATTTCCTGAACAAAACACTAATGGCTTATGCTCTAAGATCAAGAATCAACAAATGGGATCCCATAAAACTGCAAAGCTTTTGTAAGGCAAAGAACACTGTTGTTAGGACAAAACGGCAACCAATAAATTGGGAAAAGATCTTTACCAATCCTACAAAAGGTAGAGAGCTTATATCCAAAATATACAAAGAACTCAAGAAGTAAGACTGCAGGGAGACAATTAATCCTATTAAAAAATGGGGTTCAGAGCTAAACAAAGAATTCACAGCTGAGGAATGCCGAATGGCTGAGAAACACCTAAAGAAATGTTCAACATCTTTAGTCATAAGGGAAATGCAAATCAAAACAACCCTGAGATTTCACCTCACACCAGTGAGAATGGCTAAGATCAAAAACTCAGGTGACAGCAAATGCTGGCGAGGATGCGGAGAAAGAGGAACACTCCTCCATTGTTGGTGGGATTGCAGACTGGTACAACCATTCTGGAAATCAGTCTGGAGGTTCCTCAGAAAATTGGACATTGAACTGCCTGAGGATCCAGCTATACCTCTCTTGGGCATATACCCAAAAGATGCCCCAACATATAAAAAAGACACGTGCTCCACTATGTTCATCGCAGCCTTATTTATAATAGCCAGAAGCTGGAAAGAACCCAGATGCCCTTCAACAGAGGAATGGATACAGAAAATGTGGTACATCTACACAATGGAATATTACTCAGCTATCAAAAACAAAGACTTTATGAAATTCGTAGGCAAATGGCTGGAACTGGAAAATATCATCCTGACTGAGCTAACCCAATCACAGAAAGACATACATGGTATGCACTCATTGATAAGTGGCTATTAGCCCAAATGCTTGAATTACCCTAGATGCACATAACTCATGAAACTCAAGAAGGATGACCAAAATATGAATGCTTCACTCCTTCTTTAAAGATGGATGAAGCAAAGAAGTGCAGGCCGACAGGAGCCGGATGTAGATCGCTCCTGAGAGACACAGCCAGAATACAGCAAACACAGAGGCGAATGTCAGCAGCAAACCACTGAACTGAGAACAGGACCCCCGTTGAAGGAATCAGAGAAAGAACTGGAAGAGCTTGAAGGGGCTTGATACCTCATATGAACAACAATGCCAACCAACCAGAGCTTCCTGGGTCTAAGCCACTACCCAAAGACTATACATGGACTGATCCTGGGCTCCAACCTCATATGTAGCAATGAATAGCCTAGTAAGAGCACCAGTGGAAGGGGAAGCCCTTGACCCTGCAAAGACTGAATCCCCAGTGAACGTGTTTATTGAGGGGAGGGTGGTAATGAGGGAAGGATTGGTAGGGAAGCCCATATACAAGGGGAGGGGGGAGGGTTTAGGCGGATGTTGGCCCGGAAACCCGTAAGGGGAATAACAATCAAAATGTATATAAGAAATTCTCAAGTTAATTCCTGGCTAAAGATCAGTGTGCCTAATGGAAAGAAAAAGGACACTGTGTCAGGGACTGCCCAAGAAAGAACAAGAGGGGCCACTGGAGAGCCTCTTAGTCCTTGAGTGCTGGCTATGCACAGAGATAGAAGGTAAGCCCACCCAGTTGTTTTGTGGATACAGGGACCCAATGCTCTGTGCTCCTATGCCCCCCCCCCAGTGGACCAATATCCAAAGTCCTTGAGTACAGGGGGCTACTGACAGTAAACAATACTTATGGACTACCTGAAGAACAGTGGACCTTGGCGTGGGCCGGTAACCCACTAGTTCATGGTCATTCCTGACTGCCCTTGCTCATGAGAAATTTGCTTTCCAAAATGGCTTGTGTGGGCTGAAATGGCTGGGTTTGGCCATGTGTATGCATATCTGCAGACTGTGTATGTGGAGCTTAAGACCTGTCTCAGTGCATCAGTACCTGATGCTGAGAGATATGTGGCTTAGTGCTGTTCTGCCTGGAACACTCCGTTCCTGCCATCTGGGCACTAACAATTATCACCCAATCCAGGACTTAAACTGTGATAGAGTGGCTGATGTTTTGCCTTTGAATAGAATGTCCCAAAAGATGGGACCACTGGTCAGCTGCCATAGACTAGACTTTCCACGGGTTGGGGACAATCTGGTCACCTTGCTGTCCAATCTTGACCTGTAGCCACTGCAACATGAGTGGCAAGCACTGGCAGAAGCCCATGGGTGGAGGAAAGACCTCTGCGACTGGTTGATTGACCCCTGCTGAAAGCCGAGGCTACCTTGTCTACAGACAGGAACAGTTCTCTTCATGAAGGTCAGAGATAAGTGGGTGCTGCCATGGTGGACAACACAATATCATCTTGAATGGCTGAACCCCAACCCCCCAGCACATCAGTGCCGTAGATGTCTTTGCCATCTCTTGGATGCCCTGATGAAGCCAGCAACTTGCTTTTAGGTACCTTTCCAGGAATAGATAGAAGCTTTCCTCGCCAAGCAAGAGACGGCCCCGGTAGTCATCAAGAAGATACTGGAAGAAATCTTTCCCAGGTCTGGAGTGCCCAAGGTGATCTGGTCAGACAATGGCCCTACTTTCATTGCCAAGGTAAGCCAGGGTGTGGTCAAGTATTTAGAGGTCGATTAGAAATTACGTTGTATTTACAGACCTCAAAGTTCAGGACAAGTAGAGTAAATAAATAAAACTCTAAAAGAGACCCTGACCAAATTGACCATGGAGACTGGCGCAGACTGGGTGGCACTCCTTCCCTCTTGCTCTCTTCAGAGCAAGAAATACCCCTTCCAGATTCAGACCTCTTTGAGATCTTATATGAGGCCTCAGCTCCTCTGACTGTATTAGATGATGTTACTGAACCAACATGTCATAGTAATAATGATTTGTATGCCAGGCTATAAGACCTACAGGTGATACAGAAAGAAATCTGGTCACAGCTGGCAGCAGCCCCGTGGACCCCCAAGACATCTCATCAGTTCCAGGTTGGAGACTCGGCTACATACGATGGCACCGAACCCAGATACTCGAGCCTCACTGGAAAGGACCATACCTGGTGCTGCTGACCACCCTGACAGCCATCAATTCTCAGCCCTCACCAGCCGTGTACTAGCTGTTGGGGCTGAGAGCTGGGACCTAGAGGGACACTCAGCATGTTTGCCCTGGGTTCCATCGAGATAGGTGTAGAGATAGGCTTGATTTCTATTACAAATGATGTAACATTGCATATGTTAGTACTCCTAACACTTCTTGGGACTGTGCCTCAGGGATCACAATCTGTATAAGTTTAGAAGTTCTAAAAGCTAGTCATTACCTTGGTATGTAGGTTTAGATAGTGTCCAGATTGGAATCCTGATGCTAAAGGCTTAGTAAGACAAAAAAAAAAAAAAAAAAAAAAGAGTTGAGAATTACTTAACGCTATCTAGGTGCTGCAAGGGCAGCACAAGGACGTCTGCCATTGCCCTGCAATGCAAGGCTTATAGAGAATTCAGAACTGCCATTGACTCAGATATAAAAAGAGTGAAAGACTTTTTAGCTGACCTCCAAGAATACCTAACCTCCCTCTCAGAGGTAGTCCTTCAGAATAGGAGAAGTTTAGACCTGATATTCCTTAAAGAAGGAGTCTGTGTGCTACACTGAAAGAAGAATGTTGCTTCTATGTAGACCATTCAGGAGTAATTAAAGACTCCATGAATAAACTTAAGAGAAAGGTTGGACAAAAGACAGACAGAGAAGCGCTTCAGTGATGGTTCGAGAGCTGGTTTAGTAGATCTCCTTGGATGACTACTCTGATATCTTCCCTTATGGGACCCTTCTTAGTTTTGCTTCTGCTTCTGATTATAGGTTCATGTGTGTTAAAGAAACTAGTTAATAGGTTTGACTCCTACAAAAAGATAGAGACGCTCAACAAGGTTGGTTTGAGTCTTGGTTTACTCGGTCTCCCTGGATGACTACCCTACTCTCTGCTATATGGCTGGGCCATTACTAATAATTTTCTTGGTTTTAGTTTTTGGACCCTGCGTGACAAACCGGTTAATTGCTTTTGTTAAAAATCGAGTGGGTGGGGCTGGGGATTTAGCTCAGTGGTAGAGCGCTTACCTAGGAAGCGCAAGGCCCTGGGTTCGGTCCCCAGCTCCGAAAAAAAGAACCAAAAAAAAAAAATCGAGTGGGTGCTGTGCGGTTGATGATTCTGAGACAACAGTACCAGTCAGTTAGGACAACTGGTGAGACCAAATATGAGACTTGATATCAAAATTCTAAGATTAGAATTACTTAGTAGAAGAAGAGGGGAATGAAAGGAAAATTATACAGATTTGAGGTTTAAAAATATAAAATTAAAAGAATAAGTTTCAAAATTCACAAACTCAGGGCTAAACACTGTGAAAAGCAAGTCCAGGCAGCCCCGCCCTGCTGCTAGGACTAACAGGCCATAAAGATAAAGAAAAGGAATGCAGGAACTAGCCCGAGTTTTCAGGACTGACCCAAACCATCTGGCAGAAAGGCACCTCCCCCAGCTTACTCAGAGTCACACCTTAACCAGATGTCCTTCAAACCCTGATACGCCCCTAGCTTCTAAAATCCTGTACGCTCCAGTCAATACGTACTCTCCTGCTGTGCTGTAATCTCACTGCCATGTTTAAATGAGCCAATCACTTATAGCCTCGCCAGAAATTAGCCAATTGTGTGTAACTGCTCCAAACCCCCTAGCCTTCCCTATATAAACCCCTAACTTTTGAGCTTCGGGGTCGACACCTCTGTCTCCTGCGCAGGATACGTGTCGACCCGGAGATCCCCATAATAGATCTCTGTAATAAACCTCGCCTTTGCTTATTACATCCAAAAAAAAAAAAAAAAAGAAATTCTCAAGTTGATCAAGATAAAAGAAAAATAAATCCAGATACGTTGAATCTGATAGATGATAAATTTGGAAATACTTTTGGATGATTTGTCACCTAAATCAAATTCCTGAACAGAACACCTGTAGAGCAGGCTCTAAGATTAACAATTAAGGAAAGGATCGTCATGAAACTTAAACAGTTCTGTAAAGCAAAGGATATAATAGTACTGTAGCTCACAATATAGAAAGTGTTTTTTTTTCCAACTTGATGTGTGATGGAGAACTAATATCCAAAATATATAAATAATTCAAGAAACTAGATATCCATAAACTTTATAATTCAATTAAAAATTGTAGTACAGATTTAAACATAGAATTCTCAATATCCTCGACAACCTTAGACATCAAGGAAGCAGAAATTAAAATTAAGTTTCCATCTTAACCAATGTTGAATGCCTGCGATCCATAGCACAAATGCCATCTCATGGCAGGAAGGATGTAGAGCGTAGAGCAAGAGGAACCCTCTTCCATTGCTGTACTACAAAGTTGTACAAAAACTGTGGAAATCAATTAAAATAAATGAAATAAATCAATTTTCTTCATAAAATTAGGAATTGATATAGCTTAAGACCTAGCTATATGACATTTGGGCGTACACCCAAAAGATTCTTCATACTACCAGAAGGTCACTTACTTAAACATGTTCATTGTACCTTTACTCACAATAGTCGGAAACTGGAAACAACCAATATGCATCTCTATAGAAGAATGGCTAAAGAAAATATTATACATTTACACAGTAGAATGTTTCTGAGCTGTTAGGAAAGGTCATCCTGAAATTTTCAGGCAAATGGATGGAACTAGAAAACAATGATGCTGAGTGAGGTAACCCAAACCCAGAAAGACAAATATTGTATGTATTCACTTATAAATGGTTATTGGTTGATAAGTAAATGATTACCAAACTATAATTCTTAGACTCAGAGAGGGGAGGTAAATAGGGGGGCTCTTGGGTGATGCATAGGTCTCTGTTAAAAGAGGACATAGAATAGATTTTTATGGTTACACTAGTCAGGAACAGGAGCTGAAAGGATGGTCTTTGAGGGAGGTGCGATGGAGGAAAAGAACATAGGGAGAGATTGCTAGAATTGTGAGGCATTTGAGGGGAGGTATGGAAACCTAGTGCAGTGGAAACTTCCTGGAATATATGAAAATGATCTAAAGAGAATTTCTACAATTGGGAAATAAGGAGACTCAACTAAGAAAGTATTCCAGTGCAAAGATAGGTTTACATTTAATTGAGTTGTTAGCCAAGGGGATCTCACAGAAATCCTCAAACAACTCAACGAAGGGTTTCTCTCTGCGAACTGAAAGTAGGGCTCCAGTGCTGAGAAAAACATCCACACAACACATTGAGCATGGAGAAGTCGAGCTGGTACCTTCACAGAATCTTTACTTCTCAGTTTGAGTTTCATAGGTGCAGAAAGTTGTACTGTTAATGAAAGATGGCCATCAAAGGAAAGAGAGGAAGGGAGGGTAAAAGGAAGGAGTGAAAGAATGAAGGAATGAAGAAAGGAAATCAACTGGAAGATGGACTTATCAGTATGTCCAAATCTTATATCATGTTTTATTATGAAACTCCTGTAATATTTATCAGAATTATTGTAACAGGTGATAAGCTTAATTTAAAAAGAAAATGGTATTATAGTAGAACATAAAATAGAAATATGGAGAGTCAACATATTCAGAAATTTAATGACTGAGTTAATGCCAAAAAGTATCAAAACCTTGTATATTTGGTGTTGAGAGGTCACAGGGTCCTATGACTATTTATGAGCTTCCCAACCTGCTGATTCACTAAGATATTAGTGTTCACGGTGTCATGAATTATTGGTAAATTTCTGATGAAGAATACAGGAATGACATCACTGAGGAATATGAGTAATTGCTTAAAAGCTACTCACAGTACTTCCTGTACTAAGGTGTGGACAAAAGGTGGACTGATGATTCAGTTTATTTCACCACGGCAGCAGAGCTCTGCTTCAGTGAGCCTCTGGAGGCTGCAAATCAATTTCACACCACACCTAGTGATTAATTTGTATCTTGGGGATGTTGTTGGGATTTGCCTACTTCAATAAGCTCATCATCTGTGTTAATTTGAAGTGATTTGTTGTTGTAAAAACATAAAAAAACTAAAAAAGGTATGGATTGTCTTTTATCACCCTAGGTCTGGCACCACGGTGCCCTAAGATGTCTGCTAGATATCTTAAGTCTCAGTCAACAAAGTGTCTCTCCCACTCTGCTCCATCCCATATCACACTGCCGAAGGCCTCTCTCTGAGCTGTAAGCAATCTCTCTACCTAACTAGTACCCAAGGCAGGCTTCCATGCCACAAACACATCCCAACTCCGTGGTCGTCCAGACCAGCTGCCCCACACTCCATCACACTTAAATCTACACATGAAAGACTACACAACACAATAAACTTTGACCCAATTGGTAAGATATAATTGCCCACCTAAACATACAAAGCCCAGTACCATCCATCCCTTAAGAACATTAATAACAACCTGTAAATACACAGAGCAGAATCTTAACATCACCTGCCATGGCTTCTCTCCCTCTCCCTCCTGTCTCTTCCTTCTTTCCATTTCAGTCTTCTCCTTTTCCTTCAAACTTCTCTCCTGCCCATCAAACCTTCTCCTCCAATGACAGGCCTTCTTCTATCTTGTACCTGCCCCTCACCTGTATTTTACAAATTCAATGGGGAGAAGGTTCTGGTGAAGTTGCCTGAGTCTGAGCACATGACTAGACAGCTGTCCTTGGGGCAGTGGAATTAGCATCAAAATACATAACTCCAGGGCAAACCACAACAGTGATTTATCTGGATAATCCTTTTTCATTGGTGATTCAATATAAGTAAGCTTTTAGAAGGGAATGTTTTATGAAGGAATAATCCATTTCATATAACTTCAACATAAGGTGATCATACCATATGATCATGATCATAAGGAGATCATGAATCTCATATGCTATTAATTCTTCTGGAAATTGTAGTTATATGTTTTATCTAGGCAAAAAAAATATTATCAGTCTACTTGTATGCATTGAGTGTAAAACATTAGATACTGAATTGTCTAAGTATTTTCACTTATTTTTCTTTTGAGATTTGAAAATGGTGGATTGTACTGTTCTGACTAATGAGACTAATTTATGATATTATCAAGCAATATTTAAAATCTGTGATTACTTATGCTTAAAATTAGTGAATTGAACTTAAGTAACTTTTATACACTGCAATCACATTATTCATTCTGCGAAGCAGATTAAATAGAAGGTACATGTTATCACTTTCTAGAATGCTGTGGATTGTCCAAATAAGATAACAAACGATGTGCTTTCACTTCTATAAACAATGCTGGCTGCCTCAACTGCACAGGGTTATGCTTGGTTTCATATATGTGGGAGGTATGTAAGCAGTCAGTATATCAGGATGTATGCTTCCTACCAATTGGACAAAGGCCTTTTAGGTTTTGCCCTTATAAGCATCTGATATTTGTGATATTCTTGAAAAACCTGGTTGTGAACATGACCAATATCCATCTTCCTGGAGAGTAATTTAAAAATTGCTTCAAAGTCTACTCAAAAGCAGTGTTGGATCCATCTACAAGGAAAACTCTCTCTCTCTCTCTCTCTCTCTCTCTCTCTCTCCCTCTCCCTCTCCCTCTCCCTCTCCCTCTCCCCCTCCCCCTCCCCCTTCCCCTCCCCCTCCCCCTTCCCCTCCCCCTCCCCCCCCCCCCCTCCTCTCTCTCTCTCTCTCTCTCTCTCTCTCTCTCTCTCTCTCTCTCTCTCTCCATCATAGTCTTTGAGACAAGGTCTTTCACTGAACCTGGATCTTGCTGAATCAGCTTGCCTCTGGAGCCAGTGAACTCCCAGGATCCTCTTGTTTTTACATCCCAGATGCCAAAATTCCAAGTGTGTGCAATACAGGGCTTTTACCTGGGATTTGGGAACAACAAGATACGAGTGCTTGCTTAAATTTTAATAATAATTAAGTTTAATTTTTTATATAACGTAAAAACTATTTCTAAAAGAAAGCATCATACTGATCCTACCATCTTCCCAGGGCTTGGTTCTCTATTGTGAAACACAATATAAATAAAATAACTCAGGATTTGCTTTTCTTTTCAGGTGTTTTATCTGATCTCTTCCCAGCATCGCATTCTGAGATTCATTTAGTTAGTGACAACAACTGTAAATTCTAGGGATTTTCTGTTCTAATTACTTCATAAACAAGTTTGTTTTGTGAGTTATTACCCCCTTTTGGCACTAAAATTACAATTAATTTAAGACAATTTTAATAGTTGATATGCTTTTAGCACAGTTAGACATGATTGTTCAAGGGCACAAACAGAAAAATTGTTGTTCTAATACATGTATTATTAATTTCTTGAATCTTGAAAAGGATTTCATAAAATGATCACATAAACATAATATGTGAAAAATTATACTAATCACTCATTTTGGCCAGTGTCAATATTTTTATTGATTAACTTTTTGTCATTGTTACATGTTGTATCATCTGATAAATTATAAAATATGTATTACTTATTAATGGAAGTTATAACATAAATTTATTGGTGAGTAACAATATTATAAAAACCTCATACATATATAAGATATTTTGAGCCTCAGTTATTCATGACTATTAAGAAATTAAATAAAATCTATTCAAAAGCTCTCTCTTGTCTGGCAAGTTGAACATAAAAATTAGTTGAATTACAGAATTAAATTGACATCCCTGGGCACTACTGAGGCACTATTTGGTAGGAGGAAAAGGGAAACCTGAAGGCATTAGGGCTCCAGGGATATTTTAATTTGACATGAGGAATACAGCCTCAAAGATGAGGCCAGCCAGTGGTAGAAAACAACATGACTTTCTTTCCTTTATTTTTTTAATTAATCATTCCATTTATTTACCTCTCAAATGATATCCCACTTCCCGGTTACCCCCTCCACCACTGCCCCATCCCATGACATCCCACTTCCCCATTACCCCTCCAAGAGCCCCCCCATCCCACTTGGAAAGATGGCTCAGTGGTTAAAGGCTAGGCTCACAACCAAAAATAAAAAAAACATGATTTTCTAATGGAGTAAGATTGTAAACTTGGAGGAAGTTTATGTACAAACTAAATGGCTTTCATGATGGTTAATGTTAATTATGATGTTAATAATGTTAATAACTTGGCAGTGTCTAGAATCACAAGGGTGATAATTTGACAGTAAGAAATTATCTTTATTACTGTAATTGATATGGGAAGACCTGCCTACTGTGGGAGGCATTATTCTCTGCATGGATATTTTAGATATTGCATTTTCTTTGACTCACATGATGATTTTTTTATTATATATTCTACACCTGAGATTCTCTCTTCCATTTTCTGTATTCTGTTGGTGATGTTTAAGTCTGTATTTCCTGTTCTCTTCCCTAGGTTTTCCATTTCCAGGATTGCCTCAGTTTTTGTTTTCTTTATTGCTTCTATTTCCTTTTTCAAATACTGGACAGTTTTACTCATATCCTTGCCCTGTTTGGTTCTATTTTTTCTGTGTCTTTATTTTTTGTGTTTTTTTTCTTTTATTGGATTTTTTTAAATTTCAAAAGTTATTCCATCTCCAGGTTTCCCCTCTGGCAACTTCCGTCCCAACCGTCTCCCTCTTCTTCTATGAGGGTGCCCCCCCACCCACTTACCACTCCCACATCATCACCCTGGCATTCCCCTACACCGGAAAAAAGAGCCTTCACAGGACAAAGCGCCTCCCTTTCCCAATAAGGCCATCCGTTGCTACATATGTAGCTGGAACCATGGGTCTCCCAATGTGTACTCTTTGATTGGTGGTTTAGACTCTGGGAGCTCTGGGGTGTCTGGTTGATCGATATTGTTGTTCTTCCTATGGGATTGCAAACCCATTCTACTCCTTCAGTACTTTCTCTCCTCTTTTAATGCCTCTACTTAATTGGATATATTTTCCTGCCTTTCTTTAAGGGATTTATTCAATTCCTGTTTAACACACTGTGTCATCTTTATAAGTTAAGTGGTAAAATAATCTTCTTGTGTTTCATTTTTATTAAATTATTCAGGTTTTGTTATAGCAGGATAGCTGGGCTTTGGTGGTACCATATTGCCCTGGATGTGGTTGTTTTCTTATTACACTGTCATTTAGGCATCTGTTTTTCTCTGGTGTTGGCTGTGTGATCCTGATGGCAGAAAGACTTCTCAGGAAAGTAGGGTGAGTTACTGGCCAGACAATGGAGATTAAGGTACCTGATTCTGCTGGCTGTGACTCAGGCCAACCCCTCTAGCAAGGGATTAGTGGAACAATGTTCTAAGCTGGTTGTTTTTGGATCTCTGCAGGTCCTCACAGGTAAGCAGGATGGTCCTCTTGTGACTGAAAAGTGAGCCCAGAGATAGAAAATGGAGTTCAAGAGACCACATACAACTTACCTCTGCAGGCTGTATCTGAATAGACCCAGCTGGTAAGGGATTGAAGGGGAGGGTTTCAAGTCCTGGGTCACTGAAGGCTTCCAGAAGAAGCAGGATACTCTTGTGATCCTGGAAGCCTCCTTGGGAGCAAAGGGAGAGTCCAGAGTTAGACAGTGAATTTGGGGATAGGAGGGTGTCTTGCACAATTCACTTCTTCAAACTGCCACAGATAGATTTTTTTTTTGTATGTCAGTATAATAGGAATTTCAAAAATGAGATACTTAAAAATTGATCATTCACTATAATGTGTGCTTCAGTGATCAATTAAACCTGTTAAACACAGTCTTTTGCTCTACCTGCCTTTGCTCTGGGAACTGGCTTTGCTACCAGCCCACTCCTGACTTCCCTTGAATCCTGAGACAAAAGACACAGACATACATTGTTTGATTCAATTTGCCATCTGGCAAAATTGCTGGGTGCTACTATCTCTCACCTGGAAAGGCATGCCCTTACACATTTCTTATCTCTGTCTCTCCCACTTGCCATATTCTTCAGTTGCTAAAATCACCAGATCGGCTACCTGTTGGAGTGGCCCATGTGGCCACTGTTTTGAGATCTTACATGGTTGCCCAGTTCCCTCTTTCTAAACCATGGCAACTCGTTCTCCTACCTTAAGTCTCTCTTTTCCTACAGTGATCCTGAAGTCCCACCTGTACCTTCTTCCATGGGTTTATTTACCAACAGATCAAGGGCCAATTGTTGAATAGGATCTTAAGATCAGAACTGCCCCCTACAAAAACCAGTCTCCTCTGCTTGGTAAGATGGTAGATATTTAGGAAGCTGTTTTAGCAAAATAAAACAGGTCTTGGATTACAAAATTTGCCAATCAGAACTTGTAATTTGCAACTTGTGAGGTTCCTTTCAAGTATTAATTATTGTGAGTGTTCTTAGCATTTGTTGGTTTGAGGGCTAATATTGAACTTTGTTCTTTCTTCAAATTTTTCTAAATCTAAGTGTGTTTGTTACCCTGTAGGCAGAGTGGGAAGAATGAGGAATGGGGTTTCTATGCATTACTTTCTCTTTCCTCTGAACAGTGATTTAAATAAAGAATCTTGATAAAAAATTCAAGTATCTCGTAGCAAAACATAAGTAGTTGAGAAAGACTATAGATTTTTCAAGAATTACCAAGTTAACTCAAAAGGGAAAAAGAGAGTTTTATGCAACTGATTGTAAAAATCAGCTGTAAGCATGAACATTGAACACTGCCTTGCAACTGAGCATTTTAAAGAGGAAGAAATATGCAGATTTTCCTCATCAGATACAACTTCACAGACATGCCATAAAATACATTTTAAAATGAGTGAAAATTGATGAAATAAATTCACTAATTTTAAGAGCCTCACATTTAACTATTCTGATGAAGGCAAAATGTCATTGCAGACACAAAAAAATATTTGTGATTCACATTTTTAACAAATATCTGGTTTCAAAACATAGGCTGAAATTATGTCACCAAAAGACATTTTTTTTCAAAAGTATTTGATTACTTAGTTCTAGCCTGACTCATGAGTACTCACAGTTCTCTTCTCCAGGTGCTTTTTCTTGCTTATGACTTCACCCACCTTAGATATAAGTATTTTAACTGAATTTGATTACCCAAAGCCATATTATTTCATTAATCAAATATCAAATATTGGTCAAGGAATAAAAAATTGGCTGCCTGAGAACAATGAGTTTTTTCCCAAGTATTGAGCAATTGTCACTATTACAGCAACTATACCCAAGGAAAATAAAGTGAAAGAAGAGAAATGATGCTGAAATTGAACAGAAAATCAAATTCCATTTTCTGCTTAAAAGATCCTCCAGACATGATAAAACAAAGACATCTAGATTAGGTGATTTTTCCATTCTCACAAAATTAGTTACCAGTGGATCAATAATTCAAGATCTGTGCATCCAGATAGAGTATATGCAACATGAAACAGAGCTGATGGTGTTACAAATCATTTTTTCATTCCTTATTTCTCTGGAATTAAAGAAGTCTGAATGAGAGAGAAATAGTACCAGTTGGAAGGACTGCAGACACTTAAGGGAATTCTGGTGACACCTGCACATGGCAAATGTATACACATTCAGTCACTTCATCAATGCATCAAGGTTGCTAAAAAAACAAATAGGGATTTAATAATTAGGACCTTCCTCGACTTTATCTAGATCACAGTGCAGGCAAGTTCCAGAACTAGAATCCGAGTTCTAACTTCATGCCAAATACTGAGTCTCATTTTATTTCAAATCTCTAGCCTTAAAACAATCTAAGTCTTTAGATTGATAATGACAGAAATCACCTTAATATGCAATGATTCGTGAACCATTTTTTAAAACCTAGTTCTTCAGTCGGAGATATCACAAGGTTGTGTGTATGACATGATTGATTTCTGTTCAAGCAAAGTTGTTCATGTAATCAGTCACCATAGGCCAGTCTAAATGTACCAGAAAGAATGTTCGTATAGTAAGAAGAATTTTAAAGACTTATACCTTTTATTCTTGACTCATTTCAAAACTTATCGAAGGTACACTACTAAGCAATTTATACCCTTCTGCTCTATAATCAGTGGCAGTGTACTCTATGGTAAATTTAAAACAAATTATTTACATATCTCTTTAGTTAGTGAAGCACATTGACTTTTCTGAAGTAACATTGTTTAACCTTTTATTATATGGTTTATTATTGCCCAAGATTTCCCTGTACTTTGCATGCATATATTTGAAATTGGGAGTGTACATGATTTTTACACATGAAATGATATTGACTATAAAATTCATGGTACACTATCACAGCAGCTCAGAATCCCAGTTATTATTATTATTCCTTATACTTTCTGTCTTCCTTTGCAAATTCTTTCAACATTAAGACTTTTTAAATGTTCGTATTATCTCTCATTTCCTTCTCACACCTCAGAAGTCCATTCTGCATCATTCAACCCTGTGTCCCATGCTAGCTCTTCATATGACAACAATTTTAAAATCTTTATAGCTTATAAATATGTTTCTCAAAAAAGAGCCTATTATGTTTCTATAATTTTATTTTTACAGGTTTTAATTTATCTTATATTCTACTTATTTATAAATTTATGTATCGAAACATTCATTTATCTATAAATGATCTATACATTTCATAAAATATTTCATAGCGATATTTTATAATTTTGGTAATGATGAAAAATGCACTTTATTCATTAGTCATGTATTCATGGATACAGGAAAATAGAATATTAAAGGTCAGAATTCAAACCCTCCGCACCATACAAAAATGAATAATTAGACAACTTGATTCCATGTGACTTCTTGGAAAATTGAACTATCATATGCTATTAAAAAGTTACCCAAAATGAAGAAAAGAAGGAATGGAAGGCTCCAATCCCAATCACATGTCTAGCTAAAGGAAATAGGTTCCTGTGACCTCAATGTACTCTTTCTACACATACTAACTTTAATGAATTTGCGGTTTATGCTTAATTAGATCTATTGGTGCTTGGAGAATGTGAGATCGCAGAGATCAACAGACCATTTCTTTGGAAAGCTGAGCAGTCTTGAGAACTGGTCTCATAACTGATATGTTTGAGAAATACACAAGGTATAGGAATAGAAACAGATGACAAAGGAGGTTAATCTGTCAACGGTATTGTAGAAAATTCTACCATAGAGACATGGGCAGAGAAGAGTAAGGTAATTGAAAGAATGAGAGCTGTGTAATAGGTTCCTGTGGAGACATATCTCAGAAAGAAGAGTTGTCATTACAAAAGAAGAACCAAATCCTACTGCCTCCCCCCAAGAGTGCTACAACACTATAATGCTTTGTGAGGCATGAGGTTCCAAAGCAACTGTGGCTGAACACAGGCAGTAGCAAATTAATTTTTCACTCAATTAGATCAGAATTTTATGCAGTCTCTATTTATTGGTTATATCTTAGTGGGGAAATTTTGTGTCATCTGGAGATTTGTGTCTATATGTGAAACAAGGATTATAAAACCAATTTTGTGGGATTAACGAGAAAAACTAAGTTAATGTACGGTAATGATGTATAAACATTTCTTTCTCACACAAGGGGCAGTGGGGATTACTGTTAGGTACAAGCTTTGCTCATAATTAAATTACGATGCTTTATAAAGTGGCCATGGGAAATTTGCTATTGGAGGAACAAGACAGACTCTGCATGCTGTCATCTGAAAAAGTAGGATAAGGTACCATATTAGTGTTTCTTATGTAGCCTGTGGCAAAATATTAAGAACAACGTATGAGGATTTTCTCACTGATAATCATATTTCAAGAGCATCCTGGCAGGGATGATTCTGAAGTTCTACATGTTATATGATTTAATCAACTCAAAGAAGCATATTCTTTGTTCCTATTTTATGAGTGAAGAAAATGATAAGTGGTGAGATTAAAGAGTTAGTAGACAGTCACAGAAATATTCAGTGAAGATGAAGAAGAAGGACCATTTGGCTTATGCTAAATGCTTTGAAAGTCTGCCTCTTGGGTGCAGAGGACATGCAGAGGACAGGCCACTGAATAATATAAGTTGACACTGAATGAGTGTCTAATCTGCCACCTAAATATCTTGAAATGTCTTCGGTGATGTTTAAACCTGATTCTGGGTTTGTTTTTGATTTCTCAACAAATAACACCATTGCCCTCCTAGTTGGTAAGTCCTGTTTCTAGGTATTGTGACTAATTTTTTGTTTGCATTACTTCTCTGTCTTCTTTCCAATTCATTGATAAATCCTGGTGACAATGCTTGGAATAACAACCAAGTCCATCTATTTTTCTTGATCACCAGTATGACTTGCTCAAAAGCTTAACTTCCTCCCATGTGTTCTTCTGCATAGGACCTTCCTATTCACAGTATGCTGACCCATACCTTCCATGCCATTTACTGTCTTCTTGCACTATACCTTTCCTAAAGCTTCCATTGCAAGCATGGTGGCTCCTTAGATAATGTGAAATTAACTCATCCCCAGAGATCAGCCTGAGCTCTATCTAACTGCCCCATTCCTTACCAGTCAGTTTTCCAGGAAAAAAACTCTCAAGGCCACTCAGCTTGAAATAAAACATAATAAATTAAATTTTCATTATAAAAGTACCATGATACTGCTCTCTAGAATGTTCTGATACAATAATAGTGCAAAGGAAGCTGGCAATCACTCAGGTGTTTCACAAACAGTAGAAGGGAAATAATTTAATTTTTCATCAAGTGAACATTGAATCCATTTAGAATAACAACTACTACAAAATCAGTGCATGTCTATGTGCTTGGGTTTACTCTGCTCTGTGAAGGGTGACTTGTCTAGAAGTGAGAGATTTATTTGGTATTAAGTTATGGGAATGTCTTGATTTGGCTCCAACATTGAGAAGTATTCATCATAAGCCTTGAATTTAGAGAGGATTTTTAGTGCTTTGGAAAGGAGAACAAGAATTGTTCCTCTTCACAATCAAATGTTTCTCTCTGATCAACTGTCTCCAAAGCCCTATAAGGACTAAAGAAGGAATTGGAGATTAGGGAGAAGAAAAGTAAAATGAATGCCAAATAATGGTCTCTTCTTGTTGTTTTCCTTCCTTTCCCACTTACTTCTCTCTCCTCCCTATCTGCTCTCTACCTCTCTTTTCTTCCTGTCTCTCCCTGTCTCATTTCTTCCCCTATCTCCCTCTTCCTGTCTTCCTCTCTTACATTCTTTCCTCCCTCCCTTTTCTAATTTTCTAATTTCTTCCTCTCTCCCTTTCTCTTTCCTTTTTCCTCTTCCTTCTCTCTTTCATCACCACCTCTCTCTCTCTCTCTCTCTCTCTCTCTCTCTCTCTTCTTAAGGAGAGAGAAAGTAGGAAGAGAGAAAGTAGGGAAAGTCTTGGGATACTTACCATGTGTTCATTGTTAATAATTCTAATATATTATGGAGGAAGGGATTCAATTCAGATTGTCTTCTTACTTTATAGTCTTCTTGTCTTCCTGGACATTAAGGAAGCAAGGCTGGATATTTCTCTCTTGAGGGAAGATTTAACAGCACCAATGTTTCTGCCATTAACACTAATAAAACTCTTTATCACTTATTGTGTACCCTACCTAGTCAAACTGTAAAATCTCTATGGCATATTAAATATGTTGGATAGAATGCAACCTTCATAATCCCATAGAAAGGATGTTTCCTTTTAATTGAATAGGCAGAGAAAATAGGCATCCAATTAATTTTTTAGTTTTAAAAATATGTAGCTAGTACATAATGGAGTTATGGGCATAGTAATTTTCATAGGTATTTGCACTTCTTGTCTGCAAATACTTTGCTATTTATTTTTTATATTTATGAAAGTCACAGAGCCTTAAGGTTTCTGCATCTCATTCTCATCCATTGTAGGCTGTTTCATATATGATAGGTGAGAGTCAGCAATTCTTAAAGAAAACAATCTCAGTTAATGTCCATTATTTCATGGCTGCAGAAAGAGTTTCATTATCAAGCAACATAATTTATGCAGAGTTTTAAAATTAGTTGTACCAAATGTGGGATTAAAAGAAAGATGGTGTAATGGTTTATCTTCTTTTGTCAGTTTGACTAGATTTGGAATTTCATAGGAGACACACCTCTGGAGGAACCTAAGAATGTATTTTAAAATGGGTTTAACTGGGAAGGGAAGACCCAACTTTGCAGTAGGTAGCACCATCCTATGGGCTTAAGACTCAGACTTATTAAACTGTGGAAATAGAAAGAAGCTGTTATCATTCAAAGCCTTGGGAACTTCATTATTTAGATCTACCAGACACCATTAAAATGATAATTTCTAATGTAGGAAGTGTATTGTTCTCATTCATTTCAATGTTTCCATGGTTAGCAGTAACTATAGACATTGGTTTGTGTCTTGCTTTTCTTTAAACAGATTTCTGGATTTCTGGATACAAGACCAGTTCATGTGTTTTAGGACAAAGGTCTTAAACACTAGGGTCATCTTTGCTGTTAGAGCTCATTTGCATTATAGTGCGAGTGTGACTGTTCTAACTCAGTGTCAGCTTCCCTTAGTGAAAATCACAGATAGACACAAGTCTAGCAAGGCTAGCTCACTAAAGGAAATGTTTCTGTTAAATTAGGATACACCAGACCCTGAGATGCTCTGATTTTTTCATATTGTACATATTTTTTCAAAAACATAATTAAAGCTTCTGGATTTCCTTCCACTCCTCCTACTGGTAGGTTCTCTTCAAGTCACTTTGACCAACATTGTTTAAAATGATGAAACAAATGGTCACCAGCTATGATGATGATAGGAGATGATGTGAGGAGGTGGAAGTACTTCAGGCCTTTGACTCTACAAACAGTTGTTATGGAAAGCTGTATCATCCTCACACAACATCATTGATAGTACCTTAAGCTATTTATTTGTTTCTTTCTTTATTATTTTTGAGCATAAAAATGGTGAATCAGTTTTGATATCAATAAAGAACAGATAAAAAAGACTGCAGAAATGAAGCAGGAAAGGTACAAGTTTCAAAAAGCAAAACAAACTAAGGTCAAACAAGGGGTCACAGCACAGTTTGCATAGGGGCCAAGAACATGGGAATGTTCACATGCCATAAGGCACAAGAGAAGAAAATCCCAGGTCTAGGCTGAAAATGGAAAAAAGCATCTATTTGGCAGTCATCACATAAGAAAGCTTTCGTCAAATGTAAATATGCTATCAAGGGAATTTATCTATATTCATTCTTTCACAACATGCTTACAGAAACTCACATTTGTCTCTGTTGTTTATCCAGTATGCTTGTGAAAGGTTGGAAGTTGTAACAGTTAAATTCTCATTTTTGACTTAGTAATTGAATAAATCACATCGTCTTACACTCACTCATCAAAACTGAGAGAAAAATCCAAGTGTGTTGGAAACAAATTTATGACATGTAACAGTTAGAAAGCTAGGCAGGGCTGGTTCTGAAATTCCCATTAATAAGATAATATACAGCTGCAACAAAATAATAATAGCTGTTTTATGAGCTCTTGTCCTTGTCAAACACTATGAAGAACTCTGTACCATCTTGGTTTTAATCTACTTCTCTCAGAAGCTTTGAGACAGTCCTTATAGATAATGACTTTTGATAAAATCTGTAATGTAGTAATGACAGAGTATGTGATTTGAACTGTATGAGGTGGGATCAATACCAAGCACACCTCTGCATCTCAAGTCCCAGCATGCAACACTGGAGATGCTTTGTAATGAGTGTGAGATGGTCACTGCTTTGATGATCAGGGATGTGTGGTATGCATGTTGGTGACCAGCTATGGTTCCAAGTTCTCTGTTTCTTCCCTTGGGGTGTCCAGGTGTCACTGCAGACCAGGCTGGAAGGATGAAACAATGTCCTTAAAAGCTGGGGTATGCAAAATTTCATTTCAGCTGAAAGTGAGTGTTGGGGAGTAGGGGGCAAACAGAGATGGGGGTTTCTCCAAGGATTTCAGTGTTTCAGCTCTTTTAGAAAATATTTAATGAAATAGATGTCTTAGCGGATTTTCTGCCAAATAGGTGGTGCACATACACTATATTTTGGGTGATGAAGGGCTTTATAGGAATCATGGAGAGTGGTAGGAAATTTTCAGGCTAAATGTAAAATCATTGGTTGCTGTAGCCTCTTTGTAAAGCAGGTATAATGGCTATTCCTGGCTGTCAGCTTGAATATATCTGGAATGAATGAAAATACAGAATTGGAATGCTCATCTATGATCCAGACCTTGAGACTGGGAGATACAAGTTTCTGACCTTGAACTTGGCATGGAGATCTTGAGGCATAGTGGCTATGAATCCCAGGAGACTAATGCAAGGAGATCTCAGAGTTCAAGGTTGTCTGGGACAAGGTAAGTCCCAGATCCAGGCCTAGTGCTTCACACCTTTAATCTGGGCCACACCTTCTGTTGGAGACCTAGATAAGGGCATTGGAAAAGGGAAGATTTTCTCTTCTTCACCTGCTTGCATTTAATTGCTAGCACATCTGTTGAATCTACTAGCCTTTTGGTGCTCAGCAACTACTAGATCCTTGGACTTCTAACTCACAGCTTGGGGAGTTAGACTATAGACAATAAGTAATTATAACAAATTCCCTTACTATAGAGAGGCTAGCCATAAATTCTGTGACTGTAGAGAACCCTGACCAATATGGGAGGCATTCCAGGAATTCAAGGTACTCGTTAGTGAGTTCTTATAGGGAAAAAGAATTTCTTAGGTAGGAGATTGAGGTTTGTGCTACCCAGATGAAGCAGAGAAGAGGAAGCCCTGCTGGAAAGGGAGTCATCCATTTTGCACTGAGCTCAGAGGAACTATGCAGACATGGTAGACACCAATCTTAGTAGCAAGGTACAACAGGGAAATATAAACAGAGAGGAGTGGATGCTGGTATACATGTGTATGTGACAATTCCCTCCTGTAGATGTTACCAGATTTCTTTCCTCAGGAATTGTTTCTGAAGAGACACTAGATAATTAGATCATTTTAAATCATCCAAGGAAGTGCATATGAGCTTTATAGGCACTGGAATTCACTGAAACAACAATTTCATTAACTTCAATAGCCACCAAAACTAAAGACAAATTTTCTTATTTTCTAATGTTAAACAAGTCCTTATTTGAGAGAGATGAAAGCTTTATGTTGAAAAAAGGTGAGAAAATCTTGCAGGTTTATTCATAAACAATAAGACAATGCATTCTGTTTATGGTGCTTTCCTAAAACAAGATGTTTTCAATTTAAGGAGATCATTTATTAGTAGGAAAATCACAGTTAAAATCCCAAAAGTACGTTGGAAATGCTGAATACCCGGAAGCAAAGCATCTCCTTAATTCTCTCTCTCTCTCTCTCTCTCTCTCTCTCTCTCTCTCTCTCTCTCTCTCTCTCCCCGACATATTTGAATTTGACTTAAATTTTTTATGTGATGACACACTATAAGAAATACAGACCTCTTAGTTTCCTTTTTGCCAGAATTCACCTTTCTCATGCCTCATGGAACTGTCACATTTGAAAAATATAATAACGACATAATCAGAAAAGACTTGCTTAACAGGTCTTCATGAATAATTAAATTCAATAAAAAATTACACCAAGTTCTACCTGATCTACTCCCAGCCACTGCACTGGTGCACCTAAAGATACAACAGATGAGAAGTCTGATTAACCAGTATAATTGGCTCAATATTGATAACAGCTTATCTATAACAATAAAGGAAAAATTCTGACAAATTTTGAAAAATATTTTCAAACAAACAGAAGAAGAAAATGAATGTTGGGGCAATGATTTGGGGAAAATATGTGTATTACGTATTTTCTCTTTGAAAGTATAAACTTGTAGATGTCATGTTTAAGCAGAAAGACTTGGAGGATATTCATGGCTTACAATACAGTGGCTGGGAATGGCAGGTTCTAGAAGGTATATTTTACTTACCTAAACATTATACCTTGTGGGTAGGCTCTTTCCCTCTTAGTATCCCATGAATTAATACAATGACTTAGGTTGAAATTGTGGTACTCAAAATGATATTTTACAGATAATTGAGGAAATTAATAGCCTCCGTAAAGTGGATTCATGTAGTTTTTGTGTATAAATGGATTTAGTCTTCAAAAATGCTGTAATCATCCAACAGCTCACAGAAGTTCCATAAATTCCCTGCTATGATGGCACCATTTTTTGCTAGAAAAAAATAATTTATATAGATATTCTCCTTTTCCTAATTGAGTCAGTACAACAGAAACATCCACACAACTCTCCCTATTCCAAAAGCTTTTAATGTCTCTATATCCTGTTGATGATCAGCATTGCAGCAAAGGCCACCAGACTCCTGAGCATCTCAGGCAGTCTGTGTGCCAGTGTGAAGTCTAATCTTCATGTCTGAAATCTGTCATCTCTGTGCAAAGTGAATGTTGGTTACAGCTTGTATTCTCATCTAATGACCCACATTTCTACAAATGGTGACATTAATGACTCATTTAAATGCAAATCTCTTCTGAGCGGCATAAAAAGCACAGTGCATAATCTCTTAAAATAGCACTTTTGAATTTCATGTATCTTAAGAATATGTCAGAATGTAGAAGAAAGAATCATTTCATAATGGAAGACAACATTCCTCTTATTCCCTACTGACAAGAAATTTAACAATTCTACTACAAATATAGTATTACATTTAAAGTTAGATTTATTTTTATGAATTTTGCATTTTGGTACTTTCAAAGTCAAGCACATAAACATATTCTCCTACTTTGTTTTTAATTGTGGTAGCTACATTTCTGTCACAGAACTAACTTACTGGCATTTTGTTTGCTTGTTCCTATTTTTGGTGTTTTTTTTTTTTTTTTTTTTTTACTTTGTTAGGGTTAAAAACATAATTGTGATTGACTAATTTATAAAGATTTGATTTTTATTTATTAAATTATAAAGGGTAGAATAGCCCAAGTAGGTACTGCCAACACCTGTCAAATGCCTATTTTATGATAGCTTTGCTGAGGTCATGGGTCCTTAAAATCTCCACTAAATACATACTAAATCCATTCATGAAGAAGATGTTCTCATGACTTCATAACCTCATGGAATTCGCTTGTTTTCCATGAGGTACAATGGAGACTAAATTTGAGCACTGAGGTTTGGAGTTAAAATGCACTCTCTAGAATCCACATAAATCTGGAAAAGGAAAAAGAAATAGACCGACTTGGTTTTTTGACATACACATATGAATCTGTTGTGTAACCCCAACTCCAATAATCATCACCACCACTAACACCATCACCACCACCACCACCACTACCACCACTACCACTACCACCATCATCATCATCATAAGTGGTTAAAATAACAGAAAAATAGAAATGGGCAATAGTAAAATAAAGGAAAGCAAGGAATATAGGTCCAATAATTGCAGGGTTTAAATACTACAGGGACCAGGAGATCTCAGAGGATATAATAGTTTGCATTTTGGTCACTAAAAGAAGCAACTGGGGGATAAATAAACACCAAAACCATAAAGATATTTATATTAATTTCTGGAGAAAAACAAGCTTACTTGTTGTAAAGAAGAAACCAGGAAAGTGCTTGCTGTTATCACTAGACGAGAATTATTGGTAGACTGACCTTGAATTGTGTCAGCAAAAATGCTGGAAGGATGTCAGGCTTGGGAAGTTAAATTGGAAGTTAGATGCACATGGAGCTACACAGAATGACTGAGATGAAAAAATAAGGATGCTTTCTGTAGCTCCATTAATATGTCTTTCTATAATTTAGGAAAGATTTTGTATGATTCTATTAAAGATCTAGTCACAGATAATATACAAAAAATCAAGTAAAATATTTATTTGTTCTTCTTAAATTCAATTCATGGTTCTAGTGTATGTGTTTTCTCTTCATAGGGATAAAATTTTTTCAAAACCAAGATGAAATCCCTCAGTTTTCATCGTGCATAAAAATGTTGTCTGTTAAAAGCAGGGTATTGTGGATATTGTAGAATTTCAGATATGAAATACTTAATTCCTGTTGGTTAAACAGGCTTTGCTAGCACCAAATTTGCTTGCAAGATGATGTTCACGTATATACATACCCATCCATATGCCATTGATCACAACATATATTATTAGTTAAGTATGTTATTTATTAGTGTTCAATTCCAACAGGGAGAAATGTGCTTTGTAGGAGAGGGATTGCTTAGAAGGTCTAAGGAGAAAGATATGGACACATGAACATGAAAGGTATTTCTTTAATAAAGAGTCAACTCACTGGCTCAAAAAGAATTTCACAAAACTGGGAGCATTTTGCTGCAAGACTAGAGCTTAGATATTTTCTGTTGCCCCATGGAAGCCATGCAGAGAAGAAAACACTGACAAATGGTGCCAACTGTCTCTTTGCAATGTCAGTTGGCTTGATACTGTGTAAGATGACATTGAAAATATTTTATCTCATGTCGTCAGTGAAAGTGTGTCACAGGTTACATGCGTGGTGACTCAGAGGCCTCCTGGAAATGTATATTCAATTTCGTATGAACAAATGACTGAGGCAGGGAGAACAGGAAGCATCCATAGAGAAAGGCATAAGGAATAAGGATAAAGCACTCCCACAGTTATTGTGTCTGTCTTCATTCTGATAAGAACCTACACCTCCTCATCTGTCAGCATCACCAGACTGTGGCTGCAGCCCTCCAGTTTAAAGTATCAGCTGACTCCGTGTGTACTGATCAAATACTTCACACCACAGTACAGAGAGTGCCTTGTCTCTGAGGGTAAACAAAACATTTCTTCCAAAATTCTAACCTTGTTTCTCAAATCCCTTACCATGTCCCAGAGGTAGGAAAAACAAATTAGCAGTTAACATAGAGAAATATGGGATAATAAGGCTTGGGGAGAGCTGAAAGTTGGAATAAATAATTTTAAAACTGTGCACTTTAAGTCATAGTCATAGCTCTACAAGGAACAGTTTTGGAAGAGCCTGGATTCGTTGCAGATTGAATTACCAGTGCTACTATGTGAAAGGCAATTTATTTCAATGAGTGTAGAAACCTTAGATCATAGAAATGTTGCATTTATATAGGCTTGTTGATTTAAGGAATGAATCTAGAATGTATACTTTCTGTTGAATGAAAGAAAAATAGTTGCTCTTTTAGTTTAATTGTAATTTCTGTTGTACATTAACAAATTAAATGGCCATTTATGTTTTAGAGGAGAATGTGATGCTATTTCTTTTAAAAATACTAAATTACTTAATGCAGTTGTGTGGGGGACTTCTTTGTGCATGCACACATAGGAACACACTCCATACTACTTCTGGTCTGACTGGGTTTATACTCTTACAGCTGGTTGTGTACTGTGGCTGCTCTGTGCATTCTGGCAATATCCCACTATGCTCTTAAGAGTTTCTTTGTCTAGATTCCACAAGTGATGGGTGGCACAGCGTTCTTTACTTCTATGCCTGGTTCATTTTACTTCTTCCATTGTGATCCAATTCTACATATTTTTTCCCAAGTAACAGAATCTCTCTTTTCTGAAGAGAATTGTGAATATCTATGGAAAAAATGGTCACTATGGAAATAAATAGCTCCAATATAGTAATAGTATCAAAATAACATCAATATAGTAAGCACAGCACAAGGACATATGTTTAACATTGAGGGTTTTCTGTAAATACCTCATGAATTTCTCTCCCCTTGATAATCCTATGGAGGTAAAGACCAAGTGTCATGATCAGTCTCTCAGCAGGTGTTTTCAATTCTCAGAATGAAATTTTCCTTTCCACTGTAAACTGAGAGTACAAAAGCAAACCTCCAATCATGCAAAAGCATACTCACAGCAAACAAAATAAGAGTTAGGAGAGGGAATTTGTTTGTATGATTTTTTAAAGAAAACAAGCCTTCAAATTAAAATGAAGACAACATTTTCATTGCAACCAATTACAAAGAGAGGAAGAATCCATGCTGTGCAAGGACTTCTTATTCTGTCGTCTATGTGCATTGATCTAATATTGAACACAGTCAACTCATCTGGGAATTTAAGATCTGTTGCAAATGTATCCGAAGTAGTGACAGCATAAAAACAATTACAGAAATAAAGACAAGTTCCTGCAATGTCAATAAATGTTGCCTGGGTCTTAAGATTCATTGTTAGAGGTCACTTGATCGATATTTTTAATATTTAACTTAAAATTTCTTCACTGAGATCATATATGTGAGCTGATTCAGGTGTCAAGGTATCTCAATTTTCCAAAATTCGAATTATTATAAACACAATTCCTAAATATTTACTAGTCTACTGACACATCGAAGGACTGTCGCTGTTGATTTCATTGTTTCAAAAGATTTGCATAGTCCAGGAAATTATCCATTATTCAGTAATTGCTACCTTAATAATTTAAATAAGTATATGTTACATTTCCTTAAGTGCATCTTCACATTCTGGGATGAGTCTGGGAATGTGGTGGTTTTTATGTATGAGTCCAGTTATTCTGGGTTCCCACTTGGTATTTTTTATTTTTTTTTTATTTTGGTTATATGAGTACACTGTTACTATCTTCGGACACACCAGAAGAGGGCATCAGAACCAAGTACAGATGGTTGTGAGCCACCATATGATTGCTGGGAATTGAACTCATGACCTCTGGAAAAGCAAGCGGTGCTCTTAATCATTGAGCCATCTCACCAGTCCCATACTTGCAATTGTTATGGCTAATCTTGCTGTATTAGGGTAATACTAATCATGGGACTGTTAGAGCAGAAAATTTCTGGGCTGATATTAAATACAATTACAGTGAATGCCTTTCATACTTGAGAACAGGCTAAGTAATGATAAGGAAAATGTGGTGGAGTAAGATTAACTCCTGTCTACAAGGTAAGGAAATGAACAGCGTAAGTCTAATTTACACTTATATTGAACCCAGCCTCACACATCTTTGAAATGGAGAGAAGAGTGAACATAAAATGCACCTATATTCTGCAGAATTTATTATTAATAATCAATTCAAGACACAAACTTCTCAGGTTTCTTACCACAGGAAATATATTCTTTCCTTTTTGTAAAAGAAATAGCTTTTGTGTTTCTGCATTTGCATAAAATATTTCATGGATTTTTTGTGATTGTGTTCTTTAATCTAATGTGATACTTTCTGTAAGTGTGGAGGAAAAGAGCATTTCCATATTCAGACAGTATGGATATAAATGAAGGGCCTCATCCATCTTCACAACTCAGCATCTTGATAAGGTCTTTAAATATTCAATAATTGATGAGGGGAGGCTGAGCTAATGTTGTTTCCTCATGGGCTACCAGTGATGTGAAGTTGGATCAGCTAGAGTACTCCGGGGTAAAAATCATGAATATTTATGTTAACATCATGTTCTATTCTCCTGACATACAACACTGTTTGGAATTTTTGTGTAATATTTCTGAAAGATACAAGCTATTCCATTTGGCTCATCTGACTTTCATACACTTGAAGTCACAGAAATACATTTAAGGGAATGAATACCAAAACATTAATATCAGTGACTTATGACTGCCATTAAAAACATCTATTCTGCCAGGGAACATTCACAGCTTCCTGATATACACACAAATGGAAATGTGTATATGACTTACTAGGTCATAGGCCTCCTAGACAAGCAGACAGAACCAACATTCTGTCCTGAGAATTCATATAACAAACTTTTTATTTGTTTGAAGGAATGTGACTTTAATCCCAGAACTAGGAAGACAGAATGGGAGATCTGTGTAGCATGTAGCTTTTGCTGCTCTTCAAGTTCCGGGTGGACATGCTACCAGCCCCAGAGAATATACCAACTTCTGTCATAATTAGGGTCTTATTACTGTGAACAGACACCATGAGCAACATAAGTTTTATGAAGGACAACATTTAATAGGGACTAGATTACAGGTTCAGAGGTTCAGTCCATTATCATCAAGGCAGAAGCATGGCAGCATCTAGGCAGGCATGGTGCAGGAGGAGCTGATTTCTATATCTTCACCCAAAGGAAGCCAGGGACAGACTGAGCATTCTTAGGCAGCTAGGAGGAGGGTTTTCAAGCCCACCCCACAGTGACACATTATATCAAACAAGGCTGCACCTTCTAATAATGCCATTCTCTGGGCCAAGCATATGAAACCATCACAGACATACTTGTTGATCAAATTCAACCGGCTTTATTGGCTCAATTGCTGAGCTCTTCTAAGCCTTCCTCAGCAAGTGTGCTCTTCCCATTATCCTTTGCTCAGCACCTCTCAACCTGCTCTCAGCTTCAGTTGCTCAGTTATCTTTAGTCCCACCTCAACATCCCAATCTCCCACCTGGAGAAGCAGCTTATGGTCATTCTGCCAAAGATCTCACATCTTCACCTTTTCTCCCTCGGAAGCATGGTGAAAACCCTCTTCATCCTCTGCACTTCTTCTTCAGGGGAAATGGAAGTCCTGACTTTTTCCTTCAGTCCAGCAGTTAGCCCCTGGCATCTTTACTGATAGATCAAGAACCAGGTGGGGGACAGGACATTAACATTAGAACCCCCTGAACAGAACTGTAGGGCTTGCTCTGATTTCAGTCTAGTCTAATATCCTAACCTCAGGTCTCAGAGACAGCTCCTCTCTCAAACAAACTAACTAACAATGTAAATGACAAACAAATGAATGGCTTCTGATTCATGAAATCTGAGGTTCTTCTGATTTTTCCAAAGATGTGTACACACCATACCATTATGAACACACATATACACGCGCGCGCGCACACACACACACACACACACACACACACACACAAATGCACACACTTTTTCTTCTGAATTCTGAAAATCATTGGTTTCCAATGCACCATTGAAAGGTGCAAAATCATATTATAGTCAAACCTGAACCAAATACACAGGAAAGATAGTTGTCTCATGTGTTCAAGTCACAGAAAAGTTCCCAGATAAATTTTATGAACCCTGAAAATCATTGATATTACTTTCACCAAACGTGAAAGAGAACAAATGAAATCTTAATGTCATTTGAGGTTAGATATAAGAATCTGAGGTAAATTGCTTTGAGAATTTTGTCTCATTAGATAGTGAAGCTCAAACACACGATCATTTTTAAAAAGATTGAAGCTTTGATACAATCAGTGTTGCTTGGAGGGATCAGCAAATAGCAAAACATTTATCCTGGGTATTTCAGGTATAGATATGAATTGATATAATACACATATAATGGAAGAACAGTGCTTCAAGTATTCATATACAAAGGTGTCAGCCACCTCTGACTAATAAACAGATAAACTCACTTCAGACTTGCATATGAGTTGACATGTTTGTGGATACTCAACAAATTCTTGATGGAAAATCTGGAAATGTTATACATTAGGAGCTGACGGGTAAATTACGGGGAAGTGATATTAATATCTATGTTCATGTTGCACTATGTGTCAGTCTACAAGTATTAACATAATTACTTTTAAAATAAGACTGTTAAGTGAAGGAATACTGTGTTGTCCATCAAAGTCACTGCTTGTATTTCTGAAGAAGTAAATAAGTAGCTGAAAAGAAGGACACCATGAAAACACACAAGGAACTGTCAACAATTACCCTCCTAACATCCCCATTTCCCTCACCTTCTCTGTCACTCTCCTTTTGTTTTTGAATGTGTGGAAGCAGAGTTTACCTCTCTCTTTGTAGCCCAGGCTTGCTTGAAACTCCCTATGGAGCCCAGGCTGAACGTAAGACATAACAATCCTCCCTTCCCCCTCAGCCTCCCTGTAAATATTTGTGTTTCATGACTGAGCATCTACAAACATAGGTAAAGCTGAAGTTCTTACAACAAATTGGGGATGCATAACATCTTTCCTTCTAGATGACTCTAGAGAAATTTATGGAGACTATAATTGTAAGATGCAAACTTCGATGCAGGAGTTCTGGATCAGTATCAAATCTGTTCACACTTCAGAATGAAACAAAGTTCATGGACGCCTTTAAACTTGGGCATTGCAACAGAAACTCAGCAGGCCCACACAGCTAATTTCACGACAGCCTAACGAACAATGTTTATTGATTAAAATGTTCATCCATCTTAGTTTATCTAATTCTCTAGACCTTTAGAAATTAGTGGAGTGTACTATTGCTTTTGTTACTAAGAAAGTGCCTGAGAAAGAGGAAGGTGGTTGAGGTAGAGGGGGTTCTACTTAAAACAAAGCAAAAAAACAACAACAACAAAAAAAAAACCAACAAAACAGCAACAAACTGGATAATTCCCTGTGGGCCTCAGATTGAAATAGTTTAACAGTACAACAGTACCATTATCCTGAGAGAGTTTCGTGTTGGCTCCTTGTTTTATTTTTTTTCCACTTTACCAACAATGTACTTGTTTGTATTCAAATACATAAGCCTGCAGTTTTGAAAAACACACAACACCACGTAATCCATTGCCCTCTGAGGGCTCTTTTGGCACACAAGATAAGATGTTAAAACTGAAAAAGGGGAACTCTTCCACATATATGTAGTTTACAGTTGACCTATGTAGTTATCGGTATCAATAGTTTGAATAATTACAGAGAGACAGAAACTGTGGCTGGGTTTATTGGAGACCCTTAGTGTGTACTCATTCGTTTTTATTTTGAAATCTTCCATTAATGAATTAAAACCACCTTACCTTTTGTTTTCTGTTTTCTGGAGTACAAGGCAGAGTCATATATACCATAAATGATCCTTCCTGAAGAACATCCCACACTGATGCATCTATTCAAGGAGTTTAATGACCTGTTCATATTGATTTTTTTCTGTAACTAAGTGTTCAGTATAGTGATAGATCAATCACAGAACTCTTTCAACTGCCCACCATTGTGTTGCTTAAAAATGCATGAAATTGCTTAGGGAAAATTGATCTCTTTTATTTTGTTAGTCAGTTTGGTTTATTTATTTTATGTAAAACTATAGCTTACAAAAAGGGATGTGAGTCACAGGATAAAATAGACTTTTCTTAACTCTTTCACAGCCCTTGAAGATTAATGTGATTTTCACTAGTAAGGTTATAGTAGGAGGGTCTAAAATATGTGTGTGTGTGCCTGTGTTCCTGTGTGCCTGTGTTCCTGTGTGCATGCACGTGTGCGTGTGTGCGTGTGTGTGTGTCTGTGTGTGTGTGTTTGCAAACATATACGTCTCTCTCTGTGTGTGAAAGGGTATAGCATATATATGCTGCCATATCTATATGTGGCAGTATTTGTGTGTGTGTGTGTGTGTGTGTGTGTGTGCTTATGTATACTTTCATGTGTGTACCCTCATATATACATATGATACAAAACATAACTTTTAATGTTTCCTAGACAAGACATTATCAAAGATCCTTTCTCAGAATCACATTTTCTTATTTCTTCATAGGAAACACAAAACTTTTTCTATAATGCAAGTTGACTTAGAAGAGAAAGGATGTGGAGTTTTCTGAACTTCACTGATGTTATCAAGCCTGAACAAAGGGGCTGATGATTTTCATGTAAATTCCTCCTTACAAAGGCATTCCAGGTACAGCTTTATCCTCATTGTGAAGCAAGAGCCACAACTCAGCCACATCCTGTGACTCAGGACTGCACAGATGAGGAGACCTGATACTGGGATCCTCATCCCTGATTCAGAGGTGTCCACAAGCATAAGAACAGGTCTGTACAAGCTCACTACATTTATTTTCCTCACATAATACATATTAGTTTTTAGGTGGTAGATTCCTGGGTTATGTGACATGATGAATGTTCCATTTAGCTGTGGGAAATCTGTAATGAGTTACTATTATGTACTATCTGAAAGCACATTATATATCTGTATGCAGAACTCATTCTTAGTAATTCAATACCTTAGGGAGCAGGCAAAATCCTACCTGGATTAATTTGTGCTGCCCTTATAGAGTGACACTTTACCTAAGGTCATATAAACACAGGACTAAGCTACTTATAAAAGGGTTAGTATCTGCAGATCACTATCTACAGAGCACATGGTGCTAGAATCCTTGATTCTTAGCTGCTGAGAATCATCACCAACAGAGCAAGCTTTTCTTATGATTATATAATTTTCTTTGTCTTTCTATACTGTATTGTAATGTAGTTGTTTAGCTCAAAAAAAGAGACCCTCCCAAAAGAGATTTTTTTCTTTTTTTTTTTTTTGGTTAATGTATTTATTTACATTTCAAATGTTCTCCCACTTCCTGGTTTTCTCTCCACAAACTCCCTGTCCCATCCCCCATCCCCTTGCTTCTATGAGGGAGCTCCCCCACCCACCTACCCACTCCTGCCTCACTGACCTAACATTCCTCTACTCTAGTGCACCAAGCCTTCATAGAACCAAGGACCTCCCCTATCATTGATGCCAAATAAGGCCATTCTCTATCACATTTGCAGCTGGAGCTATGGTTCCCTCCCTGTGTATTCTTTGGTTGGTGGTTTAGTCCCTGGGATTTCTGGGGCAGTCTGGTTGATCGATATTCTTGTTCTTCCAATGCAGTTGCAAGCCCCTTCAGCTCCTCCTTCAGTCCTTTCTCTAACTGCTCTATTGGAATCCCAGTGTTCAGTCCGATGATTGGCTGCGAGCATCTGAATCTATATTGGTCAGATTCTGACAGGCCTCTCAGAGACAGATATACCAGGCTCCTGTCAGCACGCACATCCTGGCATCAGCTATAGTGTCTGGGTTTTGTGTCTGCATATGGGATGGATTCCCATGTGAGGCAGTCTCTGGATAGCCTTTCCCTCAGTCTCTGCTCCACTCTTTGTCCTTGTATTTTCTTTAGACAGAAGCAATTATGGGTTAAAATTCTTGAGATTGGTAGGTGGTCCTATACCTCAACTGGGAGCCATGCCAAACATCTAGACATGGTCTCTACAGGTTCCCTCTCCTCTTTGTTGGGTATTTTAGCTAATGTCATTCCCATTTGGTCCTAGGAGTCTCTTGCTTTCCTGGCATCTGGCACTCTCGGTGCCTACTACCCCTTTCCCCATTAGAAAAATGTAATATGGGAAAGCTGTGTGAAGAATCCCAAAACAAAGTGATGCTCTCCATCTGAGGAAGAGGGAATGGGACAAATCTCCTAATGCTGTTTTGCTAATTGATTTTTTTTTGATGAAAACTCTGCCTAATTTGGTATCTTTCTCGTGGTATGGGGTCTAATGGATCATTGAATCAGATATTCCACTCAGACAGAATTGACATTGTACGGATAGCAATGTGGAGTCTGGGTTCAATTGTTCCTCCGATGATTAGATTGTAAAGGTTGTATCTGGGAGATGGATAATCCCAGAGGGATACAAGAGTTGTCTGAATGGTTAAGGCCTCTCAATTCACTGCAGGTTGGCTTTGAACCTTTTGTCCTTCACCACACTGGTTGTCATTCATTCACATCTTGAATGTAGAAGAATATAGAGGAAAATGACAGTTGAATTATAAGGTCACTAAGTTTCAAGGTCATTCCATAAGTCTTAGGATACAATATTACTGGTCTTTCTCAAAAAGAAGATGCTGAGATTGATAAAAACTGTTTTGCCTCAGATATGTATTTCATTAAAAATCTACATGATAGCAAGTAAACCACACAGCAGTGGCACTTATATCAGTTTACAGACCTAAGATATCTTGCTGCCCCTCCCAGGCAGGAATAATCTGATCAGCTAATCATGACAGATACTCTCTGATCAATAAAGTACAGACCGTTCAAGAGCAAAGCCTCAAGCTATTACAAAAATGCACACACAAGCACACAAACACACAGCAGGATCACAAAATTTCCTATGCTTTCAATAGAATTTCAGTTTATCCATAATGACGTGAAAGCTGAATTACAGACACAAGATCACGGTTGTTTTAATTCACTGATTAGTTCTCCTCCAAAATCTTTATAAGCCTAATGTTGTCAAGAAAGTAGGATAATTATGTCATTTTCTACTCTTTGGAAGCTTTCTAACAGTGCAGTGAAGACCACAAGGTTACAGGCAAGGTGGTGTGATGAATGAGATCCAGCGGTTCCTGAAGAATGTGAAAAGCTTATTCCGAATCTCCTACAACAGTGGTTTCCCTGATTTATTCCCATTGGGGAGTGAATGCGCTAAAATAGCAAAGAAGAACACACTGTGTTATCGAGCTTTCTAGTGTTTCTTTATCATTTGATATGTTGTCTAAGAACTTCTGAACAGCACGAAGGAGATTGTTACTTATTAACTCAATCTATTTTGAATGTAGATAGGCAGAATCGGATGACTTGAATAATATACATTTTAGTATATATAATTTTCCATGTGCTTGTAACTATTACTTATTCACACTATTTACATAAAGGGTTAACTCTTTTTAAAAAAGGATCAGACCTTTCACAGTAACAGGATTAAGAGTTGGAAAGGAATTTCAGGTTTGAAGTCATTTCACTGGGTAATTTTTGGTGCTTTCAATGAAGACTACCATGTTTTCTGGTTTTATTAATAAACAATCCTCCCATTCATGTTATCCAGACAGGTCTCTAGTGAATGAAAGAAGTGAAGGATGTGGTCAGAAGCCCACCAGGTGAGACACTCACTGACAAAATTTCAGAACACTGTAGGCTGTGGGGGCAAGCATGACTTGGTCTTCGTTTGCTGTACCCCTGACAAAAGACTGTATCCCACATCTGGTTATGCTTTCACCACAGAATAAAAGATGCAGTGTGAGACTTTTCTTTTCATACTTCTGTTCATAATTGTTAGTGGAAAATCAGAAAAAATCCATAGGCTTGGATGTGTCCAGTAGAAACTGAAATGCACCTCACAAATACTTCAGAAAAATTGAGGCTTTAATTAATAGTCTTATTCCATTTATTTGATTTTATGTTGTTATAGTTATTTCAGATGTAAAACATGATAACTATATTGATAAATATATCTCTGTATCATGTACATATCTATCATCATTTTATCTCTCATTTATTCAAAAATCGTCTATATCTCATCCATCCTGTCATGTTTGTATGCATCTATTTCTATCATTCTATCATTTGTATATCTATATAATCTACCTGTCTATCATATACAAAAGTCTATCATTCTTGACCTATCATGTGTCTATCTATTTACAATATATCTTTCTATCATCATTGCAATCATCTATTTACCTGTCAATCTTTTATCATCTACCATCCATCTAATCTCTCATCTGTCAGTGTTTATTTGTATATATCAGTTATGTATCTATCACCTATCATCTGCATTAGACATTTAGTATCTATTAATATCACTATCATCTATCTGTTAATAAAATGAGTGATTTTACCTTTTCATCCTCAAAGTGAATTTGGTGGGTTCAGCAACTGAGTTGAGGTTTCCGCCTATGGAACAGAAGGTGAGATTAAAGAATCAAAGCTCCAAGCAACTCTTAATAATTATTTTCACTGTTTATTTTAGAAATTGGTCACAAGCTTATGAAAAGAAAATAAGAAAATGAAGGTGTCTTCCCACACTTTTATCATCTCACTGGGGACAGTGATTCAGGGGACCAAGGTCTCAGCTGACTCACCACTTGCTCATGCTGTAAATGTCAGTGACTCGGTCGTCCCTCCAAATCTCAAGCTCCTCTTTGTCTATGGCTGGTAAATTTAAGGAGCACGATCCTGAAGACAGTCACAGGAGACATAGACAGAGGGTGTTTTATTGTCACCTGTAGCAATGACTGCCAAGGGCAAGAAAGTACCAGCTGTACTGACTTATCTGAGGTCTTTATACTTCTCATATGCTGTCTGGAAAGCTGTAAAGATAGTTAATGTACTTTCAACCTTGTCTATTCTAAAGCTTTGTATTTCAGAAGGCAGGGGTGAATATTGGATATCATATTTGGCTTCTGCCCATGGAAAACAAGTGCCTCAAAAAGCTTTTTAAAAAGCTTTACTGTATGATTTGGTTTAGAGAGTTTTGAAATTTAGACTAAAGTAGCTAGCATTTTGTTTCTTTTATTCGACTTAGAATATATAGAATTCTTTTTTCTACAATGTTTTTCATTCTGAAGGATTGTTTATGTGTTTAATTCTTTGCAAATGTTCTTTATGTGTTTATCTTCTACTTACTGTGTTTTCTAATTAATCTCAAACTAATATAATATTGATTTTTCTGGTCATCTTTTCTTTGAAATTGGAAGCATCTTTCAAACCAAATGATGCACTAGGGTTTTAATGGTAAGAAGTTGATGTGAGTTTTCATTATGGGCCACATAGAAAAACTTAGAATACATTATTGTATGTAATAGAAATTTGTACAACAGATGAGTTGGGTGTTAAAATTCAACGTAAAACTTGCAACTTACTATTCAATGCTTATTATTAATAGAGAAAGTTTTTTATCCATAAAAAGGGGCTTATCAAATATCAGTTATTGTTCTCTATTGCATATAAAGTTAAACACTAGAACACAAAATTTATAAAAGGAATGCTTTTAACCTCAATGATGTACCTCATAGACAAGGCTCTGAGATTTTAATAGTCACAGCACACGCAGGTTTTGATGCATTCCAAGGGATGAGCCTCAGAACATTTGAGCTAGTGATGCTGTAGGAAACACCTCAACTTCTCCAAAATAAATCACTCCTCTCCCACCTGCTACCACCCTGAATTCCTACTACAGTCCATTGTACTTCCAGCGTCTCCTTCCTCCTGGAGTTCATCTTGTAAGATTTACCACATCTCCCTCATCCTCCTAGGAAGTATGTGCTGTGTCAATAACAAGGCCCGAGCCAGAGTGTTTAAAAAGTCAATGCTTTCTCCCATCAGGTTTATCAAGTCTGACACCAGCAGAATCATGTCTAGTTTGGTTATGTTTTCCCTACTCTGACAGGTATTATACATGGGATTATCCAATAGATATAGTAACTTGCTGGTTGGTATTAATACTTGCCTCGATAAAGTGACCCTTTACCATAGTTTTAGGTATAGAAGTCATAGTGTGTACAGCATTTGTATAGGATCAAGAGTCCACACCACCATCAAGAGGGGAGGGCAGTAGTTTGCTAAGAGTTGAATTTTTCTGCAAACGCAGGATGAAAGGAGTTCAAATCAAACATATTTCCACTCTTTATACAGTATTTCTGCAGAATTTCTTTTATAATTTTTAAGAACATCAAGAAGTATTATCTTGACATTAATTTCTATATAACATATTAAATTGACTTTCAGGCTTCCAGATGCAATAATAGAATAATTTTTTTGTGCTTTGACATTTGAAAATGAGACAAAATGGGAAGTAAATTAAGGTTATTGCTGACAAGAAATTAAAATGTGTGGTGGCATTTTAAATACTGTTTAAAATTACTTTAGTAACAAAAATAATCTGCACTATGAATGAAATATTAAAATACACTATGAAATATGAAACTGCTTTAGAATCTTCATGCTTCAGACAATGTAACCTATTCCTTATTTTCATTTTACATCAGTTTTGCAAGTCAAGTCTTTGATTTGTTTGCTCCCAGTAAGAGCAGGAAAAAAAATACACTGTAAAAACAAAACACTGCAAAGTATATTCCAGCTATAGGGTTCTTTTAAATAGCACTTTACTTGTTCTTTAAATTTAAAGTTTCAAGTTTGTAACACTTTTTTAATGCTTGGAAGTCAGACTAATTCTTCACACATTTCCTTACTGTGGCATGCATAGTGCTGATGACTCTGACCATGGAATTTGGAAATGGCTAAGAAGCCACTGCCCCCCCTCCACACACACCTCCCTTTTAAGAGCTGACTAGCAATCTTACCAACATTAATGGCCCAGAGGCAGAAAGCATGCCTAATGGATCTATCAAATTACTCCTACCTACTAAAATAATACACAGTGTTTTCAGAGCTACTGGCCTTCTAAAGTAAAGTATTATATTTACTTATAAAGTAAAGCAAAATATTCCACCACCAGAACTAAAAACAAAAGATACAGAAGCTAATAACTCCACCCCATTTCCAAGCTTTAGAAAAAATATAGACAAGTGAAACCTCTTAGGAGAAGAGATCACATAATTTGAAAGCTAGTCTTTTCATTACTTTTAAATTGCCTCACTTTTGTTCCCAAACCCGTTATATAACTGCCACCTCAATGGAAAACAAATGTGTGTGTGTCTGTGTGTTTGTGTGTGTGTGTGTGTGTGTGTGCATGTTAGAACAGGTGTCTAGCTAATAGCAGATGAGGGTGATGGATCTCTTTGAGCTAGAGTTGTAAACAGATGGATGTGAGCACTGGGAAATAGGACTGTGTCCTCTGAATGAGCTAAAGTGCTATAAAGTGCTGAGCCATCTCCTTATCCCTTTTGTTCACACTTGAAGTTGGGTTTACCTCCTTTCCCACTGGTCCACTATTCCTTTCACATCAGTTTAGTTTTGTTATAATTTCCCCCATGAGGGCTTGCTTTGGTTTTTATTCCAAGATCCTTTCTAGTTCCTAGATTCTACAAGTACTCCCAACTAAACATATCAACCTAAAGGTTTCATGCTGAGACCCACATATATGTGAGACATTTCTCTTGATATGTATATTGTACACATATATACATATATATTATATATAATGTATAATTTGATTTCTTCCAGATGAATAAAACTCCATGTCATCACATTTCATTATCCATCACTAACTTGAGGGCATCTAGGCTGTTTCCATGTCCTAGCCATTGTAAATAGAAAAGCTATAACCATGAAGGGACACATGTTTGTATGGATGAAGTCAATTTCTTGCATATATCCAGGAGTTCCACAGCTGAGTCATATGCTAGGAAGATCTGTGTCTAGTTTCCTGAGAGCTGCTCTACTGATTTGGTCTATGTGCACCAATGTGCACTCCCACAAACTGTATATGAGGATATCCATCCCCAACATCCTCCCTAGCGTTTGTTTTCTTTTGCTTTTGTAATCTTGACACCACACGTATTGGTATAGGTTATAAAGAAGTCTAGTTATTTCTTATCAAGATGTTCCTCTCTACTGGCTAGCATTCATGGTTATGGAAGGGGTCATGCATGCTGCTTAGAGGAAGTCTCATCAAAGTCTTATAGGGGCTATGAATTATATGAACTGAAATGGTTGCCCATGTGATAAATGTAGCCATTACCATTTTGATTGGATCTATGGACTGTTCCACAGACATAAAGACATGTTTGGTGCTGTATACCTGGCCACAAATTTGTCATTATCATTAAACATCTTGGAGACATAGGAATCATTGTGGAGAATGTTGTGGAAAGATCTAAAGAGACAGTAGGTAGGAAGACCATAGCAAAACAGCGTCTTCTAGGACTGACAGAACTTTTCCACTCATGAACTCAAGATAGCTGTCGTTGTCTGCATAAGACCCATAAGAGATCAATCTAGTCAACATTCAAGCATTGGGTCATGGTATTCATGAGCTTGTAATACAAACTGAGGCACTATGGATATTTAATGCCTTCTGAAGATGAAAGTAATAGTTTTCTTTGAGGGTGTGGCTCCTGGTAGGTATGTCATCTATGGCTCTACACACCCAGGAATATAATGGTACAACAAATTGGATTTTATAAGTAATGTAATATAAAAAAAAGAAGACATGAAGTTGAGGAGTGAACATAGATCTGGGAGCATGTACTGGATGGCATGATGGATTAATGTGATTAAAAACATATGAAACTTTTAAAAATTAAAAAAATATTTTAAGAACTAAAAGCAAACTTTAAAATTAAACATGCTTCCCTATCTAAATAATAATTTTAAAATGGTGAAGTTTAGATATATGTAGAAAAATCAAAGTGAAATAAATAACCATTTTATGTTAGTAATAAAACATTGAAGTTACTATGAGGCTTACATATGTAACATGACAAAAGTCTGAGGTTTTTCTACTGCAGAAAAGAAAACAATTGCCATAGCCCTTGTTGGAAGTTAAGAGGAAAACCATCATCCTGTTATTGGGGTTTCAGGATAATTTCCATAAGGTGTCTGAAACAGCTCTGATAAGACTCAGTGACTGCATTGCAGCATCCCTAAATGATGCATATTTCTTTGAGTCAGAGTTTATATACTTTAGTTAAATAATTTTTTTACAACAAATGGAAACCATCTTTGCTAGCATAGCTCTCTGAGAATCAGAATGTTTATGGGACACGTCATCCTTCACAGAGTATTATCACATCCTCAAAAACATGCCAACAAGCCAGGACTCACAGAACTCCAGAACAGTAGAATGTACACCAGTTAAGACACTATTAGAAACATTATTTTTGTGACAATGTGAATGTTATGAGGTGCTTGGCAAAATTATCATGGAGGAAGAAAGTGCTCTAGAAGATGAAGGAGTAGAAGAAACTGAAAAGCAGAAGACAGAGGGTTTATAAAAAAAAAAAAAAACTTCCCATCCATTAAAGTGATTTTCATACAAAGGTGACAGAATTTTAACTTTTAGCTAACGGTTTGAAGTTAATCATATTAATTTAATCTATTCTAGTTACATTCTAAGGGCCTCAGAGCAAGGCTGAATATTTGTTTTCTTTATTTTTATTTTTCTTTGGATTTAAAATTTATTTATAAAAATGGGCCAACAAAAACAAAAAAATCCTCTGGACTAAGTAGACTATCAAGTGATTAAAAATATTTCCCAGTGTTTAGATATAAATTAGTTTAAACTTTTAGTTTGAGTTGTTCAAGTAATATACTTGCTAATATGTTGGAAGCAGGCAGAAAGCAGTTTGAGATCGCAGCCTATTTTTCAAGAGTGGAGATGTGAGATAAGAACACAGTCATACAAGAAGAGTGAGGATGGGGGATTTATGCATGGGAATTCGGGAAAGGTAAATAAAAAATGTAAATAAAATATGTAAATAAAAAATATCCAATTAAAAAAAAAAGAAGTCAGCTGGTGGACATGCTCAGTATTGCTTTTCAGCTTCTTCAGCAGCTGAGAAGCACACGGATATCCTTGGGTCAAAGACATGGAGGCCCTCCGTGTGGCTCTGCTTTCCTCCGTCTCAGTTACTGAAGGTCAACTATAGGCAAAGTATTAAATGGGAAATCCCAGAAATGTCTCATGGTTAAATTGTGCTTGCGTGAGCTGATTAAATCACTTCAGAGTGTGCTCTTACATGAAGCCAAAGAATCTCTCAGAATATTGTCACAGAGTCATAGTAACCTAATGGCTACATCGCAAGGGCTCTGTCATTCACGTCAGCTCATGTATGAATACATGCATTGTCGTGGCTCACATCATCCCAAAGGGAATGAATGTACTCACTCACTTTCTCAGGACTTAAGCTTTAGCACATTCCTCTTTGGTTGGAGGTAAAGTGTGATGGATTCTTCCATAACATTTACAGACTGCCAAGTCACTGAATGTGTAGAGAAACAGATCAGAATTGCAGTCATGAAGCTCGATGTAAGAAGCAACCCTGTGTTGGGTGCCTAAGTTGTATCAGAAGAGATTGAAGGTGCTAAGGAACTGAGACACCAGAGTCTTTCCCTTTGAGGTAGACTGGAGTTTTGCAAGTATAAAGTAGACGGATGGGAACAAAGGTCCTTCTTGCTAGTGAGGGTGTGAATGCTGTGATTCGAATGCTAGAGTTGGTAGCATTCTATAACGTCTTACTAGCAAACTTTACCTTACTCTATTTGAAAGTGTATTTTTGATGAAAAGTGTCACATTTGCATAGCCAACAATCTCTCTTGTTTTGAAATGATTGTATGGAATATACAAAGGTACAGGCACATGCCTGTCCCTGTTAACAGACAGCATGAAAATGAAAGAGATAACTAACTTGGTGATGCCCCTGGAACAGTTTCATTTTCAGCCCAGCTTTCTGAGAAGCAACATCATTTTCTTGCTTTGTTATTGTTCTAGTCCCATTAAGATATGTATTGAGTTTTTATTTTGTTGAATACTTAGACAATCAAGGCTACTCACCAGAACATTTTAAATATCATGTTGAATATACCTACAATTTTTAATTCAGAAAGTCTTAATTTTATTCTTTTTTTAAAATTTGTCTCCTATGGATGATCATATTTGCTGACTATAGTCTTGAGGGCTAGAACTCCCCTACCATATGTGTGTGTGGTTCTAGTTGACATGAAATAAAAGTTTAATAATTACTTCAAGTAATACTCAATAAAACCATTTCTTCAACAAAACCATAGTTAGCATCCTCATAGCCAACTTCTTAATAGCATCCTTTGGTAATTCTCACTATTACTGAAAGTTCGGATCCACCACTTCTTTATTTTAGCTCATGTGTTTTTTGTTTGTTTGTTATGTTAGGGTATTTACTTACTTACTTACTTACTTACTTACTTTGTAGTTGTAAGTCTTCTGCCTGTAATCATTTGAGATCTCTTTTTAGTTGGAACACTTACCCAAGCCTCTACATTCACATGAAGGGGACTTTGCTAAGTTGACATGGACTGTTTTTTATCAATTATACTATTTATGGATGAACATTGACATTTAAAAATGTATTTTGTATTGTCCTATTATGAATTATTAGTGTGTTTACACTAACAATTTACCACTAAGATTATAAGCTTGCCAAGAGGAAAATCATATCTGATACTTTTGCATCAAAAAGATCTGGGAGCTAGTGCTCTATTAACTGACCTTCAGGAACATAAAAACACTTGGTGAACTTTCAACTACCTTCCTTGCTGGATTCCATTCTAGAGCTGGATACACATAATACAGGATAAACAGCACTAAGTCCAGTAAGAGCAAAAGACTCTATTGCAAGATACACTGGAGGTGTAGCCATGGGCTAAGCTTATGAGATTCTAGCTTCTCCGAACACCCAGTAGCTTCTATCCTAAATAAGTGGCTCATACTGGACTTCTTTTGACACATACAGTGAACTAGAAACAGTTCTGTTTCTATCTCAAGAAAATGGAAACACCAGATTGATGAACATTCTCTGTACTCATTCTATCCCAGTATAAATCATCTAGAGAGGGGAAAGGGACAGGAGGCTGACCTGGATATTCAGGTGAGAAAACCTGTGTGGATCTCACTATGACTTCTGGGCAAAAGCTATACCATGATCTCAGTACAGAACTATACTTGGAGCTGCATGTTTGAACTTGGGGGTTATCAGTTAAGACTAAAACTAAACTTTATAAACTATTATAATAAAATACATGTAAGCAAAGTACACTAGGATAACAACTGGATATTTTTTCTAAACTTTGTATAAACTTAAGTTACTAGTCCATTATTGAGCAAACAGTGAGGATATAGTAAAGAGAATGTAAGAAAAAGGTACCCAGATCTTTCATGGCATTAAAAATCAAGAAGGGTTGGCTTTATTTTCACTCATAATTTTTTAAATTTTCCACATTTTTATTTACTTTACTCTGTTTCACTTACAAAAGAAATCTCCATGGTGTGTAAGCTGCATTTCTACAACTTTTCAAATCCCAGTCTGCTCTGTCCACATAAATGCTTCTTGTTTACTTATGGGAATGTGCCTGTGCCACCTTACAACTAGCGTGATCTCACTATCTTTCTCTCATGGTCTCTTAGAATTGAATAGTTTTACTCATGTAATTTTCCAAATTGAGCTTAAAGATAATCTGTGGCTACACTTCTCAGTCTGGGTTACCTTCCCCAACTCCACCTTTTATACATTCCAGTGTCATGTGTTATAAAAGGACCCTATGCTAACTCCTACTCTTTGCTTCACCATTTCCATCATTCACTCCCTAAGTCCATGAAAATAGAAACTCTCTTGTGTTTTAAATGAAAATGTCCCTCATAGGTTAAGATATTTGAAAAACACACTTGATGGTACACTTTTGAAAGCTTTAGCTAATTCAAACTTTTGGATAGTTACGTCACTGGGGGCAGGATTTAATATTTGGAAGATCCAACTAAGCCATACAACCTTTGACCTACAAATTGCCCAATGTGCAAGATGTGCTGAGGCAATATGGTTGAGAGCTTCCACAAATGGCCAAACAGTGACTGATCTACTTGAGGTCCATGCTGCAAAAGAAAGAGCATGCTCCACACAGCCTGGATGACCAGCGATGAGAAGCTGGATGGCCCAGTGACCTAGGATTGAACCAAGCAGGACTAGCAAAAAGAGTCAGTGAAATGATTCCTAATGTCATTCTGCTGCATTAATATATTAGTGCCCAGCCTATTCAACATCACAGAGGCTCCTGCCAGCAGCCTAGGGTAACACATACTGCGACTAAAAGCCAAACAATGGGCAGAGCTCAGGGAACCCTTCAGAAATACACTCCCTTTCTATTTCTGTAACATGGCAATCATGCCTTTTGATTAGGCTCTGTGATGGAAAGGAGGACATCTTAAGGTTGCATGTGCAGAAGGTTTTGAATAACTCACATACTTTATCATACAACTTGCTCTATTCTATATGCAATAATTGCACAAGGTAACGTTTATTATGAGAAAGCCAGTTCCTATAATTAAAAATATGATATTGAGAAAGTAAAATTAATATCTAGAAAATGGCAAAACAAAGTTTGAATTTAAACACTTGGTGACGTTCAGTGTGGATATTGAATTGACCATTGAATTCAGTAAAGTGTCTGTGAGCAAGCCTCTCACATTGGGTGCATGGAGTATCTAATATGTCCTGAACACTTCATACTGTTTTGGAATTTTGGTCCACTTGTCCTCACAATCATTATGTCCCTCCTAATTAATGAGTTGTATGAAACCTCTATGGGGGTTTCTGGCCCCTCAATGGGCAATGCCATTGGCCTTTACAATATTAGTGATCGATCTTTTTCAAGTATTGCTCCTGAAGGAGATAAATAATTCCAGCACCACCCTTCGACAGCATTAGAGATGTAGATTGTTAGGAAAGGAAGGTTAGGATGTTTTGTTCATAGCCTTGATATATACAATCTAGGGGAATCAATGTAAAGTTCAGAAAAGAAGATTCTTTATAATTGAGTACAGCATTTGTTGAGGTCAGGGAACAAGAACAATGGCAGCCCAACTAGTACTACTTGATGTGTCTGTCTCACTAAGGTTGTTCTCATGATCAAAGTGATGATTAATTTCTTGTACCAAGTTTTGCCCTCAGATTCCTGGTATAATTTAATAAAAAAAATGAGGAGGTTTGCATTCTGAGAATCTAAAGAAGAAATAACTTTTTTATGTAGCAAAGTTTAGGTTCATGGTAGAAGCATTGGTACAGCTGAGAATGAGTATTATGGTAATTAGGATAAAAAAGGACATGCTCATGGATTGGCAGGATTAATATAGTAAAAATGGCCATTTTACCAAAAGCGATCTACAAATTCAATGCAATCCCAATCCAATTCTTCAAAGAGTTAGACAGAACAATTTGCAAATTCATCTGGAATAACAAAAAACCCAGGATAGCTAAAGCTATCCTCAACAATAAAAGGACTTCAGGGGGAATCACTATCCCTGAACTCAAGCAGTATTACAGAGCAATACTGATAAAAACTGCATGGTATTGGTACAGAGACAGACAGATAGACCAATGGAACAGAATTGAAGACCCAGAAATGAACCCACACACCTATGGTCACTTGATTTTTGACAAAGGAGCCAAAACCATCCAATGGAAAAAAGATAGCATTTTCAGCTAATGGTGCTGGTTCAACTGGAGGTCAACATGTAGAAGAATGCAGATCGATCCGTCCTTATCACCCTGTACAAAGCTTAAGTCCAAGTGGATCAAGGACCTCCACATCAAACCAGACACACTCAAACTAATAGAAAAAAAACTAGGGAAGCATCTGGAACACATGGGCACTGGAAAAAATTTCCTAAACAAAACACCAATGGCTTATGCTCTAAGATCAAGAATCGACAAATGGGATCTCATAAAACTGCAAAGCTTCTGTAAGGCAAAGGACACTGTGGTTAGGACAAAACGGCAACCAACAGATTGGGAAAAGATCTTTACCAATCCTACAACAGATAGAGGCCTTATATCCAAAATATACAAAGAACTCAAGAAGTTAGACCGCAGGGAAACAAATAACCCTATTAAAAAATGGGGTTCAGAGCTAAACAAAGAATTCACAGCTGAGGAATGCCAAATGGCTGAGAAACACCTAAAGAAATGTTCAACATCTTTAGTCATAAGGGAAATGCAAATCAAAACAAACCTGAGATTTCACCTCACACCAGTGAGAATGGCTATGATCAAAAACTCAGGGGACAACAGATGCTGGCGAGGCTGTGGAGAAAGAGGAACACTCCTCCATTGTTGGTGGGATTGCAAACTGGTACAACCATTCTTGAAGTCAGTCTGGAGGATCCTCAGAAAATTAGACATTGAACTGCCTGAGGATCCAGCTATACCTCTCTTGGGCATATACCCAAAAGATGCCCCAACATATAAAAAAGACACGTGCTCCACTATGTTCATTGCAGCCTTATTTATAATAGCCAGAAGCTGGAAAGAACCCAGATGCCCTTAAACAGAGGAATGGATACAGAAAATGTGGTACATCTACACAATGGAATATTACTCAGCTATCAAAAACAACGAGTTTATGAAATTCGTAGGCAAATGGTTGGAACTGGAAAACATCATCCTGAGTGAGCTAACCGAATCACAGAAAGACATACATGGTATGCACTCATTGATAAGTGGCTATTAGCCCAAATGCTTGAATTACCCTAGATGCCTAGAACAAATGTAACTCAAGACGGATGATCAAAATGTGAATGCTTCACTCCTTCTTTAAAAGGGGAACAAGAATACCCTTGTCAGGGAAGAGAGAGGCAAAGATTAAAACAGAGACTGAAGGAACACCCATTCAGTGCCTGCCCCACATGTGGTCCATACATATACAGCCACCCAATTAGACAAGATGGATGAAGCAAAGAAGTGCAGACCGACAGGAGCCGGATGTAGATCGCTCCTGAGAGACACAGCCAGAATACAGCAAATACAGAGGCGAATGCCAGCAGCAAACCACTGAACTGAGAATAGGACCCCCGTTGAAGGAATCAGAGAAAGAACTGGAAGATCTTGAAGGGGCTCGAGACCCCATATGTACAACAATGCTAAGCAACCAGAGCTTCCAGGGACTAAGCCACTACCTAAAGACTATACATGGACTGACCCTGGACTCTGACCTCATAGGTAGCAATGAATATCCTAGTAAGAGCACCAGTGGAAGGAGAAGCCCTGGGTCCTGCTAAGACTGAACCCCCAGTGAACTAGACTGGTGGGGGGAGGGCGGCAATGGGGGGAGGGTCGGGAGGGGAACACCCATAAGGAAGGGGAGGGGGGAGGGGGATGTTTGCCCAGATACCGGGAAAGGGAATAACACTCGAAATGTATATAAGAAATACTCAAGTTAATAAAAAAAAATGAGTTTCTCTGAAAAAAAAAAGGATACAAAAGGACAAATTTATTTTCATCTTTGTAAGTTCATTTGTGTCTTCAGCTTCACAATAACTTTTATCTTTTAACTTGCTGAATCCCCAACACATGTGAGTACCTGGAATGGCTCTAGCTTTTAGAAATGCCATTAAGAAGAAAATTGCAGAGTGTCTACTATCAATAATTATTTTTAAAAAATACAAAAATAAATAAATTGGATCTTTGGTAAAACAGATTAATATTTCACATTGTGAAGTTTCTTGAGTGGAGAAATACATGATAAAAGAAAATCATTTTTAATATAAATGTTATTAATGTTTGAGGAAAAGAATAGAATCAAATGACTTTTCTCTGAAATATATATATATATATATATATATATATATATATATATGAAGGTATATATATGCACACATGAGGTCAGGTACCCACACAGAAGAGGGGTCATCTGATGAGTTACTGGAGGTGAACAATGAAAATCAAACCGTGTTGTCTGTAAGAACATTGCACTTTCTTCACCATGGAGCCATCTGGTCAACTCACAAATTATGTTTTAATCGGCCATACTTAATATAGAAATGGATTGAAGTAGGTGCTGGGTAGATAAAAAACAGATATATGTTGTCACAGGTAACAGTTTTGTAAATAAGATGATAAAATCCAGTCTGGACACAGGTGTTGTAGAAGTTTGCTATATGAACTCTGACTGAGTTCTTCTTGTTAAATCCCAGGGCATACAGGAATAAATATTGCCAAATATAGTACGAAATTTCAGGGTGATTTAATTTTACAATCACACTGTGTTGGTAGACCTGATTTTCAGTTTGACAGATCTGAAATCTCATAGATGGTAAGCTTCGAGCTGTCCTGTGGAGGATTATCTTAACTAGTTTAAATTGATATGGAAAGATTCATGTGTTCTGCAGAGCACCATACTGTGAGCTCAGGTGCCTGACTTAATAAAAAGGAAAATCCTAGCTGTGGGCAAGCATTCATCTCTTTCTGATTCATAACTGTGGATGTAATGTGATTTGCTGATTCAGGGTCCCGCTATTATAACTTCCCTACCACATTAGACCATAACCTAAATCTGTGAACTCAAATAAAGCCCTCTTTACTTCACACCTTCATCAGGTACTTTGTCACAACATCAGGAAAAGTAATTAAGTAATGAATATCTCCACATCACCAACTTCCCTCCCGTGGACAGAAAGCATCTCATGAAAATAAGAAAGAGCATCGATCGTTATACAATAACCAGTTTCTTCCCAGGTATTAAGTTCTCAACTAATCAGTGATAATGTATTGACAGATAAAGTGACTCAGAAGTGATAAGACTGGAGAAAAAGTGCTGTCTGAGAGATTTACTAATTATTCCAACGACCTGAAAAAAATCTTACTTATGTACCAAGTGGTGTTGAGAGTTACCTTAACCAAATTTGAGAGAATCACAGATGTCCACACACTCTAATTAACCCCCTTCTGAATTTTTTGAAGAATAAAAACTACACGGTATTTCTATTATTCCTTCCTAAGAATGACATTTGTAAGAAAAATGTAAATACATAATTAAACAAGGAAGAAAGATAAAATATCTGTTTTACATACCCAAAACATAGTCATTGCTAATTTAAAAATTATGTACAATTTAATAACATAGTTTTAAAATGAGCAAATGTCCTGATTGAAAAGAAAATGTGTAGTTACTGCAATACAACCAAATTAATCATTAATATTAAATTGATAACTTTACTACTGGAAATTTACAAATCTTGGAAAATAGGATGTAGGTTTAAAAGATTTATAAAATAAGTAAAGAAGGCAAAATACTGAACAATGGTTTCCATTTCTTTCTTTCTTTATTAATAAATAAATAAATATGTAATGAAATTTTGTAATAGATTTGTTAAAAAATATAGTAGTGTGAAATAGCAATTCATCATCTGGCCTTTGGAAGAATGTGATTATGATAGTTATTCAAGTGGAAAGGGTATGGCAGGTAGTATACTCATCCATATAGAGATAGTGGACCTTACCATGCAAAAGGATAAATTAATACTTGTTTCTTTGCCTCCAGTCATTTAGCAATGGACTATTAGAGGACTGGATATGTGCTACTGGTGACATAAAAAGAAATACAGTTCCTCTCCCAAAACAGACTCTATTTGGGCAATGGGTAGCTCAACCATTAATTATAACGCAACTTCATCACCCTCAATAAGGATTGATACAATCTAGCCTTACTCCTTGGTCCACATCATTCTCTACAGTTGGTTCTGGAAGATCTGGAAGAATTTATTGCCCTTCAGGACCCCATACTCAAAGCAGCTCCAACCCATTGGTTAATGTTGGCAGGTGAGCTTGTGTTGAAAGCTAGATAGCAATGAAGCTATGGTGTTATTGAAGGACAGGAGGCTTTTTACCTAGTGGTTGCAAAGCTCAGCACTTCTTTCTAACTTCCAGATGCAAACAAACTTGTAACAAAACATTTTTAGTCTTGATTTTCCTGTAATGTCTAATTATTGTAGTTGAGTGATAGATGGCATGTTTAAATCACTAATACAGAATCAATGCCAATCTCTGGAGTTAAGAACTTTGCATATACAACACATTTATTTTTTAATGAAGGGATTATACTAAGCAAGCCTGAGTGCACATGATTAGAAATATAACTGCTAAGTTATCTGTTTTATTTTATCTCATTTCATCCCCCCTAACAAGAATGGACACCATTCTCTCCATACCACTTGCATTACAGAGCACATGACACACTTCTCTATCAACTTATAAATATATTAATTTGTGTAGACTTTGGAAACGTATTCCACAGTTTACTAAGATCAGTTAATGGTAGTATTAAGCCAGAAGGGTGTCTCAGCCATCTGTGATCCATGAAGCAGTGCGAGTGACTGCTTATGTAGACAGAGCCCACACACAAATTAGTGTGAGGATTCTCCTGAAGACTAGGACTACTGGTTATATAAATGCTTTACTCCTTGCTCATGTTTATTTTATTATTGAAATTATTACTGTTTTACATCAGGAGCATTTGCTGTTGAGGATGTGGATAAAGAAGAACACACCTGAATTGCTGGTTGGGTTAAAGCTGTTACAGTCACTCTCAGGACCAGTCTAGCATTTCCTCAGGAAATAGGAAATAGTTTCTTGTTCAGGACCCAACTATGCCATTCCTGAACATATCTTTAAAAGATGCCCCAACATATAACAAGGACACACGCTCCACTATGTACATAGCAGCCTTATTTATAATAGCTAGAAGCTGGAAGAACCTAAATGTCCTTCAACAGAGGAAAGGTACATTTACACAATGGAGTACTACTGATCTATTTAAAACAATGACTTCAGCCAAGATAAAGTCCCAGATGCTAGGAAAGCAAGAGACTCCCAGGACCCAAGAGGATGGCATCAGCTGAAAGACCCAACAAAGGGGAAAGAGAAAACCTGTAGAGACCATATGCAGACATTAGGTATGGCCCCAGGTTGAGGGATGGAGCCACCCACCCATCTCTAAAATATTAAGCCAGAATTGCTTCTGTCTAAAGGAAATGCAGGGAGAAAGAGTGGAGCAGAGACTGAAGGAAAGGCCATTCGGAGACTGCCCCACCTAGGGATCCATCCCATATGCAGACATTTAACCCAGACACTATTGCTGATGCCAAGAAGCACTTGCTGGCAGGAGCCTGGTATGGCTGTCCCCTGAGAGGCTCTGCAAGAGCCTAACCAATACAGATGCAGATGCATGCAGCCAAATATCGGACTGATTGTGGAGACCCTAATAGAGAGTTAGAGAAAGGACTGAAGGAGCTGAAGGACAATAATATCAACCTAACGCCCGCCTTCCCAGAGTTCCCAGAGAGTAAACCACCAACTAAAGTATCCACATGGAGTGACCCATGGCTCCAGCTGCACATGTAGCAGAGGATTTCCTTATCGGGCATCAATGGGCAGGGAGACATTTGGTCCTGCAGTGGCTGGATGCCCCAGTATAGGGGAATCCTAGGGAGCTAAAAAGGGAGTGGGTGGGAGGGTGAGCATCCTCATAGAAGCAGTTGGCATGGGGGATGAGTTTGGGGATTTGTGAAAGGCAAACATGAAAGGGGAACATTTGAAATGTTAAATAAATAAAATAACCAATAATAAAAAAATACATGACACAACTAGCCAAAAAATTTATGAGCATCATAACTCAAAAAGAAATTCATATATATATATATATATATATATATGAATTTACTCATTACCTTGGTTTTATTGAACCAAGACTCTGATATTAGAGTCTTGTAGCTGCTTGTATTAGGAATGGTAATTATGATCCCCAAATATTGCTTGTAGTAGAATAAATACCTGCCCATAGATTCTGGGAACCTGCACATAGTTGATTCTGATTGGTAAATGAAGATACTGGCAGCCAATGGTTCGACAGGACAGAGGCAAGACTTGAAAATTTCCTGGAATGGGAGTAAGAAAAGACAGAGATCTTTCATGTCAGGGAGAAAGAGAATGATAGGAGGGACACCGTGCTTGAGAATAGTGGACGATAGGGAGGCATAAGTGGTGCGTGAAGGAGCTGGGAAAATGCATCCAAGTTGGGCAGCCTTCTGTGTCCAGGGCAGTGAAGGTAGAATACAGAATTTAGTAAATAATAATTCTTAATTATCTGGTGGAGGTTGATTAACTGTATGGAGGTAAGGAAGTGTACCAGCCATGAGCTGATTAAGGCATATCAAAATATAAATGCTTTATGTGTGTCTTTCATTCAGGAACAGAACATTGGGACAGGTAGTGAAACTTGTGTTCTTTCAAACTGTTTGTATAACTGAGGGCGATTTTAGAATTCTGATCTTTTACCTTCTCCTCCTCAATATGGGCTTATTAGTGTTTGGCAGCATGCCCAATGCATACTCTGCCGGAGACCAAACCCAGGACCTTGCCAGTGCTTTGACAGAACTCTACCAACTATGCCACTACATCTTTAGTCTATGGATATACATTTAAAGTATTTTTGCTTATTATTTTATATTAAGTGCATTCCTATGGTCAATAAATGCATTTATGCATGTGATAAAGCTCAATATATCAAAAGAGGGTATCAGATTCCCCTGAGGTGTCTGATGATGGTATCTGATGGTAAGAGAAGAATCAACTCTTAACCCCAAACCTATCTCTCCAGCCCAGGGCTGTACTGTAAATGTTGGATTTAGACATATAAGTGACCCTCAGGCAGCTAAGAATTGTAATTCTCAAAAAGAGTTCAAAGGTGTCATGTAATTTATTAAACCTATATAACCTAGTGTTTGATTCATTTGTACAGTGACAGATAATATATTTATAGACCAGTGGGTAGAAGATGTATATATATATATATATATATATATATATATATATATATATATATATATATATATGATTATAAGAAAGGGCAAGGAAAGACAATTTTTTTTTAAATAAAGATTTCACTCTGCCTAGGATCAAACTCCCTGTATAGCCCTGGATGGCCATATGCCTATAACAATCTTCCTATTTCACATCCCTAAGCTCTGGGATTGCAATAAAGCCATTGTGCCACCATTTTGGACACCATATCTTTAGTTTGAAAAGTATGTATCATTGCTTTGCAAATAAAAACTGAAATGTGTGTTTATCTGTCTGCCACTTTAGGTTCATGTTAAGATTCAGTACTTGCTTTCTTTTTTAGGCACATGTTTATAACTAAGGACAATTTCATTTTCATAGGATGTTTACATTGCCTTCTGTTGTTGTGATAATATATCATTACCAAAATCAACTTCAGGAAGAGAGTGCATTAAGGTCTATAATTCCAGAGATATAGAGTCTGTCATAGAAGATGAGGAATGGCATGTCATTAAAAGAGGAAAATTAGCTGATTACATCTTATTAACATACAGAATATATACATACATATATATATATATACATATATATGAAAGAACGTAGAAATACAGATGAAATTATATAAACCTCCAAAACTCACCAGTGACACATTTTATTCTAGCAAGATTTCACATCCATAATCTCATAACTAACCCAAATATTACCTCTCAATGGAGACCAAATATACAATCACACGAGCCTACAGGAGTCTTTCTTCACTCTTTACTTTTTAGTAATTATGTTATGCATTTACTTTACATTCTAATTGCAGCTTCCACTCCCTCCTTTTCTCCTAGTACGTCCCTCTCACATTTCCTCCTTTTCCAATTCTATCTTTTCTTTAATTCTCTCCAGAAAATAGAGACCTTCCCTATATATCAATCAATCTTAGCATATCAAGTTGCAGTAAAACTAGAAATAATGTCTTCTATTGAAGCAAGACAAGGTAGCCCAGTTAGAGGGAGGGGATCCAAAGGCAGGCAATGTAGTCAGAGACACACTGCTTCTGTATTAGGAGTCCCACATGAAAAGCCAGCTGTAAAAGTCTTACATATATGCAGAGAGCCTACATTCCTTCCATGCATGCCCTCTGTTTGGCAGTTCTGTCTCTATAAGCCTCTATGGGCTTTCCATGGGACCCCTATGGGCCACTAGAATAAACTGCTTCTGTAGGAGTCTTTGATTCCTCTGACTCCTTCAATCTTCATTCCCCATAGGATTCCACAGGATCCACTTAATGTTTAGTTGTGGGTTTCTCCATTAGTTTATATCAGTTCCTAGGGAAGCTTCTCTTATGTCATTTATGCTACACTTCTTTCTGGAAGTATAGCAGGATATTATGAATAGTGTCAGGAAAGCTCCCTCTCATATAATGTATCCCAAGCTGGGGCAGTCATGGGTTGGCTTTTCCCTCAACGTCTGTTCCATATTTTACCCCTTCACTTTTGTTTCCAAAAATGTTGTGGGTCTAAAATTTTGTGGCTATATTGATTACCCAGTCACTCCATTGGAAGTCTCTTGCCTGGTTATAGAACATGGCCAGTTCAGGCTCCATATTCCCCATAGCTAGGTGTCTTAGTAATATTCTTGCAGAGATTTCTGGGAGTTTCCAGTTTCCATTTTCCTGAGTTTCTAGCTTGTTTAAACCCCCAAACCAGTTGTCTCTCCCACTACTCTCTCCCTCTGTCCTCCTCCCACCTCATCCCTCCTTTTCTTATCTCCATCCTTCCCACATCCAGTCATCTTCCTCTCAACAAACCTTTACATAAAGAAAATACTCTGAAGAATTAGAGTTAAGAATTAAAATTAATCCTTTACTTACAGGTATCTAGAGAAATGCTCATAACAAACTCTTCAAATATTCTCAACATTTGGAACATTTTTTGTCTCATTAAACTTGATGTAGAGTTTCAATTAGTGTAAAACAATCCTGGAAATATTGAAGAAGTCTTTCATGATAGAAAACATTTTAGCATGCATATAAACCAACTCATGATGGACATTTTTAAAGATTACATTGTGGTATCAGTAAAGATTAGGAGTCATGGCAGGACAGGGGGCAGCCAAACTATATAAAACATACATTTTGATTCATGATAAAAATATATGATGATAGAGGTCACCTTCAGGCTTAAGGCAAGTGGGCAATAAAATGAGTTGTGAAGTGAGTAGGTGACCCTCATGAAAAACTGGGCAGGACCTGTTTATCCTAGGCGACAAATCCCCTTCTTACAGATTACCACTCCCAACCCCCAATTCAAACCAACAATGTTCCTGCTTCTCAAATATCTGATTTTCTTGTGCAGGATTTAGTTTCCTTATCATTTTCGCTTACATTAAAAGTTTTCAGTGATTGTTTCTATGCCTTGCTTACCACATTTACAGAGATGTGTTAATACCTGTAGAAGATTTTTTGCAGGAGGAAGAAAGTGTGATTTTAGATAGTGTAGGAGAAGGGCAAAGGATACCAAGAAAACATGATAACTGTGACTTTCATGTCTTTTCTCTTGTACTTGAAAGTAGTCTCAGGAGAAGCACACTATCAAAGATGCTGAAATACAGGAAGTTTAGTTTTGGAGTTTAGGAAAAGTCATTCTGAGCATATATTGTTTAAAAAATGAAGGGAATTTTCCAGAAATGAGAAACAAATGAGAACAACAACTTGCAATATATTGAACAGTGTGATTTTTAATATGCATGGGCTGTAATGTAACAGCTGTTTCCAATGTCTATTCATTTTTATATTTTATGAGAGAATTTTTAGTATTTCAGTAACACAAATAACACAAAATTTCAAAGTAGATCAAATGAAATGAAACTAAAGTATAAAGAACTTGACTAATTTATGCAGCACAAACAAAAAGATTTTAGAAGTGTTCATCTAACATGTAAACAGCAAAAATGAGACAAATCTAACCTATTTCTATCAACATGTCTGACCACAAAAGGCATAGACATCTTTGATGTTCAAAATGTATTCTTCTCAAAAGATCTACTCAGAGAGCAAGCATGGGTGTTTTATAGAGTTTGACCTTTATGTAATTAAATTTGAGAAAATTTTGTATGACTATTACCAACAGTAAAGACAAATTTGGTTCTTAATTGCATTTTCTTATTGCATGTTTTTACTATTTATAAATAAAATATATAGAGTGTACATTCAGGAAGATTACACAGCATTATTTTTGTTAAAGTTTACCAAAAAGTAAAGTTATTAAGTGTGAACTAAAATTTTTCAGACATTTAATGGATTTCCCAACATGATTGCTACCTTAGATTTATCAGCAAAAGCACTGTTCTATCCTTACATTGTGAAATATTTGAGAATGAAATCTGAAAGCACTCACTAACACTTTCTCAATATCTGCCTGAATACATTTCAGCACCCCACTAGAGTTTACACATACATTATGAGAGATCCCAGTCTTCACAGAAGTCACAGCAGGAAGGTTTTATAACTTTTGGTTCGAACTGAGGAATGTGCAAAGGTCAACAGTTGACATTTGCCCTCCTGTCTCTCATCTTGCAGCATTCTTCTAAGGAGGGCATGCTGCCAGAACAATCAGTGAATAAAGAAAGGCTCCCTTGGCTCATAGGTGCAGAAAGTAATTCAGGAAGATTTAGAGTAGCTGTAATCACCTTCACAATAATGTCACTAACATTAAAAAATACAGTTTTATGTTACTTAAAAGTCTTATTTTAACTACTTACAGAAGGTGTTCAAAACATTAAAAATACATGGAGAACTTTACTAGCTTTTGATATCTATCCACGAGGAATGAGGTCAATTTATTTTTCTTTTTAAATCTATTCTTCTCTCATGTATTATATCACAAACAGTTTCCCCTGCTCTCCTCTCAGTCCCTCCGCACACTATCACCTCTTTCCCAGAGATCAATTCTTCCTCCATTTCCTTTCAAAAAAGAACAGGCCTCCCAGAGATATCCACCAAATATGGCATATCAAATTGCAGTAAGACTGGACACATCTCTCACACTAATGCTGAACAAGGCAGTTCTGTAGGAGAAAAGTGGTTTCAAAAAAAGACAAAAAGATCAGATACAGCATCTGTTCTCCCTGTTAGGTGTCCATAATAACACCAAAGTAAACAAATGCAACATATGCAGAAGACCTAGATCAAGCCCATCCTCTTTGATTGTATATTTATTCTTTCTAAGCCTCTGTGAACACTAGTTATTTGATTCTCTGTGCCATTTCTTGTGGTGTTATTAACTCTTCTGACTCCTATTATTCTTCCTCACCCTCTTCCATAGGATTCCCCCAGCCACTGTAATGTTTGGCTGTGGGTTTTTGCATCTGGTCCCATTAGTTGCTCAATGGAGCCTATCTGATGTCTATTATTAGGCTCTGTTCTACAAGTGTAGCAGAGTATCATTAGGAATCATTTCACTGACTTCTTAAAAATGTTTTTTATTTTATTTTCCAGTCTTTTTTGCTTCTATCCTAGGTCTCTGGGCTATCCTTTCTCTCATTTCTGGTCTTTCAGATGATGTGAGTCATGGACTTCCTCATCCAGCATGTGTCTCTCCTGATCATTGGTTGTGAAGTTCCACATGTTCTGGATCACATGTACCCCAGAACACCTTGCAGGAAGGATAAATTTTAGGTTGAGGTTTTATGACTGGTTTAGTGTCCCAATTCCTTCACTGGAAGACTGTCCAGATGGCCAGTTCAGGATCTCTGTCTTCCATTACTTGGAGTGTTTCCTAGAGTAACTCAGAGATATCTTGGAGTTGCCACTGCATTAGGTTCCTAGTTCATACTCATGATGCCCACCAATTCTAGTTTTCTATGCCGTTATTCTCTCCCACATCCTCCCTTCACATGACAGTAGGCAGGAGGAATGTCAGTGGCTTGAGTCTTTCTGTTCCAACCAAGGGCATGGGAAGTTCAGAGGGTAATGGGGCTCACACATGATAAATTTACTTTTAATTATCTCTTGTATATATGCATTTGAGTACATTGCCTGAGGAGGCTAGAAGAGGGCAATAAATTCCATGGAATTGGACATTTAAGCAGTTGATTGCTCCCTCCTGTATTTGGTAGGCACTGAACTTAATTGGAAAGAATGGAGGCCTATCAACCATAGATATAATAGCCCTGTTCAGAGGAAATGCTAAGAACAAGGAGTTGTTTTCACTCCTAACTGCACTTGTAACTTCACAGGCAAACACTCACAGGTATTAATGAGAGCTGACGTTGAACACTTACCTATAGTTTTACAGTAGTATCATAATGTCTATTGAAATTCACAGGCCACATTTTACTCAGTCATTGCTCTAGTGTGGTTTACTTTGTTTCAAGAAATGCCATTATTGGATTCAGAATTCCAGGTTAAGGTTCTCCAATATATGTGATGAGGAGATAAGCCAACCAACCACAGCTTTCCTTTGTTCTCTGAAAGTTTCTACTGAAACTGTTATATTAAAGCCTCTAGACATATTATGTACAAAAGTGGTTGCCAAACATCCTAATATTGTGACCTTTGACATACTTCCTCTTAATTGGGTAATCACCAACCATAAAATTATGTTTGTTGCTATCTTACTACTGTAATTTTTGAATGTTATGAAACATAATGCAAATATCTGTTATGTAGAATATCTGATATCTGATATGTGAATCTTGTGAAAAGGTCATTCAAATCTCAAAGAATCAGTACCCACTAGATAAGAAGTGCTAAGTTTTTTGTTTTGTTTTATTTTGTTTTCTTTTGTTGTGCATGCGTGCATGTGTGTGTGTGTGTGTGTGTGTGTGTGTGTGTGTGTGTGTGTGTTTGGTGTTTTTTGTTTCACCTATTCACAACCATTATTTGGAGACTCTCTAATTGTGTATTTTTATATTTATAAGTGCTTGAAGGCAAAACCTTTGCAGAGAAAAAAAATTTCATTTTGAATGAATGTTTTTAAGCACTTGATATAAATTATTTCATCTCAAATCATTTTTGTAATCATTAATTCACACAGTCAGGCAGGCTAAACATTTTGATTAAAGCTTAATATTTGAAAGGCACATTAGCAATTTGATAGAATAAAAAGTATTAGTTCTTAATTGTTTGCAAAACCATCAAAATGTGGAAATATTCCATAATGAGGTACCATGGTACACATTTATATTATAGAACTTGGGGCTGAGGCAGACAGTTGCTGTAAACTTGAGAAAGTATGGCTTCCAAAGCCTGTAGTTGGACAACCAGTGCTTTACAGAATTTCCTATTCCAAAATAATACCTGAATAAATACAACTTTAAAAAGAGAGAACATGGCTGCCGCTGCAGAGAGCCCGTGGGCAGCACCCCACGAGCGAACTTGAACCTCTGGACCACAGGTAAGACCAACTATTCTGCTGCAAAAAAGCTGCCTGGTGAGCTTGGGACACACAGAAGCAGAATTCCTCTAGGACCTGGCACGTTCTGTGTTTACCGGAAGTCCCACACCCTCGGATCCCGGCCCGCAGCAGCTCTCTGCTCCCAGACCCCTTGAGAGAGACCCAACCTCCTGGTCAGGTGGGCACACCTGAGGCTGTAGAGCGGAAGAGACCACCAACACTGCTCACCCCTGCCCACATCCCTGGCCCAAGAGGAAACTGTATAAGGCCTCTGGGCTCCCGTGGGGGAGGGCCCAGGAGCTGCAGGACCCCTGCCTGAGACACCGCTGGAACCTGAAGGAAACAGACTGGATAAACAGTTCTCTGCACCCAAATCCCGTGGGAGGGAGAGCTAAACCTTCAGAGAGGCAGACAAGCCTGGGAAACCAGAAGAGACTGCTCTCTGCACACACATCTCGGACGCCAGAGGAAAAAGCCAAAGACCATCTGGAACCCTGGTGCACTGAAGCTCCCGGAAGGGGCAGCACAGGTCTTCCTGGTTGCTGCCGCTGCAGAGAGCCCGTGGGCAGCACCCCACGAGCGAACTTGAGCCCAATTCTCCCACCAAAACAAACATGGAATATCCAAACACACCAGAAAAGCAAGATCTAGTTTCAAAATCATTTTTGATCATGATGCTGGAGGACTTCAAGAAAGACGTGAAGAACTCCCTTAGAGAACAAGTAGAAGCCTACAGAGAAGAATCGCAAAAATGCCTGAAAGAATTCCAGGAAAACATAAATGAACAAGTAGAAGCCCATAGAGAGGAGACACAGAAATCCCTGAAAGAATTCCAGGAAAACATAAATAAAGAAGTAGAAGCCCATAGAGAGGAGACACAAAAATCCGTGAAAGAATTCCAGGAAAACACAATCAAACAGTTGAAGGAATTAAAAATGGAAATAGAAGCAATCAAGAAAGAACACATGGAAACAACCCTGGATATAGAAAACCAAAAGAAGAGACAAGGAGCTGTAGATACAAGCTTCACCAACAGAATACAAGAGATAGAAGAGAGAATCTCAGGAGCAGAAGATTCCATAGAAATCATTGACTCAACTGTCAAAGATAATGTAAAGCAGAAAAAGCTACTGGTCCAAAACATACAGGAAAACCAGGAGTCAATGAGAAGATCAAACCTAAGGATAATAGGTAGAGACTCCCAGCTCAAAGGACCAGTAAATATCTTCAACAAAATCATAGAAGAAAACTTCCCTAAACTAAAAAAAGAGATACCCATAGGCATACAAGATGCCTACAGAACTCCAAATAGATTGGACCAGAAAAGAAACACCTCCCGTCACATAATAGTCAAAACACCAAATGCATAAAATAAAGAAAGAATATTAAAAGCAGTAAGGGAAAAAGGTCAAGTAACATATAAAGGCAGACCTATCAGAATCACACCAGACTTCTCACCAGAAACTATGAAGGCCAGAAGATCCTGGACTGATGTCATACAGACCCTAAGAGAACACAAATGCCAGCCCAGGTTACTGTATCCTACAAAACTCTCAATTAACATAGATGGAGAAACCAAGATATTCCATGACAAAACCAAATTTACACAATATATTTCTACAAATCCAGCACTACAAAGAATAATAAATGGTAAAGCCCAACATAAGGAGGCAAGCTATACCCTAGAAGAAGCAAGAAACTAATCGTCTTGGCAACAAAACAAAGAGAATGAAAGCACACAAGCATAACGTCACATCCAAATATGAATATAACGAGAAGCAATAAGCACTATTCCTTAATATCTCTCAACATCAATGGCCTCAACTCCCCAATAAAAAGAAATAGATTAACAAACTGGATACGCAACGAGGACCCTGCATTCTGCTGCCTACAGGAAACACACCTCAGAGACAAAGACAGACACTACCTCAGAGTGAAAGGCTGGAAAACAACTTTCCAAGCAAATGGTCAGAAGAAGCAAGCTGGAGTAGCCATTCTAATATCAAATAAAATCAATTTTCAACTAAAAGTCATCAAAAAAGTTAAGGAAGGACACTTCATATTCATCAAAGGAAAAATCCACCAAGATGAACTCTCAATCCTAAATAACTATGCCCCAAATACAAGGGCACCTACATACATAAAAGAAACCTTACTAAAGCTCAAAGCACACATTGGACCTCACACAATAATAGTGGGAGATTTCAACACCCCACTCTCATCAATGGACAGATCATGGAAACAGAAATTGAACAGAGATGTAGACAGACTAAGAGAAGTCATGAGCCAAATGGACCTAACGGATATTTATAGAACATTCTATCCTAAAGCAAAAGGATATACCTTCTTCTCAGCTCCTCATGGTACTTTCTCCAAAATTGACCATATAATTGGTCAAAAAAACGGGCCTCAACAGGTACAGAAAGATAGAAATAATCCCATGCGTGCTATCGGACCACCACGGCCTAAAACTGGTCTTCAATAACAATCAAGGAAGAATGTCCACATATACTTGGAAATTGAACAATGCTCTACTCAATGATAACCTGGTCAAGGAAGAAATAAAGAAAGAAATTAAAAACTTTTGAGAATTTAATGAAAATGAAGGTACAACATACCCAAACTTATGGGACACAATGAAAGCTGTGCTAAGAGGAAAACTCATAGCGCTGAGTGCCTGCAGAAAGAAACAGGAAAGAGCATATGTCAGCAGCTTGACAGCACACCTAAGAGCTCTAGAACAAAAAGAAGCAAATACACCCAGGAGGAGTAGAAGGCAGGAAATAATCAAACTCAGAGCTGAAATCAACCAAGTAGAAACAAAAAGGACCATAGAAAGAATCAACAGAACCAAAAGTTAGTTCTTTGAGAAAATCAACAAGATAGATAAACCCTTAGCCAGACTAACGAGAGGACACAGAGAGTGCGTCCAAATTAACAAAATCAGAAATGAAAAGGGAGACATAACTACAGAATCAGAGGAAATTCAAAAAATCATCAGATCTTACTACAAAAACATATATTCAACAAAACTTGAAAATCTTCAGGAAATGGACAATTTCCTAGACAGATACCAGGTACCGAAGTTAAATCAGGAACAGATAAACCAGTTAAACAACCCCATAACTCCTAAGGAAATAGAAGCAGTCATTAAAGGTCTCCCAACCAAAAAGAGCCCAGGTCCAGACGGGTTTAGTGCAGAATTCTATCAAACCTTCATAGAAGACCTCATACCAATATTATCCAAACTATTCCACAAAATTGAAACAGATGGATCACTACCGAATACCTTCTACGAAGCCACAATTACTCTTATACCTAAACCACACAAAGACACAACAAAGAAAGAGAACTTCAGACCAATTTCCCTTATGAATATCGACTCAAAAATACTCAACAAAATTCTGGCAAACCGAATCCAAGAGCACATCAAAACAATCATCCACCATGATCAAGTAGGCTTCATCCCAGGCATGCAGGGATGGTTTAATATACGGAAAACCATCAACGTGATCCATTATATAAACAAACTGAAAGAACAGAACCACATGATCATTTCATTAGATGCTGAGAAAGCATTTGACAAAATTCAACACCCCTTCATGATAAAAGTCCTGGAAAGAATAGGAATTCAAGGCCCATACCTGAACATGGTAAAAGCCATATACAGCAAACCAGTTGCTAACATTAAACTAAATGGAGAGAAACTTGAAGCAATCCCACTAAAATCAGGGACTAGACAAGGCTGCCCACTCTCTCCCTACTTATTCAATATAGTTCTTGAAGTTCTAGCCAGAGCAATCAGACAACAAAAGGATGTCAAGGGGATACAGATCGGAAAAGAAGAAGTCAAAATATCACTATTTGCAGATGATATGATAGTATATTTAAGTGATCCCAAAAGTTCCACCAGAGAACTACTAAAGCTGATAAACAACTTCAGCAAAGTGGCTGGGTATAAAATTAACTCAAATAAATCAGTTGCCATCCTCTATACAAAAGAGAAACAAGCCGAGAAAGAAATTAGGGAAACGACACCCTTCATAATAGACCCAAATAATATAAAGTACCTCGGAGTGACTTTAACAAAGCAAGTAAAAGATCTGTACAATAAGAACTTCAAGACACTGAGGAAGGAAATTGAAGAAGACCTCAGAAGATGGAAAGATCTCCCATGCTCATGGATTGGCAGGATTAATATAGTAAAAATGGCCATTTTACCAAAAGCAATCTACAGATTCAATGCAATCCCCATCAAAATACCAATCCATTTCTTCAAAGAGTTAGACAGAAAAATTTGTAAATTCATCTGGAATAACAAAAAACCCAGGATAGCTAAAGCTATCCTCAACAATAAAAGGACTTCAGGGGGAATCACTATCCCTGAACTCAAGCAGTATTTCAGAGCAATAGTGATAAAAACTGCATGGTTTTGGTACAGAGACAGACAGATAGACCAATGGAATAGAATTGAAGACCCAGAAATGAACCCACACACCTATGGTCACTTGATTTTTGACAAAGGAGCCAAAACCATCCAATGGAAAAAAGATAGCATTTTCAGCAAATGGTGCTGGTTCAACTGGAGGTCAACATGTAGAAGAATGCAGATCGATCCATGCTTATCACCCTGTACAAAGCTTAAGTCCAAGTGGATCAAGGACCTCCACATCAAACCAGACACACTCAAACTAATAGAAGAAAAACTAGGGAAGCATCTGGAACACATGGGCACTGGAAAAAATTTCCTGAACAAAACACCAATGGCTTATGCTCTAAGATCAAGAATCGACAAATGGGATCTCATAAACCTGCAAAGCTTCTGTAAGGCAAAGGACACTGTGGTTAGGACAAAACGGCAACCAACAGATTGGGAAAAGATCTTTACCAATCCTACAACAGATAGAGGCCTTATATCCAAAATATACAAAGAACTCAAGAAGTTAGACCGCAGGGAAACAAATAACCCTATTAAAAAATGGGGTTCAGAGCTAAACAAAGAATTCACAGCTGAGGAATGCCAAATGGCTGAGAAACACCTAAAGAAATGTTCAACATCTTTAGTCATAAGGGAAATGCAAATCAAAACAACCCTGAGATTTCACCTCACACCAGTGAGAATGGCTAAGATCAAAACTCAGGTGACAGCAGATGCTGTTGAGGGTATGGAGAAAGAGGAACACTCCTCCATTGTTGGTGGGATTGCAGACTGGTAAAACCATTCTGGAAATCAGTCTGGAGGTTCCTCAGAAAATTGGACATTGAACTGCCTGAGGATCCAGCTATACCTCTCTTGGGCATATACCCAAAAGATGCCTCAACATACAAAAGAGACACGTGCTCCACTATGTTCATCGCAGCCTTATTTATAATAGCCAGAAGCTGGAAAGAACCCAGATGCCCTTCAACAGAGGAATGGATACAGAAAATGTGGTACATCTACACAATGGAATATTACTCAGCTATCAAAAACAACGAGTTTATGAAATTCGTAGGCAAATGGTTGGAACTGGAAAACATCATCCTGAGTGAGCTAACCGAATCACAGAAAGACATACATGGTATGCACTCATTGATAAGTGGCTATTAGCCCAAATGCTTGAATTACCCTAGATCCCTAGAATAAACGAAACTCAAGACGGATGATCAAAATGTGAATGCTTCACTCCTTCTTTAAAAGCGGAACAAGAATACCCTTGTCATGGAAGAGAGAGGCAAAGATTAAAACAGAGACTGAAGGAACACCCATTCAGAGCCTGCCCCACATGTGGCCCATACATATACAGCCACCCAATTAGACAAGATGGATGAAGCAAAGAAGTGCAGACCGACAGGAGCCGGATGTAGATCGCTCCTGAGAGACACAGCCAGAATACAGCAAATACAGAGGCGAATGCCAGCAGCAAACCACTGAACTGAGAATATGTCCCCCGTTGAAGGAATCAGAGAAAGAACTGGAAGAGCTTGAAGGGGCTCGAGACCCCAAAAGTACAACAATGTCAAGCAACCAGAGCTTCCAAGGACTAAGCCACTACCTAAAGACTATACATGGACTGACCCTGGACTCTGACCCCATAGGTAGCAATGAATATCCTTGTAAGAGCACCAGTGGAAGGGGAAGCCCTGGGTCCTGCTAAGACTGAACCCCCAGTGAACTAGACTATGGGGGGAGGGCAGCAATGGGGGGAGGGTTGGGAGGGGAACACCCATAAGGAAGGGGAGGGGGAGGGGGATGTTTGCCCGGAAACCGGGAAAGGGAATAACACTTGAAATGTATATAAGAAATACTCAAGTTAATAAAAAAAAAAAAAACTTAGAAACAGACTTATCTTTAAAAAAAAAAAAAAAAGAATATGTCCTTGCTAATTATCGGCCTTCTGGATCTGCCTAATCGGATAGAACGTTGTCATTTTTAACTCCTGTGATGAATTTATCTATGTCTCCTTGTTCTCGGGTTTTGCCACACGTATTCAGACATTGTTAGGCACTTTTGCAGGTCTGACCCCTTTACCATTTTTATACTCTTTATATAATCACTATGTAATATAAAGATGATAATAAAAAAAAGAGAGAGAACACTCTTAAAGGACATGAAATGAAACAAAACATCTTCTTAGGAGCTCAAAATTTGTGTCAACCCTGTGTACTTTAAGTGAGGTGAAAGGATCGTTTTAAGTGATCAGAAGGTGCTCAGTCTGTGTTCGTTCTTCCAAGCCACAGGAGGGATGGAATCAAAAGTTGTATACTCCATGGGACAAAGGCATGGGATGTGGACAGCAGATATTTTTTAGATGTCCAATCTAAGGCTGTTCTGGTAAAACATCGTGCTGAAAAGACCCTGCTGCAGTCTCTAGCTGATGTTTACAGAGTGTGTCTGAAGGCCTGTAGTCCCAGATTCTGTGTCTGGTCAAGCAGATCCAATTTCTAGACTCAGTACATCATCAGGTTAAACAAACAGCCACAGACTCAAATTGTATCCACCCCATCACCAAACTAAACATTGCCCAGGTATCACTTGAGCATCAATCTAGACACCATAGATTGATCAGTCCTACCTTTTGTATCTGGTTCAAGCTCTTCTTTAATGAACGTTAAGTCCAGTTTCTCTGAATGCTGCTGTATCACCTTCTAGGGACACAATTCCGGAGTACCTGTTGTAATTAGAAAACCAGCAAGTCTTCAATCTCCTGGTAAATACTCAGAATCTCAGGTTACTGGTTACTCTAAAACTGAAAGCTCTACATGCTCTCTACATCAGGCTTCTCTGAAGCTTCCAGTTACCTATTATGTATTTTCATGTTGTAGGACTCAGAGTGTTGGCTTGCTAGAATGGCACAGGCATGCATGAATATACTACTGGGTCACATGGACCCAGGCTTCATGATGCTTCCGAGTCTCATATCTGCAAAGTTTAACTCCCAGATCCCAGTGGACCAAAGTTTTGAATTCATCCCCAAATCTGCATCTCTCATACAGATATGGCTCAACACACTGATTATGTATATATACTTTTTATTGTCTCTTTTTGAGTTTCATAACATGTACCCTAATCCAACTCACCTGTCCAGATTGTGGACACAGTTTGACTGTGTCTTGTCAAAATTATGTCAGTTTTTCAAAGTTCCTTCCCTATAGGAAAATCTGTCAGACATTCTGGTTCTGGCAGCTGAAAGCCAATGCTTTCTTGAGCAGCAGCAGATGATTTCATGTTGTCCTGAATGACAACCAAAGGCTGACCATGGAAGCTATCATGAAGGCCATGGGAGCCTATGGTAAATATCTAGGTACCCTGCAAGTCTTTGTAAATTTAATGGATACAGAGGCCATTTGGGTACACTTCCAGATATAATTTATCCTTCTTAGATCCTGGAGGATATGGACGTACTAACTGTAGCTTTAATAGGACAAATACATCAGCTCCTTCTTCAAAGCTGCAGTTGCCTTGTTAATTCATTTAACTCAGGCATCAGGATGAACTTTTCTAGACTTTAGAGGCCTACTGCTGAAAAAGAAAAACATACTCTACCACGGTAACATACTTCACTTTTAAGGAGACTAACTCACAAAACAAGTTTCAAAGTAACATCTTTGCTATTGTTTTATTTGAAGAACTTGCTTTGCAATGACTGCTCTCAGGAATCAGCCATCCAGGTTTTATGGTAAATGATTAGATGAGAAAAGTTTCATGCTTAAGTAAGTTGTGAGGGTATAAAAAGTAGCTTACCGTGTGTAAATAAAAATTGTATAGTTCTGAGGAAGTAAAAGTTTAAATAATTAGTGATGGTCTAAAACTTTGTTTTAAGGTGTGTGAATGGACATTATAAAGGTCTAAGAAAGTGACTTAAGGTAATACTGTTTCAGATTTCCTCTCTCATCTATGTTATTGTTAGATTAAAACTTCTAACCTTCAAAATTTGAACAATAATCAATGGAGTTCTAATAAGCTATTAATGTAGCCCTGCCAAAGAATTATTGTCGTTATTACCATCAATAAGTTCTAACTTTTAAATTTCCTTTGGTGACCTTCTAAATATAAACTTGAATATTATTCTGTTAAAAACTTCATGTAAACCTCAGAGAGTTGACATGAATCCACCCCTCAAGGTCAAATGGACTCCAGATAACTATTCTTACTAGGTGATAGAATATGTTCCCCTGCCTACTGCCTACTCCAGAAGGTAGAATTCCCATTCCTTCTCTCTCTGTCCCCCTCTCCCCCTGTTTTATAGCCTGGAAGTGGTGTTTGAAGAAGCCTACATTTCAATTCTTTGATTGTGAGTCTGTTCAAAAAGTGAGATTTCCCTCTTTGTGAACATGGATGTCAGTCATTTAGCAGCATAACAATGGAATGTGTGCTATATAAATATGCTCTAAGCAGACTCTGCCCTGAAATCTATTACTCTCAATCATAATATATGTGCTTATGAAGTAGTTGTTTCATGATTTGCAGATGATATTCTGGATCCTACACTTAGTTAAAATAGATACATTTTATTACATAAGAGAAACCATAAACTATGAAATCAACTGAAGGACTCTTCATCATTTTAAAGCCGAGAATAATTTGATAATAATGACATTCTGAAACAATTTTCCAGTTCCTAGTAAATGTCTTTCAAAGATATCTGAATTTACTATTATTTTTATTCCTCCTGAAAAGGAAGATTTAGCAAGTTTCTCCATGGAGTGAAAAATTCACTAAAATTAGTCACTAATAAAGAACAGAGTAAAAACTGTATCCACATAGCAAAGTATACATCCATTTCCTTCCATGCATGTTATCATGACTAATTTTTGGCAACCCATATACCCATATTTTTCTATCTGTGAGGTCCAGAACAAGAAATCACAGATAATATTTAAATAAAGATATAATTTCTTATGCCTCAAGTACCTTTTCCTTGACTCAGAAAAACAAAAGAATCAGTTCAGGAGTATAGGCTTAATGATTAAGAGCATTGGCTCTTCTTCTAGAAGACCTTGCCTTGGTTTCCAGCACAGAGAAAATGGCTCACAACTGCCTCTAACTTTATGCTTTTCCCAGGTACTTAGAAATGACTCTTTGACCCATGTAACCAATAGACACACAAAAACATGGCGCGCACACACACTCAGGAAAAACACTTGGGTTCAAAAAAATGTTAAAAGTAACTTTAATATCCTGACTGCAAAATATGCTTCTGCAGTGGTGGCTCAAAACATGTGGGAGCGAACAAACAATATGAGTTAAGGCAAGGCCATAGGAGATGGAACCCAGTGAATGTGTTACAGCAAGGTTAGAAAGGTATTCTGGGAGACAGAAGGCAAGGAATACCACAAAGTAACAGAGTACAACAAACCTCACACCAGAGATTTATTGGGAAGGAAAAACCCAGAAAGAAGTTCGGAAAGAATATCTTGTGTCTGTAAGGATGAGGCACTTGTCAATAAAAATCTGATGGCCTATATCTTAGGCAGAAAGAAGGAGGCAGGGCATCCAGGAGGCAAGAAGGATCCTGGGGGAGTGCCAGGTGGAAGAATCACCTGGGACAATGTGACAAGTCACAAACATGGTACTGAAAGAATAAAGATTTTAAACTATCCACCACTGACCCTGCTGTGAGGACAAGTGCACCTCAGAGCAAAGAATAACATAACATGTTTTGGGGATGTAGCCTGGCTATAGCCACCACAAACCATCTGGCCTGACTCAACAGTCTTGAGAAAAACGAGAATTAGGGTCAGGTTGCCCCAGAAGCAGGGTGGCCTAGAGTTGAACTGAGCCCAAGTTACAAACCAATGAAATTGCTTTGTGTGACTGTTGCCAACTGCCTATGTAATTTTCCCTACAAATACCTTCGCCTAATTGGGCTCAGGGTCGACTCCTCTGTCTCCTGTGTGAGATACGTGTTGTTTCCAGAGCTCTGGTTCTTCAAATACACCTCTTGTTTATTACATCAAGACCGGTTTCTCATGAGTTCTTGTGGGGTTGCGTCGTCTCGAGATTTGAGTGGGGGTCTTCGCCACCCCAGTGGTCAATCAGTACCTGAGCACAAGTAAGCAACAACATGGCAAAATGTAGATTTGAATAAATGAGTTAATTTTTGTTATGATCTATATGCCTAGGTATTTGTCAATATATTTGGAATCTGAATCTTACTGCTGGAAGCATAGGACTGGGAGGAAGAACCAAACTTAACTTTTACACAGAGAACTGCCTCAACTTAGATGAGAAACAACAGAGAACTGAGGAGAAGACGGGGATATATACCTGTTCTTAGGGTGGGGACAAAGATTTCCAGAGTGAGGATTTAGGGGATTTTGACTTGACTTGCTCTGTAAGGACAGAGCAGGGTTAGGGAGGGTTGAGGGTGGCCTGTAGTGCAGTTAGAGGGTTCTGTGTGGAATCTGGCAGTTGGAAGTGTTCAGGGGAGGAGTTTAGCCAAGCCTCTGCTTCAAAGGATTTTTATGCATATATGACACTGCTTGGTGGCCCAGAAAAAGGGATTACATATCTAAAATACTTAAGTTAATATCAATCCTACAGATCTAAAAATAAATAGATGAATAAATAAAAGTAACTGCATAATTGCTTCTTATGATATTCTGTTATATCATAGTTCAGTGCCTTATTCAGCCATCAGAGAAAGCTTCTCCTGCAGCTGAGGGTAACAAATACAGAGACACACAGTCAAACATTATACAGGCAGGCAGACAGACATACATACAGACAGACAGACACACACACACACATACACACACACACACACAGAGAGAGAGAGAGAGAGAGAGAGAGAGAGAGAGAGAGAGAGAGAGAGGGAGAGAGAGAGAGAGAGAGAACAACTCTAAATGGGATATTACAGAGCTCAGGGAACCTAGAAGTAGAAAAAAACAGAGATAGTGTAATTACCAGAGGACACAGTCCCAAGCACACATGTATGAATGCTGTCACCTATAAGTTTATGCTAACACTCATGAAGTCTATCACCTGTATACATAATCAGACAGGGGAGAAGCACTCAACAATAAACAACATGCATGTCACTTCCCTCAATCTGCTTAGAATCTCTGTATCCACAGGTGACTCCAGTCAGTCTGTGAAGAACTTCATTCCTCTGCTCCCTCTAAATCTCTCTTGAGGATTCCAAGATAAGTGGCCATAGAGAGCAAGGATTGGATAGGAGGAATAAGGACTTCTTTAGCCACTTGTGCCTTTCCCTGTCTGTGTAGTATCTTTTAGCTTCTGGCTGCTATAGTGATGATTTGTGGGTTTGGCACTCCAGAACTTGAGCATCCTAGATCACCAACTCAGGCCTAAACAGAACACCAATATCACTGTCACTCAAAGCTCTGTGAAGCTGAGGCAAGAAAAGCAAGAGACTAGTCTGCCTTATGTAGATATCCTACCTCAAAAACTACGGGACTAAATGTCTATTCAGAAATGTCTTTATGTCTCACATCTTCTTGATTTCTAATACCACTTCTGATTCTAATAGGAAAATGTTAGCAGCAGGGAGGAGAAACAGGGACTTGGTCACCTGTGTTATTATGGAAAGCACCTGAATGGTTCTTTGCACTTGATGTAGGAGCACCAACATATCAGCAAGTGACTTCCGTCACTGTAGAATTGGCTTTGTTTGAAACAAGGTCTTACTATGTAATGCAGACAGGCTAAAAGTCATGGTACTTTCCTGCCGCTATGCCAAGTATCAGGACTTCAGATGTAAGCCCTCATACCCATAAAACATTTGTCTTCGGGATTAGTTACCTAACTACCTTAAGCCTCAGTGAAAAGGAAATGAAAGATAGTAGCAACTTTTTACCTAAAACTTCAGAAAGCCCAGAACATATGTTTCTTTCTCATTGGTGAATTCACTCATGCCATGCACCTTCTGACACTATTAAAATTTAGCTCATACTAGAACATATGTATGTAAAGTTTATCCCAGTCAGACTAAACTCTCAGAGCAAATCCTGAGGGGTCTCTCTTCAGAAAAATAGACAATAGCAAGATTCACAGTTTCCTAGCTCCTATTTTCTCCCTGAGGTCCTAGACTTGCAGCCCAAAGGTCTCCCTAGAAACCTCACTCAGTACTCACATGAGTGCAATTGTGCTTTGTATGATGGAAATCAGGGAGAACTGGTGACTGAGGAGAGAGTCCATACACACTTGGGTAAAATATTCCATGTTCTCCATCTTATCCTGCCTTGCACTAAGTCACATTAAGCTTCCACTAGAACTCCAAACTCTTTACTTCTCCATAGTTTCACTGGCAAAGCTGCACCCCACATTCCTTGAGGGATCTACCTCAAAACTGAGGAAACCTATGGAGACTCATGAGCAGGCACTAGGTTGTAGAATCCCATGTTTATGGATTTCCATTTTTCTTGCTTTTTATAAGACATTTGAGTGTTTGATCTACATGTATGTCTATGCATTCTTGATGGCAGCTGAGGTCACCAGAGGGAACTAGAGTGGAGAAAAAGGGTTTCTGGGACACATGTGGACTGGAATAGGAGCATTGCAAAGAGGACACTTACAGATTCACTTCCTGCTCTGATCAAGCCAGAGACAGAGACATCCAAGGGACCATGGTAAGAAAACTGTGCCCTGTAGTGATGGATGGTCAGCAGTATGGTTTCCATGTATGATCCATTTGCTGAGTGTGGACTTGTGGAAATAGGTGAGAGTCCATTATTCTCAGGCAGTAATGGTTCATGAGCCTCTGGCTGCACTTGAGGATGCAGTAGGAATCATTTCTACACAAGATTATTCATTCCTGCCATGTTTATTTCACAACTTCTAGGCAACCTTAAAAAACCAGCTCCGTTCAGAAAGAAAAGTTCAGTATTGCCTCCAGCTTTGCACCATCCTAGTCTAAGAGTTAGGACCTAAGAGTGAACAGGTTTATTTAGGAGGCTGGATGTCTAGGCAACTAAACCATTATGTTGTATGTATCCAGACACTCTTAACATGCTTCAGTGCCCAAGCTGAACACCATGAGTCTTAAGTAAAACAGAAGATCCCTGTTAAAGAATACTTTAAGATACTTTCAGCAACTATTGATCATGAATTAAAAATTCAGTCCCACATGTAATAAACCTATGTATTTTCATTCAGGGAAGCCTGAAGCTTCCTACACAATACAAGCTAGTACTTATTTTCTTGGTTACTACCAGAAGTGGATGGTAAGGCCCTACGGTTAAAGACACCACCATTAGATCTTGGCACACTGAGAAATATTCTAAAACTTACTGGCAAAATTCCTCCCTGCTGCCTAGCTTTCTCTGTGCAGGGTAGTGTTTTGCATAGTTCTGGGAGAAAACAGGCATCAGTGTTCTGACCAGCAGTAGACTTGCTATGCTGTAATGATCACCTGTTGGGAGGTTTGCCTACAGTTATAATCATGTCACAGTTGCTATAATAGTAACCAACACATTCTCATTGAGTTTTTGGTCATTTAGCAAGATGGAATCCATATTTTGTGTTCTAAATCTGGCCTTAAGCACACACACTGGCATTTAGCAGTCCATGAGGAGACATACAACTGTCATTTTGGACATGTCAAACTGCCTCCTAAATATGTTTGTTTCCATTGATCAGTGCTGCTTTTCCCATTGGTCAGAAAAACCCTTTTGCGTGGGGATTTGTTCATGCATAGAATTATTTACTCCTCAAGTTGTTCAGGGCAAATATTGACTGTTTGGCTCCAAATGAGACATATCACACAGACACACAGTGAACCTTACCACTCAGAGGGCATGGTGTAACAAGAAACAAAAATGGTAAAAGTGTTGTAGCAGCAGGTACACTATAAAAACTCTGTTCCAGACAGCCATTATACTTATAAAAGCCCAGTTACTCTTGTTATATCTACTATAGCTTCACGAAGTGAAGTCTTTTCAGTATTCCATTATGCATATGGTAGAAGCTCCTGCTTCAGTCTAAGTAGATCTATAGATAGCAACAGTTTGGGGTTATAAGGAGTCATTTTTTTAGAGGTATAGAGATTTGGAATTTGCTCAGGATCCATAGGTTGTGACAAGGCATGCAAGAAACCCTGAATAAACGCAGCAGCAGCAGGCCAATGGGCTTCCAGGGACAAGACCTTTGCTACCAAACCTGACAAGCAGAGTTTTATCATGGGATCTCACATAGTAGTGAAAAATACCTAACACCTACAAGTACTACTGATCTCCAAAGAACCGATAGTATACTGTCACATAGAAACACACAGTGAACACACATAAACACACACACACACACACACACACATACACACACACACACACACACACAGAGAGAGAGAGAATAAATGTATATTTTAACAAGACATGATAGTAGAAGAGATTTTTCAGTGTTTTTTAATTTTTATTAGATATATTTATTTACTTTCATTTCATAGGCTATTCCCCTTCCCTGTTTCCTGTCTGTAAGCCCCCATTCCCTCCCCTCCCCATCCCCCATATGGGTATTCACCCTATATATCCCACCTGTTGCACTCCCCATATTCCCCTGCACTTGGAGTCCAACCTTGGCAGGACCAAGGGCTTCCCCTTCCCCTGATGCCCCAACAAGGCTATTTTCTGCTACATATGCAGTTGGAGCCCTGGGTCAGTCCATATATGGTCTTCCAGTAGTGATTTAGTCCCTGGAGGCTCTGGTTGGTTGGCATTGTTGCTTTTCTGTTGTTGCAAGCTCTTTCAACTCTTTCAATACTTCCTCTAATTCCCCTCAAGGGGGTCCTATTCTCAGTTCGGTGTTGCTGCTAGCATTGACCTATGTATTGGACATGCTGTGGATGTGTCTCTCAGGAGAGATCTTATCTGGTCCCTTTCAGCATGCATTTTTCTAGCTTCATCAATCTTATCTATCTTGGAGGCTATATATATTAATAATTTATATATATATATATAATATACATATATATATATATATATATATTATGGGCCACATGTGGGTCAGGCTCTGAATGGCCATTCCTTGAGTTGCTGCTCTAAACTTTGCTTCCATATCCCCTCCTATGGATATTTCCCCAGTCTAAGGAGGAGTGGGATCATCCACATTTTGGTCATCCTTCTTCTTGAGTTTCCTGTGGTCTGCCGATTGCATTGGGGGTAATTTGAGCTTTGTGGCTTATATCCACTTATCAATGAGAGCATACAAAGTGTGTTTTTCTATGATTGAGTAACCTCACTCAGGATGATATTTTCTAGTTCATTTGCCTATGAATTTCATGAAGTCATAGTTTTTGACAGCTGAGTAGTCTCAACTGTGTAGCTGTACCACATTTTCTTTATCTATTCCTCTGTTGAAGGGCATAAAGGTTCTTTCCAGCTTCTGGCTATTATAAATGAGGCTGCTATGAACATAGTGGAGCATATGTCTTTGTTATATGTTGGGCCATCTTTTGGGTATATGCGCAAGAGTGGCATAGCTGGGTCCTCAGGTAGCTCAATGTCCAATTTTCTGAAGAACCTCCAGACTGATTTCTAGAATGGTTGTACCAGTCTGCAATCCCACCAAAAATTATCCTTCAGCTTATTTATATAGTGGATTACATTGATGGTGTTCCATATATTAAGACATTCCTGCATACCTGGGATGAAGCTTACTTGATCATGGTGGATGATTGTTTTGATGTGCTCTTGGATTCGATTTGCAAGAATTTTATTGAGTACTTTTGCATTGATATTCATAAGGGAAATTGTTCTGAAGTTCTCTTTGTTTGTTGTGTCTTTGTGTGGTTTAGGTATAAGAGTAATTGTGGCTTCATAAAAGGAAGTCGGTAGTGATCCATCTGTTTCAAATTTTTGTGGAATAGTTTGGATAGTATTGGTAAGTGATCTTCTATGAAGGTGAAGGTCTGATAGACTTCTGCACTGAACCCATCTGGACATGGGTTCTTTTTGGTTGTGAGATTTTTATTGCCTGCTTCTATTTCTTTGGGAGTTATAGAGTTGTTTAAGTGGTTTATCTGTTTCTGATTTAACTTTGCTATCTGGTATGTGTCTATGAAATTGTCCATTTCGTCCAGATTTTCAAGTTTTGTTGAATATAGGCTTTTGTAGTAGGATCTGATGATTTTTTGGATTTCCTCTGATTCTGTTGTTATGTCTCCCTTTTCATTTCCGATTTTGTTAATTTGGACAGACTGTCTGTGTGCTCTGGTTAGTCTGGCTAAGGGTTTATCTGTCTTGTTGATTTTCTCAAAGAACCAGCTGTGGGTTCTGTTGATAGTTTGTATAGTCCTTTTTTGTTTATACTTGGTTGACTTTAGCTCTGAATTTGATTATTTCCTGCCTTCTACTCCTCCTGGCTGTATTTGCTTCTTTTTGTTCTAGATCATTTAGATGTACTGTCAAGCTGCTGACATATGCTCTCTCCTGTTTCATTCTGCAGGCACTCAGAGCTATGAGTTTTCCTGCTAGCACAGCTTTCACTGTGTCCCATAAGTTTGGGTATGTTGTACCTTCATTTTCCTTAAATTCTAAGAAGTCTTTAATTTCTTTCCTTATTTCTTCCTTGACAAGGTTATCATTGAGTAGAGCATTGTTCAGCTTCCATATATATGTGGACATTGTTTCCTTATTGTTATTGAAGACCAGCTTTATCCTGTGGTGGTCTGATAGGACACATGGGATTATTTCTATCTTTCTGTATCTGTTGAGGCCTGTTTTATGATTGATTATATGTTCAGTTTTGGAGAAAGTACCATGAGGTGGCGAGAAGAAGGTATATCCTTTTTTTTTTTTTTTTTTAGGATAGAATGTTCTTTAAATATCTGTTAAGTCCATAACTTGTGTTATTCTGTCTATGTCTCTGCTTAATTTCTGTTTCCATGATCTGTCCATTGACGAGAGTCAAGTGTTGAAACTCCTACTATTATTGTGTGAGATGCAATGTGTGCTTTGAGCTTTAGTAAGGTTTCTTTTATATATGTATGTGTCCTTGTACTTGGAGCATAGATATTTAGGATTGACAGTTCATATTGTTGGATTTTGCCTTTGATGAATATGAAGTGTCCTTTCTCATCCTTTTTGATGACTTTTGGTTGAAAATCGATTTTATTTGATATTAGAATGGCTACTCCAGCTTGCTTCTTTAGACCATTTGCTTGGAAAGTTGTTTTCCTGCCTTTTACTCTGAAGTAGTGCCTGTCTTCGTCTATGAGGTGTGTTTCCTGCAGGCAGCAGAATTCAGGGTCCTCATTGTGTATCCAGTTTGTTAATCTGTGTCTTTTTATTGGGGAGTTGAGGCCATTGATGTTGAGAGATATTAAGGAATAGTGATTGTTGTTTCCTGTTATATTTGTATTTGGCTGTGAGATTATGTTTGTGTGCTTGTCTTCTCTTTGTTTTGTTGCAAAACGATTAGTTTCTTGCTTTTTCCAGGGTGTAGCTTGTGTCCTTATATTGGCCTTTACCATTTATTATCCTTTGTAGGGCTGGATTTAGAGAAAGATATTGTGTAAATTTGGTTTTGTCATGGAATATCTTGGTTTCTCCATCTCTGTTAATTGAGAGTTTTGCTGGATACAGTAACCTGGGCTGGCATTTGTGTTCTCTTAGGGTCTGTATGACATCTGCCCAGGATCTTCTGGCTTTCATAGTCTCCGGTGAGAAATCTGGTGTAATTCTGATAGGTCTGCCTTTATAAGTTACTTGACCATTTCCCCTTACTGCTTTTAGTATTTTTTCTTTGTTTTGTGCATTTGATGTTTTGACTATTATGCGATGGGAAGAGTTTCTTTTCTGGTCCAATCTATTTGGGGTTCTGTAGGTTTCTTGTATGTTTATGGGAATCTCTTTCTTTAGGTTAGGGAAGTATTTATTTTTATGATTTTGTTGAAGATATTTACTGGGCCTTTGAGCTGGAGGTCTTCACTCTCTTCTATATCTATTATCCTTAGGTTTGATCTTCTCATTGTGTCTTGGATTTTCTGTAAGTTTTGGGCCAGTAGCTTTTTCCATTTTACATTACCTTTGACAGTTGTGTCTATGATTTATATGGAATCTTATACTCCTGAGTTTCTCTCTTCTATCTCTTGTATTCTGTTGGTGAAACTTGCATCTAGAGCTCCTTGTCTCTTCCTTTGGTTTTCTATCTCCAGGGTTTTCTCCCTTTGTGCATTCTTTATTGCTTCTATTTCCGTTTTTAATTCCTTCACCTGTTTGATTGTGTTTTCTTGCAATTCTTTCAGAGATTTTTTTTTGATTCCTCTCTATAGGCATCTACTTGTTTATTTGTGTTTTCCTGCATTTCTCTAAGGGAGTTCTTTATATTTTTCTTGAAGTCCTCCAGAATCATGATTAAATATGATTTTAAATCTAGATCTTGCTTTTCCAGTGTGTTTGGATATTCAGTGTTTGCTTTGGTGGGAGAATTGGGCTCCGATGATGCCAGGTAGTCTTGGTTTCTGTTCCTTGGGTTTCTGTGCTTTCCTCTCACGATCAGCTTGCCTCTCATGTTACCTTGTTCTGCTATTTTTGACAGTGGCTAAACTGTCCTATAGGCCTGTGTGTCAGAAGTGCGGTAGACCTGTTTCCCTGTTTTCTTTCAGCTATTTATGTGAACAGAGTGTTCTGCTTTCAGGCGTGTAATCTTTTCTGTCTACTGATCTTCAGCTGTTCCTGTGGGCATGTATCCTGAGTCCACCAGGCAGGTCAATTGTAGTAGAAAAGTTGGTCTTACCTCTCATCTGGGGTCTGAAGTCACTCCTCGGTGCTGAGTTTCCACTCTCTGTGAGGGCAGCAACCAGAAAGGCATTCTCTCGGGTCCCTGTGCACAGGGGACCCAGATGGCACTGGACGTTTTCCTCTAGAGTCAGAAATGTGGGCAGAGAGTAGTCTCCTCTGGCTTCCCTGAAATGTCTGTTCCTCTGAAGGTCTAGCTCTTCCTCCCAAGGGATTTGGGTACAGGGAGCTGTTTGACTGGGTCCCTTCAGATCTGGGAGCAATCTGGACATCAGGGTTTCTGCAGCTTGAGTTCCCCTATCTTCCTGTTCCCAGAGGCCCTATAGAGTTCCCTGTTGGGCCAGGGATGTGCGCAAGGGTCTCTCCTGCCCGGCAGTCTCAGGGATGCCCACCTGTCTGGGCGATGAGCTCTCTCTCTCCCAGGGGGTTTGGGAGTTGGGATCTGTGGCCCCCAATCAACACAGTTCCAGCTCCAGCTAGAAACTGGAAGTGTCTGGTCCCAGAGGAATTTTTTCCTTTGTGTGTCCTGAGTCCAACAGGCAGGTCACTTGGAGCAGAAATTGGTCTTACCTCTGGTCTCCGTCCAAAAGTTGCTCCTTGGAGGTGGGTTTCAGATCTCCATGAGGGCAGCAACCAGAAGGGCCTGCCCTGTCTTTTCTTGGGTCCCTGTGCACAGGAGTCCCTGATGGTGCTAGGTGTTTTTCCATTTTCATTACATTCTAAGAAGTCTTTAATTTCTTTATTTCTTCCTTGACCACGTTGTCATTGAGAACATTGTTTAACTTCCATGTATATGTGGGTTTTCTGGCATTAGTGTTGTTATTGAAGACCACCAGTCTTACTGAGTGGTGATCTGATAGGATGCAAGGGATCATTTCTATCTTCCTGTATCTGTTGAGGCCTGTTTTGTGACTGATTATATGGTCAATTTTGGAGAAGTTTTCGTGAGGTGCTGAGAAGAATGTATATCCTTTTGTTTTAGGATGGAATGTTCTATAAATGTCTATTAAATCCATTTCGTTCATAACTTCTGTTAGTTTCTGTACGTCTAGGTTTAATGTCTGTTTCCATGATCTATCCATTGATGAGAGTGGGGTGTTGAAATCTACTATTATCATGCGAGGTGAAATGTATGCTTTGAGCTTTAGTAAGTTTTCTTTTATGAATGAGGTGCCCTTGCATTTGGAGCATAGATATTTAGGATTGAGAGTTCATCTTGATGGATTTTTCCTTTGATGAATATGAAGTGTCCTTACTTATCTTTTTTTATGACTTTTGTTTGAAAGTCAATTTTATTTGATATTAGAATGGCAAATCCAGTTTTTTGTTTTTTGGTTTTTGTTTTTTTTTTTTGGTGGGCCATTTGCTTGGAAAGTTGTTTTCCAGCCATTTACTCTGAGGTAGTTTTTGTCTTTCTCTCTGAGTTGTGTTTCCTGCATGCAGCAGAATGCTGGGTCCTCTTTATGTATCCAGTCTGTTAGACTAGGTCTTTTTTATTGGGGAATTGAATCCATTGATGTTGAGAGATATTAAGGAACACTGATTGTTGCTTCCTGTCATTTTCACTGTTAGAGGTAGAATGTTTTTCTCTCTTTTGGTTTCATTGCAAGGAAATCATATTCTTGCTTTCTGTATGGTGTAGTTTCTCTCCTTGTGTTGGAGTTTTTCCATCTATTATGCTTTGTAGGGCTGGGTTTGTAGAAAGATATTGCATAAATTTGGTTTTGTCATGGAATATCTTGACTTCTCCATCTATGTTAATTGGAAGTTTTGCTGGATACAGTAAATTGAGCTGGAATTTGTGTTCTCTTACTTGTGTTCTTTGTCTTGTATGACATTTGTCCATGATCTTCTGGCTTTCATAGTCTCTGGTGAGAAGTCTGGTGTAATTCTTATAGGTCTACCTTTATGTGTCACTTGACCTTTTCCTCTTAAACATGGACTTTGCAGAGCATGCAAGAAAACGGGGAGGAATAAATGCGATCTGGATACATTTTAGAGTCCTTTCACAGGGATATGGTTAATGAATAGGCTTATTTACTCCCTGAGTTGTTGAGAGCAAGTGTGGAGTCAATGTCAAAAGTGAAATTTTATGTTTTTATGATCAAAAAGTCTTTAATTTAGCACCTGGGAGGCAGTAGTAGATGTTTTTCTCTCAATTCCATGTAATCCTGGACTACATAGTGACTTTCAGGACAGACATTGCTTTACCCTGATATCCAGTCTCAATGAAAAACAAGGTAGATGGGAAAGTGGGAAATGACTGAGAACAGAAGTAAACAAGAACCTGGACAAGGTTGTCCCCCAGCACCTGCCAATCCTCACTGATGCCAATCACACCTTTCTTTTAACATGCTTATGGGACACCTAATCTGAGACAAGTCTCAAGAGCTTGCCACAAAAGTTATGTTTACTGTGCAATTAAAATTACATTTTACACAAACTATAAATCTGTTTGAAAATATACATATCTAAATGAGAGATTCTGTGAAATTTGTGGGAAACATCAATGTGTTCTGAGCAGCTTCACTTCTATGCAGAGAGAAGCATTGAAGGGAATGCTCATCTATCAACAGGTCTGTTGCAGTTTCCTCTCCAACCCGAATTGGCCCGTACAAAGAAAACACAACTCAATTAATATGAAAACAATCTAGCGTCTAGATTGGGCAGATCCACCCTACACTGTCCTATTCCTAGCTCCCAAATCCCTCATCCCTTGCACCTTTTATTTGCCAGGTCTCCAGCTTCTCCTTCTCCCACGACGACTCTCTTCTAGCTTCTTTCCTTTTTCCCTCCCCTGACTCCTCTAACTTTTCTCCCAACTCATCCTCTCTCAGTTCCCCAACGTGTGCTTAAACAGTCCCTTTCCCACTTTTTCCAATACTAACAGCTGCAAACTATAACAACTGTTCAATGCTTTCCCCCCCCCTGCTCAGGTTCTACTGGCTCAACTGTCACCAACTGTCTTCTCACTCTGGGGTCCAATTCACTTTCAAATGCCTTCTAACAATGTCTTCTCTGGCTCAGCTCAGCTTCTACTGGCTCAATGTTGCCTACTTTCACTCTGCTCAATCTCTTTTGTCCACCAACTGCCCTCTCTTCTTTCCTCCTGTGCCAACTGTCTGCTCTAACCCCATTCTCTGAATCTAATCCCCCTCTCAGGAACCTCTCCTGAGTTTTTCTATCTTTCCCTCTCGCTCCCAACTCCTCCCTCTGCCGAAATCTCGCGCTCTTGCCTTTATTTTACAAATTCAGAGAGAACTCCAAGGCAAACCACAACACAGGTCATAGCTTCTTTGTGTCAGTCTGTCACCAACAGTGAATTTGTCCTGTCATTCCTTGTGCAGGACAGTAACTTTGTGTGAGGTGGATGCAAGCCTCAGTGGTGCAGTAATTAAAATTCCAGGGAAATTGCATGCTATACGAAACATTCAGGTAGGTACATTACTCTGTCTAGGCCAGACAGACATTCCTGGTGTATTATGTTTTTTGTGGCCAGATAGGTCAGTCTGGAGTATGGCCATCAGGACATATTGATTGCAGGACTGGACAAACGGAGTGACTGACATGGTGTATAAGAATTAGAGGAAGAGTTCCTCATCTTATTTATATGATATAAATGTGACAACTTCCATAGAGCTGTAGCCATCTCCTCTGGTCTTCCAGGGCTTGAGAGGTGGTCACTATGTTCCAAAGCTCCTTTCACACCTATGATGTACCGCACTTTCAATATACAGTGACTATGAAGTTCAACACTCACGACTTCAATGGTATAAACCTCAAACAGCATCCTCAATGGTTCTTCTGGGAGCCCAGCAGAAACACCCATCGATAAGATATTTTCCAGGAAAAACAGATTTTTCAGGTTTCCATTATAATGGGGGACCAGACTATAGTGAAGCATCTAGATGAGCATATAGATGAGAATCTAGTGGAACATCATATCATGCTGTTTGTATTAGAAAGTGAATGTTGGTGGTAGACTCATCTCAGAAGTATGTCAATCCGAAAGCAAAGACAGTTCACTTGAGTCAGAAAATTTTCTTATTTCGTCAAAAAGCCAGGGCAACACTGTTGAATAGATGCAAAAATATAGCCGGATTTCTGGGATCTTTGAAACATTTCTCTTCTGCATTTGGTTAGTGGATGCTGACATTAAAACCTATCCCTCCTATCACTGCCTGTGGCAAGTAAGGGAGACCAATATTGGATGTACTGGTCTTTTCACACATACTGGTTCATGGTCAAAAAATTATTTTCATATCATATTATTAAATATGTTATATGACAAAATCAATTTCTAATTTCCATGAACTCCTAATATATTATTCTATCTTTAAATAAGTTTTATGTAGACAATATATCATTATTTTCTTCTGGGTACCATATATGAACACAGTGAACCTTCCAAACACCAGTGAACATATGTGACACAGGTGTAACATGCATGTTATTGAAGCAACATGCATAACACACATTGAACATGCACAGATATATACACCATTATACATACATTCATATATCATACTCACATATATATAAACACATGCAGAGACATATATGTAGGCATACACACACACACACACATACACAGAGAGACACATTCCCACTGATGAAAGTCTGTGGAATTTGATTCATCTCAAATCTGTAACAGTCACCATGTTGTTCTGAATGGTGACATGGCTACAGTCCTGCAATTGGAGAAAAGGAAATGTTAAGTTATGAAAAACTCCCATTTTGAAAACACTAATATTTTTATATTATTCTAAAGGAAAGTCTTATGTGAACTAGGTTAGACCATACATCCTAGATAGCACAGGAGGATCTTGAGCTTATTCTGCTGACAATTACTTCCCAGTGTTCTGTTATAGGCAATGGGCACTATTGCAGACTCCAGATATGCTTGGAATTGAAAGCAGTGCTTGAAACAGGAGCACTCTCCCTACTGAGCCATGTCCCCAGGTTCTAATGTAAGAAGCTCATTGTAGTGCAATAGTTCTAAGCCTAGAGTTGAGATTGGAGTGTTGGTGGCAGCTACAGAACCCAGTGAACCTGTCCAGTTCTTGTCTTGATCAAAGTCAGTGTCTCACCATGTTTCTTGACACATATTTTCCAGTGTCACATGTGAAATATTGCGTTATGAGAAGGACCAGTAAGTTCAGTGTAGTATTGGTGCCATGATGTAAATCAGATGTTAAAAGTGACCTAATAGGCTTTGAGGAGATGCTCAAATATGAAATACAAAGACATAAGGGTTATTCAGTCTGACACAGTTTAACGGCATAGTGTCAGATGGCCTCACTCATGATTTGCTTGCTGTATATGTCCAACTGCTGGCATTGCACATATATTTTGCATTGGGCAGAATCAGAAAGGGTCTTTCCAACTGAAATCTTCGGGATTAGGGTTCTAGGCACTTTTTATATTTATTAACTTGAGTATTTCTTATTTACATTTTGATTATTATTCCCCTTCCCGGTTTCCAGGCCAACATCCCCCTAAACCCTCCATCTCCCCTTCTATATGTGCTTCCCCTCCCCATCCACCCTCCCCACAAAAAATCACATTCACTGGGGCTTCAGTCTTGGCAGGACCAAGGGCTTCCCCTTCCACTGGTGCTCTTACTGGAATATTCATTGCTACCTATGAGGTTGGAGCCCAGGTCAGTCCATGTATAGTCTTTGGGTAGTGGCTTAGTCCCTGGAATCTCTGGTTGGTTGGCATTGTTGTTGATATGAGGTCTTGAGCACATTCAAGCTCTTGCAGACCTTTCTCTGTTTCCTTCAATGGGGGTCCCAATCTTCATTCAGTGGATTGATGCTGGCATTCGCCTATGTATTTGCTGTATTCTGGCTGTGTCTCTCAGGAGAGATCTACATCCAGTTCCTATCAGACTGCACTTCTTTGCTTCATCCATCTTATCTAATTGGGTGGCTGTATATGTATGGGCCACATGTGGGGCAGGCTCTGAATGGGTGGTCTTTCTGCCTCTGTTCTAAACATTGCCTCCCTATTACCTGCCAAAGGTATTCTTGTTCCCCTTTTAAAGAAGGAGTGAAGGATTCACATTTTGGTCATCCTTCTTGGGTTTCATGTGTTCTGTGCATCTAGGGTAATTCAAGCATTTGGGCAAATAGCCACTTATCAATGAGTGCATATCATGTGTGTTTTTCTGTGATTGCGTTACCTCACTCCGGATGATATTTTCCAGTTCCATCCATTTGCCTATGAATTTCATAAAGGCATTGTTTTTGATAGCTGAGTAATATTCCATTGTGTAGATGTACTACATTTTCTGTATGCATTCCTCTGTTGAACGGCATCTGGGTTCTTTCCAGATTCTGGCTATTATAAATAAGGCTGCTATGAGCATAGTGGAGCATGCGTCTTTGTTATATGTTGGGGCATCTTTTGGGTATATGCCCAAGAAAGGTATAGCTGGGTCCTCAGGTAGTTCAATGTCCAATTGTCTGAGGAACCTCCAGACTGATTTCCAGAATAGTTGTACCAGTTTGCAGTCCCACCGGCAATGGAGGAGTGTTCCTCATTCTCCACATCCTCCCCAGCATTTGCGGTCACCTGAGTTTTTGATCTTAGCCATTCTCACTGGTGTGAGTTGAAAACTCAGGGTTGTTTTGATTTGCATTTCCCTTATGACTAAAGATGTTGAACATTTCTTTAGATGTTTCTCAGCCATTTGGCATTCCTCAGCTGTGAATTTTTTGTTTAGCTCTGAACCCCACTTTTAAATAGGGTTATTTGTCTCACTGCGGTCTAACTTCTTGAGTTCTTTATATATTTTGGATATAAGCCCTCTATCTGTTGTAGGACTGGTAAAGATCTTTTCCCAATCTGTTGGTTGCCTTTTCGTCCTAATAACCGTGTCCTTTGCCTTACAGAAGCTTTGCAGTTTTATGAAATCCCATTTGTCGATTCTTGATCTTAGAGCATAGGCCATTGGTCTTTTGTTCAGCAAATATTCTCCAGTGCACATGTGTTCGAGATGCTTCACCACCTTTTCTTCTATTAGTTTGAGAGTATCTGGTTTGATGTGGAGGTCCTTAATCCACTTGGACTTAAGCTTTGTATAGGGTGATAAACATAGTTCGATCTGCATTCTTTTACATGTTGACCTCCAGTTGAACTAGCACCATTTGCTGAAAATGCTATCTTTTTTCCATTGGATGGTTTTGGCTCCTTTGTCAAAAAACAAGTGACCATAGGTGTTTGGGTTCATTTCTGGGTCTTCAACTCTATTCCACTGGTCTATCTGCCTGTCTCTGTACCAATAACATGCAGTTTTTAATCACTATTGCTCTGTAATACTGCTTGAGTTCAGGGATAGTGATTCCCCCAGAAGAACTTTTATTGTTGAGGATAGTTTTAACTATCCTGGGTTTTTTGTTACTCCAGATGAATTTGCAAATTGTTCTAACTCTCTGAAGAATTGGATTGGTATTTTGATGGGGATTGCATTGAATCTGTAGATCGCTTTTGATAAAATGGCCATTTTTACTGTGTTGATCCTGGCAATCCAGGAGCATGGGAGATATTTCCATCTTCTGAGGTCTTCTTTAATTTCTTTCTTCAGAGGCTTGAAGTTCTTATCATACAGATCTTTTACTTGCTTGGTTAAATTAAAACCCAGGTATTTTATATTATTTGGGTCTATTATGAAGGGTGTTGTTTCCCTAATTTTTTTCTCGGCTTGATTCTCTTTTGTGTAGAGGAAGGCTATTGATTTATTTGAGATAATTGTATACCCAGCCACTTTGCTGATAGTGTTTATCAGGTTTAGTAGTTCTTTGGTGGAACTTTTGGGACCACTTAAATATACTACTTTATTATCTGCAAATAGTGATATTTTGACTTCTTCTTTTCCAATCTGCATACTGTTGATCTCCTTTCGTTGTCTGACTTCTCTGGCTAGAACTTCAAGGACTATATTGAATAAGTAGGGAGAGTGGGCAGCCTTGTCTAGTCCCAGATTTTAGTGGGATTGCTTCAAGTTTCTCTCCATTTACTTTAATGTTAGCTACTGGTTTGCTGTATATGGCTTTTACAATGTTTATGTATGGGCCTTGAATTTCTATTCTTTCAAAGTCTTTTATCATGAAGGGGTGTTGAATTTTGTCAAATGCTTTTCAACATCTAATGAAATGTGGTTTTGTTCTTTCAGTTTGTTTATATAATGGATTACATTGCTGGTTTTCCGTATATTAAAGCATCCCTGCATGCCTCGGAAGAAGCTTACTTGATCACTGTGAATGATTATTTTGATGTGCTCTTGGATTCTGTTTGCCAGAATTTTATTGAGTATTTTTGCGTCGATATTCATAAGGGAAATTGGTCTGAAGTTCTCTTCCTTTGTTGGGTCTTGGTGTGGTTTTGGAAAAAGAGTAATTGTGGCTTCATAGAAGGAATTCGGTAGTGCTCCATCTGTTTCAATTTAGTGGAATAGTTGGGATAGTATTGGTATCAGGTCTTCTATGAAGGTCTGATAGAATTCTGCACTAAACCCGTCTGGACCTGAGCTCTTTTTGGTTGGGAGACCTTTAATGATTGCTTCTATTTTATTAGGAGTTATGGGGTTATTTAACTGGTTTATCTGTTCCTGATTTAACTTAGGTACCTGGTATCTCTCTAGGAAATTGTCCATTTCCTGCAGATTTTCAAGTTTTGTTGAATATAGGCTTTTGTAGTAGGATCGGATAATTTTTTGAACTTCCTCTGATTCTGTAGTTATGTCTCCCTTTTCATTTCTGATTTTGTTAATTTGGACGCACTCTCTGTGTCCTCTCGTTAGTCTGGCTAAGGGTTTATCTATCTTGTTGATTTTCTCAAAGAACTAACTTTTGGTTCTGTTGATTCTTTCTATGGTCCTTTTTGTTTCTACTTGGTTGATTTCAGCTCTGAGTTTGATTATTTCCTGCCTTCTACTCCTCCTGGGTGTATTTGCTTCTTTTTGTTCTAGAGCTTTTAGGTGTGCTGTCAAGCTGCTGACATATGCTCTTTCCTGTTTCTTTCTGCAGGCACTCAGCGCTATGAGTTTTCCTCTTAGCACAGCTTTCATTGTGTCCCATAAGTTTGGGTATGTTGTACCTTCATTTTCATTAAATTCTCAAAAGTTTTTAATTTCTTTATTTCTTCCTTGACCAGGTTATCATTGAGTAGAGCATTGTTCAACTACCATGTGTATGTGGGTGTTCTTCCCTTATTGTTATTGAAGACCGGCTTTAGCTCATGGTTGTCTGATAAGAAGCATGGAATTATTTCTCTCTTTCTGTATCAGTTAAGGCCTGTTTTATGACCAATTATATTTTCAGTTTTGTAGAAAGTACCATGATGTAGTGAGAAGAAGGTATATCCTTTTTTTTTTTTTTTTAGGATTGAATGTTCTATAAATAACTGTTAAGTCCATTTGGTTCATGACTTCTCTTAGTCTGTCTATGTCTCTGTTTAATTTCTGTTTCCATGATATGTCCCTTGATGAGTGTGGGGTGTTGAAGTCTCCTACTATTATTGTGTGAAATGCAATGTATGCTTGGAGCTTTAGTAAGGTTTCTTTTCTGTATGTAGGTGCCCTTGTATTTTGGAACATAGATATTTAGGATTCAGAGTTCATCTTGGTGGATTTTTCCTTTGATGAATTTGAAGTGTCCTTCCTTATGTTTTTTGATGACTTTTAGTGGAAAATTGATTTTATTCGATATTAGAATGGCTACTCCAGCTTGCTTCTTCAGACTGTTTGCTTGGACAGTTGTTTTCTATTTTACGTAGTGTCTGACTTTGTCTCTGAGGTTTGTTTCCTGTAGGCAGCAGAATGCTGGGTCCTCATTGCATATCCAGTTTGTTAATCTTTGTCTTTTTATTGGGAACTGAGTTCATTGATATTGAGAGATATTAAGGAATAGTGATTATTGCTTCCTGTTATATTCATATTTGGATGTGAGGTTACATGTGTGCTTTTCTTCCCTTTGTTTTGTTGCCAAGACGATTAGTTTCTTGCTTTTTCTAGGGTGTAGCTTGCATCCTTATGTTGGGCTTTATCATTTATTATCCTTTGTAGCGCTGAATTTGTAGAAAGATATTGTATAAATTTGGTTTTGTCATGGAATATCTTGGTTTCTCCATCTATGTTAATTTTTATGAGAGTTTTGCAGGATACAGTAACCTGGGCTGTCATTTGTGTTCTCTTAGGGTCTGTATGACATCTGTCAAGGATCTTCTGGCTTTCATAGTCTCTGGTGAAAAGTCTGGTGTGATTCTATTAGATGTGCCTTTATATGTTACTTGACCTTTTTCCCTTAATGCTTTTAATTTTCTTTATTTTGTGCATGTGGTGTTTTGACTATGAAGTGATGGGAGGCGTTTCTTTTCTAGTTCAATTTATTTGGAGTTCTGTACGCTTTTTGTATGTTTATGGGCATCTCTTCTTTTAGGTTAGGGAAGTTTTCTTCTATGATTTTGTTGAAGATATTTACTTGTCCGTTGAGCTGGGAGTCTTCCTCTCTTCTATACCTATGAGCCTTAGGTCTGATATTCTCATTGAGTCCTGGATTTCCTGTATGTTTTGGACCCGTAGCTTTTTCCGTTTTACATTTTCTTTGACCATTGTGTCAATGATTTCTATGGAATCTTCTGCTCCTGAGATTCTCTCTTCTATCTCTTGTATTCTGTTTGTGATGCTTGTATCTATGGATCCTTGTCTCTTCCTTTGGTTTTCTATATCCAGGGTTGTTTCCATGTGTCCTTTCTTTATTGCTTCTATTTCCAGTTTAAATTCCTTCACCTGTTTGATTGTGTTTTCCTGGAATTCTTTCAGGGATTTTTGCGATTCCTCTCTGTAGGCTTCTACTTGTTTATTTATGTTTTCCTGCTTTTCTCTCAGGGAGTTCTTCATGTCTTTCTTGAAGTCCTCCAGCATCATGATCAAATGTGATTTTAAATGTAGATCATGCTTTTCTGGTGTGTTGGATATTCGGGTATTGGCAGAATTGGGCTCCGATGATGCCATGTAGTCTTGGTTTCTGCTGCTTGGGTTCCTGCGCTTGCCTCTTGCCATCAGGTTTTCTCTGGTGTTACCTTGTTCTGCTCTTTTTGACAGTGGCTAGTCCGTCCTATATGCCTGTGTGTCAGGAGTGCTATAGACCTGTTTTCCTGTTTTCTTTCATCCAATTATGTGAATAGAGTGTTCTGCTTTCGGGCGTGTAGTCTTTCCTGTCTTCTGGTCTTCAGCTGTTTCTGTAGGACTGTGTCCTGAGTCCACCAAGCAGGTCGCTTGGAGCAGAAAAGTTGGTCTTACCTGTGGTCCTGCAGCTCAAGTTGTTCGTTGAGGGCTGCTTTTGAGCTCTAGGTGAGGGCAGTAACCAGGAGGGTCTGGGCTGCCTTTTTTCGGGAGCCCCCGTGCACTGGAGTCCCAGATGGTGTTAGGTGTTTTCCTCTGGAGTCAGAAATATTGGTTGAGTGTGGTCTCTTCTGTCTTTCCAGGCATATCTGCTCCTGTGAAGGTTTAACTTTCCCTCTCACGGGATTTCGGTGCAGAGAACTGTTGTCCGATTCCCTTCAGGTTCAGGCAGTGTCTGGACAGCCTAGGCATTTGTTTAAAATCTCAACATCCTAGTACGTAAACATTATGATGTCCTAAGGTGAAGCTATGCATTTTGGGATGAATCTGTTAGAAACTTCTTCCTCACATTCAAGTGAAAACAATTACCTGCTTTTGATCTATGAGAATACACAATGTGGGTCTGGAGAGATGGTGCACTGTGTAACAATATCCATTGCTTTTCCTGTGACTCAGGCACTGCACAATGGCCTGACTCCAGATCTAGTGCATCTGACAAACTCTTCTCACCACAGCAGTCACTGAGTCCACATTCAGAAATCCACAGAAATACCAGGTTAAAGTGAAAGTGGTATGTTTTCAAAAAACTGCACAATGAAGGTATAGAAGTAAAAATAAGGAAAACACATGTTTTGCAAAAGAAAGCTTAAATTTCATTGTATTATGATCAAGTGTACAATGAAAATATGTAAACTACACACATTTGTTATGACACACATAATGCAATTGTGTACATATACATAGCACATACCCCCATAGTGAGAGAGAGAGAAAGAGAGAGAGAGAGAGAGAGAGAGAGAGAGAGAGAGAGAGAGAGGAGAGAGAGAACCTCTTGGAATTATTAGTCTGACCTGGTTCTGTTCCTTTCACTGTGTTGCTGCATTTCTGAATATAAATTCAGTAAAAGAGTTCTGGCTGATGGGCAGTAAAGTGATAGAATCTTGCTGATCAGTGGCTGATCTGACACACTGAGATCTGTCCATTCTAAGTGTGTTGTCACAGAACACAACATGGGAGAAGAAAACAGGTCCCTAGGCAAGTGACAACCATACTTTTCTAGGCAAAATTGCAGAATGAAATTTTAATACTTTATCTATCTTACATAGCTTTTTCCTTTGCACTCACATTGCTGATTGAAACCTAGTAACTGACAAAAGAAGAAAAGCAGTAACATTGAATGAGCTAATCGATTCCACACCTTGTTACTTTTCTCTCATGTTATTGGGGATGGAATTCAGGGCCTCAATCATGCTGCTCTCACACTCTGACCCTGAGGTACAACCAAGTCCCACTTCCCTTATCTTCTCCAGAGAGTATTAGCATACCCAAATATCAGGTTAAAGGGACAGGAAGGATTAGCACCCTCAGAGCCAGTGAATGGCCAGATTTCAAATATGAGGAAACTTATATCCACTGTCCCCTGCTTCCTAGATATTTGGTTACATATCTACCCATTGCACTTGAAGCACTGTTAGCCTGGAAGAGGGGCACATGTAAGATATGAACTCTAAAGAAATCAGGGAACAGATGGTGAGAGCAAGAAGGGGTTTGATCTCAGAGGAAGAAATTGAGAAATTTAGAGCAGGCTCCTGGCAAGTTCTTTTTTCATTCTCTAAGTTGTGTATGCACATAAATGCTTCCTCTATGAGACATTAAACAATAGTGTTCATGTATATACACTTACAAGTAAACTGTTATTTAAACATCTAGCATTTGAAAAACTAAAGTGAAGTCAAAGAGAAAGCAAAGAAAACAAAAAACAAGAACAAACCATGTCCAAACCATTTCACATTTCCTGCATGTCTACACTCTGTTAACTCATTCCCAAAAAGCAGAATCTGTACTTCAAATTGCCATAGAATCTAGGGCCTAGATGCAAGCCTTAGTATGACACTCATGGCCGATTCCACAATGCCACATACATGTCATCAAGTGACCTTTCGTTTCAAGGCACACTATTGAGGTTAGCTCTGTTTGGCCGCAAATGTCTCCACCCAGCAGTCTCAACCTCCTTAATGCTAGGGTTCCAGGAGGAATCCAGCTCTTTATGACTTTCTTCACCTCTGCAGTCTCTGCCCTCCATGGCTTAAAACTCATGAACCCAATATCCTCAGAACTCCTGTAGGAGATTTGGATGCTCTTCCTGCTGGAGCCTGTCCCTGAGTTCCATCCTGCATGCCTTCTTCCAGGGTCCCGGATGTGTAGCTTCTGTGACCCTCATTGTCAGTTCTACTGCAGCCTTCTTGGTTCTTCATCCCCACTCTGTTCCCTGCTCCCCATGTTAGACCTCCTCATCTGCCAGGGAATTCTTTCTTTTGCAGCCAGCTCTCCCCATTTGCCTGGGTTCTTGAGCCACCATCACATGTAAGTATCCCAGTTCCCTCTCCTGGCTTCCCACAACATCTTCCCAATGTTAATGTCTAACATCTCAAAGATGCCTTAAATTCCTCACTCTAAGACTGAACCCTACTTTCAAACTCAGTCCTCTTCTGGAAACATGACTCGTGTTTATGAGAGCATCACTGTCACTTCCATGAGTCCAACTGAAAGCCTGCCCTGTTACAGACTCTTCAACTGCTATGCCCATCCCCTAGATCTCTGAAGTACCCCAAATCCCACCCTCCCCAACACATAGCTATTAACCCCTCATCATTATTCCATGGTATCAGCTTTTAAACCTTTCCTGAACTTCCCAAGTAGCCTTGCAACTCCTTCATTCTAACTTCTAGATCACATCACTTTTTACTCAGAATAACCCAAAGAGTTTGCCCTCTATTCAATATTGCCACTATTTTTCTGCCCACATCAGACAATGCATAGCATGATTCTCAAGAGTTATTTCAGCATATATTAGGCATTCTTTTATAAAGAAACCCCAAATCTGAGCCAACAGAAATGCTCACTGATACAGGAATACAGTGTATCTCTCTTCAACACTGTCCCCCAACCCATGAACATTTTGTGTCTCTCTTCCCAAGTCATACTAAATCACATTAAGTGTTATAGTTTTTCCTCTGCTACCCATATTCACCTATATTTCCATCCTGAAGAATATTTGCCTAATGTAACTTGGTGCAATTTTCTTTGTGATCTCCTTTTTGTGTCCCAAGACACAAAACACCAAATTTCCATTGGACATAATATATTATTGAGTTAGGCACAGCAGTAAGAATTTATACAATCAGGTCGAAGATCATGAAGTCAGGAGAGTGCCTTCACAAGTTCTGTCTAGAAGTATAAGTGATCTCACAAAACTTACAAATAAACCACCTGGTTTGGGCTTATACTTGTCACACTACAAATAGTGTTGCAGGTTTTGTGAGCTCCAGTCTTTAAAAATGAGAGAATCTGGGGCTTGAGAGATGACTCAGTGATTAAGAGCACAGACTGCTCTTCCAGAGATCCTGAGTCCAATTCCTAGCAACCACATGGTGGCTCAACCATCTGTAATGAGATCTGACACACTCTTCTGGTGTGTCTGAAGAAAGCTATATAATAAATAAATAAAAATAAGAGAGACATTTGAAGGAAGGCCTAGGCCAGTTGCTGTGTTCCCTTGATAATCAACAGAAGTGTGCTGGGCAGGTGCAACCACTTGAATACCTTGCATGTAGAAGCTTTCAGGTATGCAGAAACAAAGTACTTCTTCATAAATAAAAAAACACACTCATCAGATAGGACACCCTTGATTATTTAAGTTTCATTTCTACAACTTTTAGGCGTATGGTCTGTATATGTTATTCTCATACATCTTGGCAAGCAGACTCACATGGAATTGGAACTTTGAAGAATTACTTCAAGTAAGATGTAAAATAAAAAGAGCTGTAAAGTACTAGGAAATTCTCTTTTGACTCAAACTGGACACTATTGGCTATGTTCAGAGATGATCAGGAATGGATTGACTCTGTTAAGAGCAAGATTTATGTAAGATGGTTCTAAGAGACAGACAAGAGAAACCATCGGACATTGAGGTCTACTTGCTTACATAGATCCACCCTAATGTAAGCAGGCCCAGTTCTTCTTGGATGAAAAAGAGCTCCTCATTTTCAGTAAAACAGTAATGTGTGTCTCCTTCCTGACAATGTTGGTCACCTGATACTCTTGTCCAACCTGCCGAGAGATAACATCACAATACTTGGAGGTCTTAGACCCTCTCAAAACACTCATGAAGCCCCAGCCCACACCAGGGTATGAATCTCAGTGCTTTTTCTCCCTTTGGTGTTTTAAGACCTTGGGTGCTCTTGTCTTTTGTTGAGGTACAGTATAAAGGAACAGATGTTGAGTAGAACCTGACACCTTCTGAACCTATGCACTTCCCTGCATCAACCTGCAAGTCTTCTTAGGAGTCTGGAGGTTATAAGATAATTTATATTCCAAGGCTTACCAGAGTAGGTAAGGACCCAAAAGCAGACCAGGACCCAAAAGCAATTGAGTCCTTCTTTTCTTTTTACAACTTACAAGTCTTTTTCTTGCCTTGCTGTCTGCCTCTCTGATTTTCGGTCTGCCTTCTTCTCTTTAAGACAATATAGCACTCTGACTGTGAGTCTGATTTTTAACTTGTAGGAAGGCTCAATATGTCAGTGACTGGAATTACTGGCACTAGCCCCAACTGGAATGAAAATTTCTAACTATATCATTGACCAAAATTGTTGAATTAAAAAATTCTGAGAAGCAACCACATACAAAGTCATCAAATTTAAGGTGCCTGGCTTTGTCACTCATAGCTCCTAATCTAGTATCATATATATGGATAGACACCCTAGATATGTTCCCTGAGAATCATAGAAAGGCAAGGGGGAGGAAAGTGCCTCAGATAAGAAATGTTTATATATTTTCCAGGCATCTACATAACACCCCACATGTTTAGATTCCTTTCTTAGTTTTCTTCCTTGCTGAGGTGAGGAATTTCTCACATGAATCCTGAGGGAGGACCAGCTGATGCAGGCCTCTCCTATTCTTAACTGAAGTCCAAAAGAGAGAAAAATCTGAGGTAACAAGGTCTGTTATCCCTGAGACAGAACTCAGCCTGGTAACCTGGGAGAGAAATGCAAAGCCTTTGAGATGCTCTCCTTCAGCCCCTTCCAATAATTAGTAGGTATTTTTTTCTCCAAGCTTTGGATCCTGGTGTCTGGAAGATGTGGCCATGGATTTTTATTGTCAGCTAGAGTAGATCAAGCAATATCTCATGATGTAACTATGAGCTGATTGTAAAATTTCTCTGTGTGTACACAGACTCATTGGACAAAGTACTCTCCTAACTCAGGTGAGTCCTGTAAGCTAAACAGCCAGAGAAATGGAAAACTTTTGCTGTGTCTCCCCTGGTACAGACATGTCTTCTTTGTTCTTAGTTCCTATCTCTAGATTTTTGCCTCTGGACTCAAGGTCTGGACTTGTGTTGTCCTGTGTACTTCTGAGTGTTGCCTTAAACTTAACCTGACACACATGTCTTACAAGGTTTGTGACTTCCAGACATAGATTGAGCCAAACACCTAATATCCCGTAGCATCCACCTTGAAGAAAGTGTGGGACATTTTACCAGGAGCTGTGAGGTTGTGAGAAACCCCATCAAGTATTAACGTGTTGCAGACAGGACAAATATATACACAGAGTCCAGACCACCACAGTCTGTCTGTAGTCATGTTATGTTGTATGGATGAGGAAGTCCCTTTGTGGCCTTAGAACTTCAGGGCAAGCTCAGAAATTTCTTTACAATCGAATTACAGACACATCCAGAAATATTGATTTCTGCACAAGACAACAGCAAGGCAGTTAAAAAAAAAAGACACCATTCATCACAGGAGGTTCTTATCATAGGAGAGTAAATGGATTCATGGAAACAGAAGTCTGAGGACATGGCAGATGATCCAGTGTTCTCTGTTGGGATCAGTGCTCCAGACTTCAGACAACTCTACCTTGCCTTACTTTTGAGCTTCAGTGTTACTCCTGTGTGGTTGACCCAGATGCAGTGGAAGCACGTCTATACCAGGTTGTCCAAGTCAGAAACCTGTGGTGACTCACCCAGCCTTCCCTCGATGAATGTTTTTGCAGCCTCCTTGGCAGATGCTGATTTTCATGGGGTTACTTCATCACATGATTCCTTTTGTAAAGACTCTACTGGTGGGCTGAAGGTTCTTTTTGGTAATGTTGCTCCATGGCCCACCTCCTTACCTTTGTTTCTTTCACCATAGAGTTGTGCAAAAGGAAAGGAAGCCCATTTAGAAAATCCTGCCATACACAGGATTTCTCTTATGTCCTCCCAGAAGGCTTTCTTCTGGTCTATTTTCTCTTCTTTATTCTTCTGCAGGAAGGCAAAAGGATTTGGGTCAATACTTCAATTCTTGGAAGAAAAGTCTTGTTAGTATAGATATGAATCAAGTATAGTTCTGTTCAGGTCTGACAGCTTAGCCTAGGTTCTGTACCTCTAGTTTGGTGGAAACCCACTATTTCCTGCTTTTTCAGTTCCTGTACGTCTATCAGTCTTCAGTAATGTTTGGTCTCAGTTTTCTTATTACCGTACTCGATTGTGTGTGTGTGTGTGTGTGTGTGTGTGTGTGTGTGTGTGTGTGTGTGTGTGTACACGCGTGCATGCGCACAGGAGCACAAAATGCATGTGGAGCTCTTTCCTAGAATCACACAATCCACTGAAACAGCACAAAACTACTAGGAAAAGACAATGTACTTGACACACAATTCTGTTTCCTTGCTCCTCCTCACTGATTTTTTTCTTCCAGGTAGTTTGTGTATTCTTCTTTGTACTCCCTTAGAATCTTCTCCTTCAGCTCCTCTGCCCTCTCAAACCTGTTTTTTATAGTCTGCAATACAATACCAAAATGGAGAATCAGGACAGTTCTAATATCAGAAAAGAGACAAAGAAAACAAGTAAGGAGAGGCAACAATATCTCATTTGTGACTTGAACTCCATTCCCTGCCAGCCCCTTCTCTTTACTGAACTCCTAAGGCAGCATTTCCTTCCCTTTGAACTAGTGTCAGCATCTGTGGCTTTTCTATGTGCAGCCTTGCACTCCTCTGGAGATATTTGGTTAGCCACATAGAGAATGAAGTCCCACCTTGATGATGTTTGCTCTTCTAGCACTGGCAGCATAGTTTTTATATTTCCTTTCCTTGGGAAGTTTCAACACATAGAGTCTAAAGGAATAGAGTAGAGTGACTAGGCTACACAGATAAATTGAAATATACAACTGTGAACTTGAGGAAATTTGGCTTGAGTATGCATGGTTTCAGAAGTTCCTGGAGTTTAAAAACTCACATCCTGAAATCCAACATCCATTCCCATCCCTGTGCCTGGAGAGAGAAGTACCTTAGTCTTCCACTAACCTGGCACATTCAGCAAACATTACTTGTCAACGAGCACAGCTAGTCTGACACAGTGCATGTTCGCCATCTCAGCACTCAGAAGGGACCAGGTAGACCCACTGAGCCTTGAGGTAAAAGGTTGTACTCCTGAACTTCAAACTAGGAAATAAAGACAGCAGTCTCTATATTCCATTCCCATTCACGATTTGAATCTTTGCACACAGCTCCTCTGTATATTGCTTAGCAGACTTGCACCACCTCACCTCACAGATCATTAGGTAATGATAGGAGACACTGAGGTTACTTAGTGCTGTGGGCATTTAATCAAATGCTGCACCTTGAGATTCTGCTAAACTGCTTTATCCCTCAGATCTGTCCACAATTCAAAAAAAAGATCAACTCTGTAAGAAATTCTACTTGAGAGGAAGATATGACCAGAAACTCAGTATGGAAAGCTGATGTCAGGGATGACATATGAGTCCCTGGGAAGAGAGATTTGCTTTTGGAACAGGGAAGAAATGAGGGGAGATTACTATGGTCTTAAGAGAATGCCTGCACTTTACTGAAAACCACCAATGGACAACGAAAAGTACCTCAGTTCTAGGAGTTGAACAATATAAATAATGCAAACTGCGCTACCTGAGCTCATCTGTAAATCAGAGCTTTGTCCTCTGTGAAAGAGGAAGGTGAAGCTATGCACACAGTCTTCTGGAGATCAATGAAGTCATGATCAGAAAAATTCCTCCCTTGCAACCCAATCTCTGAGTACCTTAGAGTCACGGGTAACTTCATATGTACTCTTTGACCAAACTCAGGGCCATTCATGCTTTGTGTGACATTTTCTGTTATTCTGTTATTCAAAGGCAAAGCACCCCTTGTCACTAAGGCTTTTTAGGTTATTTCCTGGTGACAGCTCTGTAATTTATTTTTCTTCTGCCTACCCAATATGATGAACAGTCTGTAGAAGGCAAGCTCTGCTTAACCACACTGACTCCAGGTGGTCCACCATCCTCTGGTGACTGTGTAGCTACAGGAAGGCCTACCTCTCCCCCATACACCTCAAGAGTCTTGGCCACCCATCAGAGACAACCATGTATCTGCTTGAGAGGAGATTTGGAAGTCTAAATACTCACTAGTTCAGCGACACCCTGTTTTTCTTCCAACCTTTCTTCCCCTGTGAGCTGTACTATGTGTGCACAAGGCTTAAGAACTAAGTATACTACTAATGAAATTATTTATTTATGATATCAGCACTTTTGTTCCCCATATCTTTCAACTGCAAGGAAAAACATATGTGTGCACTGCCAGACATCTGAGTACAAGTTGACGTCCACAGATTCCATGGGCGTCAGCAAGGAAAGAAATCTATATAGAAAAGCAGGATGAGATAGTGAGGAGTCTCAGGAAAGGAGATAGAAACTGCAGGTTTCTCACGTTAGAAATTTATGATTTGGCACAAAGGCTGCTTTTTCTTCTCCACATTTATCCTGTTTCGCTGCCATTTTGATGAGATCTTTCTCAAACTCATGTATGTGGCCAAGGAAAAATTGTTGTTGATTTCAATGTTCTGCCCAAGAGCACTTAAAATTTGGAACGGCTCGTTTGGAGGGAGAGTGACATCATCATGTCATGGATGTTCTAAGACATAAAAGACAGGAAAATGTCAAAACCCTCTTTCTGCCATGCTGTAATTCAAACTCTCGAGCCCAAACACACACACACACACACACACACACACACACACACACACACACACACACACATAGATATTAGTCTAAACACAGAAAAAGACACTTGAGATTTTAAATTTCCTTCACATAATTTCATGCATATTATCTTTATTCGTAACTGTATTGAGACTTACCACATTTGCTGTTTCAGCAGAAAATGATCTTTTATTTCCTAGACTCTGTTGTTGTGAGTGCCTAGGTATCAAAAGCTTCTCTCCTGTCATAAGAGATAAAATGTACAAGTTGTAAGGAGAGGAGATCCTTTGCCTCTCTGGGAATGATTGTAAATTTATGTTAGTGTATGCATTGCTAAAGAAATGCCCACTGTGCCATCTTGAATCTCCACTGAAAATTCCTAGGGGAAAAAAAAACAATGGTTTAAACCTATTTTTCATGAAAATTTTGAGTCTGTCAATGCGCAATGCAGGTTGTGTCTACCATCCTGCTTCATTCACTGAACTTCAGGATTAGAGCCTGGATCCCCATGGCCACCAAGTGCTCAAATAGCACATCTGAACAAGGAATACGGGTTCTGACACTACTTTTAGAAAGTCTGCCTGGGGGACCACAGCATGAACACAGTTGTCCCTGGGTCCTAGGCATGTCACTCAGTCCCATTGCTCTGTTCTGAAGGTTCCATTTTAACCATAAACTCCAGACCCATGAGGGTTATACTCTCATTCCTGAGTAGGACACAGCTGCCTGTCCAGACAGGTCAGCCAGGACAACCTTGTTCATGGAGGGTTGGCAAATTTGACAGCAGCTTTTCTTCACTTCCCAATACTGCCTTTGAAAAGTGCTAACATTCAGATGCTAACGTGGAAACTTGGTGGAAGATGGTTGCCACAGTTAGGAATCTTGCCTCTGTGGGCTTCTGTGTACACCCCAGCTCTATGTCTGCTTCTCCGGACAACCTCTCATGGACCAAATGGGTGCTTTCTCTATACTGTGCTCTCCTAAACACTCAACCTTCAATTGAGCCCAGACCCCATTTGGTTGGGCTCTCCCTGTTAGTTATCTCACTATGGAATGTGAACATCCAGTCAGTGAAAGTGGAAATGCTATGTCAAGAATCATAAGTTCAGATATATCAGGGCCAAAACTGATGCTAGGGCACTAGATTCTAGTTCAGTACTTTTCATCATGCTTCCACCCTGTCTGGCTTTCTCAAAATATATGGGAAATTTCAAGGAAAGAATGTTTAAATGACTTTCCTCATCAGACTTTGTGAAGTGTGTAATATTAGAACAGTTTTAAGAATCAGATAGTTAAGGACACTGTCAGATTTCATGAACAAAACCCCACATGTTTTGGACTAGTTTTCTCCTCATCATAAGGACTCCACGATGACTCATGTGTGGACTGGCCAGAAGGTATAACAATATCATAAATCTATACTGGTAATCCTAGTTCAAGAATTTCTGTGTAGTGGCAACTCACATAAATTAGAGATGTATAACTCAGTTTTACTGAATTCCTCTTACTGAATTCCTGTCATTGCTTTATAGCTTTGTAATTCCTTACGCTTAGGAAGATTGTATTGTGTCTTGTGAAGTAGATGACTCTGAGGCTCAGAAATCAGCTTTATCTTGATGTCCAATCCCAGAGAGACTAGGTCACCATGATTTTTCCCGATCATGTCCTCTCTGAAGGTCAGAGGAGAAGAAAACACCCAGCACAGTCTCAGTCTTTTAGAACATGTCAACATGTGCTCAGAAGGAATTCTATTTTTTTTTCTGTAATTATTTTGACTTCATGGCCAGAGCTAACCTGTAATTCATAATTCATCGTAGAGTTGAGGTGAACCATCACTAGTCTTTCTGCCTCAGCCACTTGGGTGCTGGAGTTGCACCATTGACCCCAGACACTGCACTAAGAATTGGTACCACAGTGTATTCATCGAATGCTCATTTTCCTAATTGTCAAGCATCACCAGCATTTAAGGACTCAGAAGACGAAATTTAAAAACTAAAGGTGTTTTCCTGATAAGCTGGTCTTGCTATTCACTCCCTGTCTCAGTCTCTGATTCCTTCCTGGTCTATTGGTCATTTGACCTATATGTTCACTAAATCCTTCTCTGTTTGCTAAGTACTGAGCAATTTCTATCCAGTGTGTTTTTTTAAATTTATTTTTATATCATTATTTCTCTGACTTCAGTATTCTTTGCTGAGCTCTCAGTTTTACTTGGTTAAAGCTTCTGTGTTCTATGTTCACCTTTTATCCATTTTCCTCTATTCTCTCCTTTCCTTCCCCTGTGCCATGTTTTTTAATTTTCTTGAAGTTTCCAGGTACGTGTGGTCTAATCTTTTGCTAAATAACCCCTAACTTACCTTCTCGAGAACATTAGGTATCTAACTGCCCTTTGGTCCCCCCTACTATTTTAGTGGTCTTTAGGCAGAAGTTTTCTAAAACCAGGAATGCTAATTTTTAAATTTTATTCGTTTCATTTTATTTCTCGAGTAATTGCCTTATACACCCAGATTGGCTCTTCTGAAGTTACTGTCCAACAGAGACTGTGGTGTTCTCCTTGGATTTCATACCTTGGCTTTCCAAGGACTGACATTACATGTGAATGCCACCATATCCTAGTTAATTACATTAGGAGTTAGTTTGTGCTGTCAGTCAGGGATGTGTGGTTATCTGTAAAACATTTACCAAAACTAGGTGGCAACTTCCTCCATCAATAAGGTATCCATCTTTAACACAGTGTATAGAACCAGGGAGAGCACAGTTGTTCCTGTACCTTTGTCGGTAACAAACTATCCTTCTGTCAGGGGAAGAAGACTTTCTTTATCCAACATTTTCAGAGAGCACAAATGTGCAACCAAGGAAGAGAAAGGTACATCTATTTGTTGGCAAAGTCTAGTCAATCACAGCTGCTGATTGAACAGTGGCAGATGGCTTGTTGAATCTCCTCATCTCAACATTACTCTTAAATAGCCCCACCTCTGAAGTACTATTGCGGAAAACTCTGTGGAGGCTGTCAGCAGAAGAGAAGCATCTTGGCCCTCAGTATTCATGTGTCTATACCCAGTTCTCTCTATATATCTGTTGAGACAGTCCCCAAACTATCTAGTTTCCTCCTCTATAATCTGCTCCAAAAGACTCAATTCCCTAGATCGCAAGTAAATGTGCAGTCCGAAGTTACAACCCTTGGAAATTTCAGAGCAAAGATCATAGTTAGGGCACTATCTTGTCCTTCAGTACTTTCCCCTTAATCCCTCCTTATTTTGATATTTTCCAATCTGTGAGACTGTCCAATTAAATCAGCATGTTAGTTTTCCTACCTGACATTGTGGAGGCAGGAATACAGGTAGAGGTATAGGTTCTGGATAAAGGGATAAGGAAACGGGTTATTGGGTTTCGCAAGAAAAACAAATCACGTGTGCGATGAAGCAGATCAACTGAACACTGGACCAGAATTGTTTACTCAGCTCCATGGTAACCTCAAGATTCTATCAGGTGCTGATTGGCTAAGAGGGAAAATGATGTTATAAGGCAGATGAAAGCCAATATTAATCTTAGAAACCATGTTTTAAAAGAGACAGAGTAGACAACAATCTAGAAAGGAAGGCTAGAACAGCCCTGTCTGGCTGCAATGTGGGCGGTTGAAAGCATACAACCCAGAAATGATGACGACTATTTCCAAGACTCTTAGTTCAGAAAGAGTGCCACGCGTTTCCTACACGTGGCCATTCATAAAGTCATGTATGACTGAAATGTGATTACACATCCCAAAAGATAATACTGGTATGTGTTATATTCCTGGACAAGTCCTCAGCAGGTGTCTTAGTTACTAATTATTGCTGTGTAGAACTATCATGACCAAGGCAATTCTTTGAACAGGAAGCGTTTAATTAGGGCTTTATTATGGTTTGACACAGTGAACTTATGATGTCATGTCAGAGCTTTTCATAGTGAAGAAAATGAGGCAGGGAGAGAGAGAGAGAGAGAGAGAGAGAGAGAGAGAGAGAGAGAGAGAGAGAGAGAGAGAGAGAGAGAGGAGGGAACTTTGGGGTCAGAGAAGGGAGGAGGATAGAGAAGGGGTTTTACTTTGGGACAGGGATAGCTAGAAGAGAGGACATAAGAAACAAGTGGACCCCGGTTTAAATGATGAATCCACCAGGTTTCACCACTGAATGATTTGTGTTTATATGGCTAAGGAAATTCAGATTTTAGCTGTTGCACCCAGACATTGTGTTGCCTGTTGATTTTAAAGTAAGATTGTGTGGTGTTTTACTTCATGCTTCTACTTGACTGAGTTCCACAAAAAAGTATGGTGGCAGGCACTCCAGCCAGCCAAGGAATTTAGATGTGTGGGGCTGGAGTGGACTGGACCAGCTATAGAAACTTTGCAAGTATGGTAGATTTCAGAGAATGTGCTGAGATGAGAATAAGCCAGGTTCACTGGTACCTTGAAGTGATAGTGTGGGTGCTTGGAAACATAGAGGTGGTGAGACCTCTGGGGGAACAGGGAGTATCCAGAGTTAGCATGGGATGGTACATTTTTTAAAAATATCTCCTGCTACAGCTACTACTCAAAGATTGCAATGTAATATCTGCTGGTTTCTTTGATCACTAATATGAAGAACCCATTATTCCCGAGGAAAGATGGCCTCCATTTTGTTCCCCTCACAGGCTCTTCATGGCTCCACTTGCTCATGGCCCATCTGAGGCCTGAGTGTTAGGTCTGGGAGATGCCTTCAAACTCGGCCTCACTAACTCTCATCCTGTTATGCGTCTCTCTAGATATCAATATTTGTGTTTGGATATGTTTACAGCTGGTATTTTAGTTTATCGAGGTCTTTACCCTTTTTCTTAGAGAAGGACTGACTTTGCAGACAGCCATGACAGGTTACTTCACTGTTAAGTGCACAAACAAGATTGGCTCTTGAGGTTACTCATAATTGGATGGAGCTCACGGGTATGAATCCCACATGGCGAAATCCTCAGGATCTAGTCCTCTCATTTCTCTACTTCTCTGCAGAATGTACCTCTTAAACTAAGCATGTGGTGCTCTTATCTCAAGAAAATTGACCCCTGTTCCTGATAATTTAATAGACACTCCAATGATGCATGCCTCTCCTTTATGCATGTAGGAAAGTCTGATGAAAGTACTTTCAGAATTTTCCTGAGAGATACCAAAGACCATGATTTTACTACTTTTATTCAAAGCTATGGAATTATGTAAATTCATTTAAATTCTAGTGATATCACATAATTAAATAAAAGTATTGTTTCTGATACATTATCATTCACAATTCTACAAATATTTGTTCCCACATTAGTAATCAATATATTATACTAGAATATTAATTTTTTTCCTAAGGATTCCTGACCACCTTCATGCCATAAATAAATCAAGCCTATATAAATAACTGAATAAAATAAGCAGAGTTTTAATTTAAAATAAAAGACAAGTCTCAGAAATCATATTCTATTAGCATTCACTCAAGTGTGGTTCAAATGGATGCACTACATTGTTAGGTACCTATGCAGTGTAGACACTGTACAGACAGTGTAGGCAGAGCTCCTACTATCAAGGAATTCATAATTTAGTTGGGAAGTAAGCCTGCAAACAAGTAAAAAAATGCAGATGGTAATTTCAGCATTTTCATGATAAAAATAAGCAAAATTTAAAAACTGGCTCAACATAATTTGTAAGAACAGATGGCAATAGTAGACTTGGTCTTCTTTCTGCCTCCAGTCTGTTGGATACAGGTACACTTGACTGGAAATACAAGTTATAATATTCTGGCTAGGGAACAGGAGCAGTAATATAAATCAATTTAATAAAACATTTTAATAATGCTTTTTGTTCACACCTTACTTTGTATACACTACACACAAATACACATGACACAGATAGACACTGTCAAAAATGAGATTACGAATAGTTGATGTGAAGCCTTAATGGCTATCAGTCCTATACTTCAGTGATTCTCACCCTTCCTAATTCTGTGATCATTCAATGCAATTCATAATGATATGGTGACTCCCCCACCATTACATTATTTTTGTTGCTACTTCATCACGGCAATTTGCAATTGTGATGAAGTGCAATGTAAATATCTGTGTGTTCTGATTGTCTGGGGTGAAGCCTGTGAAAGTGTGCTTAAAATGGAGGTATTTTATTCCAGCAATATGGCTGCTGTGGCAAGGGATCAAAAGACCTTTAAGATCTATATAACCTGACTGGAATACAAAATACACATTTTAATCCATAACAATAAAGATAAGGTTAGGTTGTAGAAGGAAGCATGCGTGTTTGAAAGTAACTTCTAATTGTGGGGCAGGCTAAACAATAATGAATCAGAGAACAAGTTGACAGGTTGAACCAGAGATAGGATACAGCCAACTATCATAAGAACAGACATGAAAGAGTAAATACTTGGAGAAGCATTGGGAGAGAGAGAGAGAGAGAGACAGAGAGAGAGAGAGAGAGAGAGAGAGAGAGAGAGAGAGAGAGAGTTAGTTTTAGTTAGACAGTTTTACAAAGACAAGTGGCAGTGGGAAAAAGATAAATGGGAAGAAAGAGTAAGCCAGAGAATGAAAAGGAGCCATAACATTAGAACAGGTTGCCAGAATAAGAGGCCAAGCAGAAAAGTTCTATAAGAAGCCAAGAGAATACAGTTTGAATCAGTCTGCTTGGAGCAGAGGTTGGATCAGAACAGCTGAATAGACCTAGACAACAAAAGTTCAAAAAGAGCAGGATGAGTTTATTCAACTAAAAGCCTCTGAGACAACAATTAAATCTGGCAAATAAAAGATACATTTACATATTAGACACACCGTGAAGCTCAGATACATAAGTTGAGATCTCAGCCATTTTGCCTCATTTGAACCTGACTTCAGTACATGTACCAAACTTAAGCATCATGTTTCATTCATGTTATATGAGTTAAAATATTAATATCTCTTCTGCTTTTATTTTATTTTTACATATTCCTCTCTGTCAGCAAATCACACATCCAAAAATAGCATTTTTAAAGATAATGTATATAATTTTAAATATTTTGGGGGGACTGCGGTATGTCATATTTTTCAAAATACTGTTCAGATATTTATTCACATCTATTGTCATCTAGTTTATACACAATCTTTTTGCGTTGCTCTGTAGCTATGTCCTTTCTTATAGAAGCATTTCCTCCCAAATGGAAAAGTATTAGAAGTTACTCAAACTCAGAAGGAATTTGTGTGAATCAGGAGCCAGTCCTGGAGGACATATTCACAGAAAACAGTTATAAAAGTTGAGAGGATACTATGCAGTGGGTTCCTAGAATAGAGCTTCTGTGAATTGTGTGAATAGTGACAAATGTGGCTATTCTGTTAGTACTAATTCATACTCACGTAAGGAACTCCAATACATTCTAGTTCAGCAATCTGGGCTTTTTTGTTGTTGATTGTTCCTTTGGTGTGTCATTGACATCATAGTTCATGACAAAAGTCACGTTTATAACACTTTTCCACCAGAGATGTCACACAGCACACATCTAATCACATTTACTGCAGAATTATTCATAATAACATAACAAAAACTTATCTTTGAGCTTTGTGTCCATGTAAAACCATTGACTTGTACTAGGAATTCAAAACTCCAAATGTTCTTATGATAGACACCTTGATCTCAAGATGGTGTCTCAAAAACTGCAACCCCCTGACCTCAAAAATTAAAATAAGGAGGGCTGACCTACAGTTCCTAAATATTTTATACACAAAGTGATAGATCTTCTCTGTTACTTTTAACACTACTCCTATCCTCCAACTGCAAAAAGGACAATTACAGTCTTAGGAACTGGGGGAAAAAAGGAAGATGATTGTATTAATATGTGGCCGAAAGTGTCTTAACTATTACATTCTCTTGTTCTCAAAAAAATAAATAAATAAAAATTTATGGAATCTTTCAGAAAGTACATATTGGAGTCATAAAAATTCTTGGCTTGCGCTTGCCTAGCAAGCGCAAGGCCCTGGGTTCGGTCCCCAGCTCCGGAAAAAAAAAAAAAAAATTCTTGGCTTATTGTTCATGAGAACTGTGAGCTGCCTGACCAAGAAAACTAATAAGGGAAATGGTTAAAATGCATTTACATAGAGTCAAAAATATAAAATGATCTAGAAAAGTGAAACAATTTGTGAACATAAAGCCAAACAGAAAATTATGAATAAATAAATAAATAAATAAATAAATAAATAAATAAAATATATCACCAAATTTCACTGTGAAATAGCTCCCAGGGAAGTCAGATAGGATACTGAAGAATTGTAGGAAAGCAGAGGTAGGCACCTGTCACTGAGTAGCAATACCACAAACCCACCCATCTTAAAAGAGACCAGAGCTGACAACAATAACCCTGCCCAACACCATCACCACAAGATGATGAATATGGAACCAGTCTGAAGGCAATACTACCTACAGAATCATCAGAGGTTGCACCATGTGTGTGACACCATGTGTGTCGAGAATAGATGTCAGGGAGTTAACCTAGTAAATTAATTTTTGTAGACTAGTAAGCAGATAAGGGATGCAGCCCCTGAGAATGGTTTCACTTATTCAGACATGCTACAACATATATTAAAAATACTCAGTATGATAGAGTCACAAAACAAAAGAAGGAGAAACATGTATCATGAGAAAGACCAGAAGGGAAGAATAATTTTGAGGTATTCAAGTCCAAGCTAGGCACCTTCATCTACATTACTGATGACATTGACTATTTGGAGTCACTGCACTTGACTTAGTGAAAGTACTTGGTTGGGACACCTGCTATTGTATATTAATATATCCCAACAATATTCATATAAATTTGTATATATGTGTATGTATGGGTAATTATGACATATATGTTATGACAAGAGCAAAGCATATTTGAGCAATATTACATGAAGAACAGAACCAATAATTGCATCCATACAGTTATCTTGGACATCTACTTCCTCTTTATCTACCATACACAATTATACAATTATATATATATAAATATATATATAATATATGTATCAAATATAAAACATATTATTTATATATGGTATAATTAATGTAAATGTAAATATTTTATATAAAAGATATATTATATATAATATACTTGAATAGAAATGAATATAAATATATAATTATATTTATAGCATATGATATGTAAATTAATACACAATACTAATACTAAAATATGTATAATATAATATGTTATATATTAGTGGTGACATATGTAATAAATACACTATATAAAATTGTTCGTATAGTGTATATATGTAAATATGTTTATGTATACATAAAATTTATATAGATTGTTATGTAATATATATAAAATTTTAAAGGATGAAACATAGTAAATATATTACACATAGCATTTTATATATGTAATAAAATATGTACTATAAAATATTAATTTAAATATTATATTTTTATGTTCATATGATGTCATATAATGTAAAATATGATATAATATATAGCATCAATGTATATATGATATATGTTATACTCTTGACAGCTGTATTTTGTGGCTTCAAGATTATTAAGAAAATTTTTAGGTGTGCTGATGATTGGAAAAATGTAGAATTTTCAATATATATATTTTAAAGTTTCTGCTTGTTGAACTACTTCAACAATTGCTTTTATAAAATAATTGTCATCTGATTAATTAGAAGCTAGAAAATTAATGCTTGGCAAGAGGTCAAATGGATAAACTATTAGAATGTTTACTTTTATAATGAATCATAGAGAATTAACTTCCTGATTAAATCTATGAATAAGAACTGTCCTGGTTAAAATAGAGAAAGAATACTGTGAAATGAACTAATCAATTGTTAATATGGTTATTCAACATGAAATGAATTTTGTTTTGATGTTCTAATATTCCTTAGAAATTGAAATGAGTGGGATACAATTATATAAAAGAAGAGTGATTTTGTATTAAATAAAGAGAAATTAATGTTTCTTTTGAAGATCTAATACCAAGATTCTAATACCATGAAAAAGTGATAGATAATTTTGAAAAAAATTAAAAGTTAATGATTTGTATGCTATCACCTTTTTTTCTCGTTTGCCTGGGTTTTATTTCAGAGAGTTGTGTTAATTTTTTTAATGTTTTTGATAGTTTTAAAGTTTTGTTCATCTCAAACAGTTCTTCTGTCTCCATAATCATCTCCTGTCCCTTTTTAGAGCTTTGTGGCAACTTCTCAAACTGTCTTCATGCCTTTCAGGTCACAGAACCTCTTTATTCTGTTTCTCTGTTTTGCTTTTGCTAACCCTGTACACACCCAGGTTTTCAGTAAGTGTCCCTCACTTCTGTGTAGATAGAAACATCCTCCAGGATATTTTTTGTGGTGAATTTATAGAGAAAAATGTCAGTTACAGTTTAGTGAGTTCAGATGGTTGAAATCAAAACTGTATATGAAAAGTCAGGTTTGTCTGTATCTCAAAATAATATCAACTTCTTAGTTCATCATATTCCCTCAAGTAGAGCAGCACACCACACCAAACTAAACAAACATACAAAAACAGAAACGAAAATAAGTCTCAAGAATTTATTTTATACGATTTTATATTTTTAATTTATAATTACATTATTCACAACCACCCTTCCTCAGTTGAACCAATTTCCATGAATCCCCAGCTTCTTGTTCACTCTCAACTTCACTTCTACCTCTTTTATTATTGTTGTATTATTTTACATACATAAACACAATCTCTTCATTCGATACACTGCCTTATGCACTTATATTCTGGGCTGCACCAATCTCGCGTCTATACCCAGGGAATGACCAGACCAATTTCCAACTCTCAGTATTTCTCTTCATAACATTCCCGTGCTTGGACGCTGGTGACACTACAGCTAGTAGAAGCCAGCTTGCTGAGTGCTGTCAAATTTTCAAGTTCCCATTCAATACACCACACTGTGTTATTTTGAACACTGAACATAGAAAGTTTCTTTGAAATTGGAGGATTCACTGCACAATGTATTTGCTCATTTTAAATTTATGGCATCCATTATTGGCTTCCGGATGAAGAAAGCCTAGAGTTTTCCAGGAGGGCTTGTGCTTGGCTTCCTAGGACTGATTGGGTAGGGTTCCTTCTGTTATTTTGTGGATTAGTTTGAAGAATATTGGTATTAGGTCTTCCTTGAAGGTCTGATAGAATTCTGCAGTAACCCCATCTGGTCCTGAATTTCTTTTGGTTGGGAGACTTTTATTTTTTAATTTTTTATTGGATATTTTGTATTTACTTTTCAAATATTATTCCCTTTCCCAGTCTCCCACCTAAAACCCGCTATCCCATTCCCCTAACCCTTCTTCTGTGAGGGTGTTCTCTTGCCATCCACCCACCCCTTTCTGCCTCCCCATCTTGACATTCCCCTACACTGGTGGGTCCAGCCTTGGTAGGACCAAGGGCTTCTCCTCCCTTTGGTGTCCAACAAGGTCATGCTCTGTCCATGTACACTCTTTGAATGGTGGTTTAATCCCTGGGAACTCTGGATAGTTGGTATTTTTGTCCTTATGGGGTTGCAATCCTCTTCAACTCCTTTAATTCTTTCTCTAACTCCTCGAATGTTGACCAGGTTCTCAGTTCAATGATTGGCTGAGAGTATTCCCCTCTGTATTTCTCATGGTCTGGAAGAGTCTCTCAGGAGACAGCTGTATCAGTCTCCTGTCAACATGCACTTTTTTGATTGGGCGACTTTTAATGACTGCTTCTGTTTCTTTAGGGAATATGGGGCTCTTTAGATGGTTTCTCTGATCCTGATTTAACTTCGGTATCTGCTATGTTTAGAAACTTGTCCATTTCATTGAGATTTTCCAGTTTTGTTGAGTATAGGCTTTTGCAGCAGGATCTGATAATTTTTTAATTTCCTCAGTTTCTGTTGCTATGTCTCCCTTTTCATTTCTGATTTTGTTAATTTGGATAGTAGTGTCTCTGTGCAGTCTGGTTAGTGTGGCTACGGGTTATTCTATCTTGTTGATTTTCTCAAAGAACCAGTCCCTGGTTTTTATGATTCTTTACATAGTTCTTTTATTTTCTACTTTGTTGATTTCAGCCCCAAGGTTGATTATTTCCTGCAGGCTACTCCTCAAGGGTGTATTTGCTCCTTTTTGTTCTAGATCTGTCAGGTGTGCTATCAAGTTGCTATTGTATGCTCTTTCCAGTTTCTTTGTGGGGGCAGTCAGAGCTATGAGTTTTTCTCCTAGCACTGCTTTTATTGGGTCCCATGAGTTTTGGTTTGTCATGCCTTCATTTTTATTAAATTTTAAAAAGTCTTTAATTTCTTTATTTCTTCCTTTACCAAGTTATCATTGAGTAGAGCATTGTTCAACTTTCATGGATATTTGGGCGTTCTCTTGTTTTTGTTGTTATTGAAGACCAGTATTAGTCCAAGGTCATCAGATAGGATGCCTGGGATTATTTCTATCTTCCTGTATCTGTTGAGGCCTGTTTTGTGACTGATTACAGGGTCAATTTTGGAGAAGATACCATGGGATCCTAAGAAGAAGGTATATCATTTTGTTTTAGGATGGAATGTTCTGTAATTATCTGTTAAGTCCATTTGGTTCCTAACTTCTGTAAGTTTCTCTATGTATGTGTTTAGTTTCTTTTTCCATGATGGATCCACTGTTGAGAGTGGGGTGTTGAGGTCTCCCACCATTATTGGTTCAGGTTCTTTGTGTGCTTTGACCTTTAGTAAAGTTTCTTTTATGAATGTGGGTATTCTTGCATTTGGAACACAATATTCATAATCAAAAGTTCATCTTGGTAGATTTTTCCTTTGAAAAGAAGTATACAGTGCCTTTCCTCATCTTTTTTGATAACTTTTGGTTGAATGTCGATTTTATTCGATATTAGAATGTCTACTCCAGCTTGTTTCTTGGGATCATTTTCTTGGATAATCTTTTTCTAGTCTTTTACTCTGAGGTAATTTATGTCTTTGTCACTGAGGTGCATTTCCTGTATGAAACAAAATGCTAGGTCCTACTTAAATATCCAATCAGTTAGTCTATGTCATTTTATTAAGGAATTGAGTCCATTGATATTAAGTGATATTAAGGAGAAGTGATTGTTATTTCCTGTTATTTTTGTTGGTAGAGATTGAATTATGTTTGTGTGAATATCTTCTTTTCAACATGTTGCAAGAAGATTACTTTCTTGCTCTTTGTAGGGTGTAGTTTCTCTCTTTGTGTTGGAGTTTCCCATTTATTATCCTTTGTAGACATGGATTTGTGTGAAGATATTATATAAATTTGATTTTGCCATAGAATATCTTGGTTTCTCCATCTATGTTAATTGAGAGTATTGCTGGATATAGTACACTAGGCTGGCAATTGTATTTCTCTTTGGGTCTGTATGACATCTTACCAGGATCTTCCAGCTTTCATTGTCTCTGGTGAGAAGTCTGGTTTGATTCTGATAGGTCTGCCTTTCTATGTTACTTGACATTTTCCCCTTACTGCTTTTAATATTCTTTCTTTATTTTTTGCATTTGGTGTTTTGATTATTACCCTCTACCCACAATTCCATTCTCAAGTTCCAGGGACATGAATTCGAAATAAAGGAATAAATAGGACTAAGACATTTGGATCATATGCTTAACAACTCATGAATTTCTCCTGGTTAATTTTTCCATAAAACGAACATTGAGAGAAGCATGGATATGATCAAATTTACATAGAGAAGTTTGGAGTGATTAGAACGTAACTAGAAGCCACATCCTTACCCATTCCTTGTATAAAACACGTGTACAAAGACTTAATCTGTGCTTTGTAAAGCTTCATCTGCCCAGGAGCATTTGTAGTTTACTGAGCCACTTTTCTTGCAGGTGGATCATGTGTTCTCTAAGTTGAATCAGAGAGTTTGTTTTTTTTTAAATTTTTTATTGGATATTTCTATTTAAATTTCAAATATTATTCCCTTTCCCAGTTTTCCCTTTAGGAACCTGATACCCCATCTTCCCTCCCCCTTCTTCTGTAAGGGTGCTTCCCCACCCACTCCATCCTATCTCTCCACCCTGACATTTTCCTACACTGGGGTATTGATCCTTGAAAGGACCAAGGGCCTATCCTTCCACTGATGCCTGACAAGTCCATCCTCTGCTATATATGTGGATGGAACCATAGGTCCATACCTCTGTACTCTTGGGATGGTGGCTTCGTCCCTGAGAGCTCTGGGGGATCTGGTTGGTTGATATTGTTGTTCTTTCTGTGGGGTTGCAAACCCCTTCAGCTACTTTAGTCCTTTCACTAACTCCTCAACTGGGGACTCCATTTTCAGTTTGATGGTTAACTGTGAGCATCTGCCTCTGTATTTGTCAGAGCCTCTCAGGAGACAGCCATACCAGGCTCCTGTCAGCATGCACTCACTTCCTGGCACCCACAATATTGTCTGGGTTTGGTGGCTGTACATGGTCTGGATCTCCAGGTGTGGCAGTCTCAAAAACAGAGAGTTTTTAAGACACTTCTAAAAATGTTTTTCTCATGTGAATCCTTGGCAGTCAGATTTGGATCTGCGAACATTACTTAAAATTCAAAGTCTGCTGAGGTTTAGAATATCCTACATCATTAGTTAAATAGATTTTACTCATGGGCTTTATGTCAAAAAAACTCCCTTGCTTCACTCCCTTTCTTTTTAATATAGGAGTTTTTCTCAGTGTTTTGCATTTTGAAAACATTTTATCAGTCCTTTGGCTTGCACACATGTGTCATTACCTAGTAAAGCACTTTGGGAATGCTCTTTTAAACCTACCTCTCTGGCAATAAACCTCCTTAAATTACACTGTGTTTAAAAGGTAACAGAGCATGGTGTGATTCATAATTTATTTGATTAAACTCTATTTGCTCTGCTGTTTTTAAATACTAAGGGTTTTGTTGTTGCTATTGTTACTACATGGGAAAAAATCCAAGTATGTAGGTAGTTTAGGGCAGGTGGCTCTAGACCGTCAATTGTGTGGTCAATATAAACTGACACTATGGCTGGTGTGTTCAGATCTTAATCTCTGGAGGTAAGCAATGATTTGTTGGAAATTTAAGAACATTTGAGAATCCTCTTTCCCACATTTCCAGAAGAAGTAGAAGAAATAAATAAGCTGATTGGTTTATACAGATTTTTGGATATGTACTTGCTCAAGGTCTTAAGTAATTTCAGTAAAATATCTTTTCTATAACTGATGTGAAAATGTGTGTGTGTGTGTGTGTGTGTGTGTGTGTGTGTGTGTTTGTTTAATGGTCCAAACTAAATATATTTCAGATTCTAAATGCAAATTATTTTATTTTAATTCTTTGACATAAATTTATTTCAGGAGTCAGAATCCCAAACAGATAATCAATAACTGGCATGTTGTTCCCTAATTGCTTAAAATGAAAGATAATTGTAATATCTCACTGTGGTGGTTTGAATAATAATGGCTCTCCAGTAGCTCATAGATCTGAAGGTTTGATCACCAGGGAATGACACCATTAGGAGGTGCAGCCGTGTTGGTATAAGTGTGGCTTTGTTGGAAGAAGTATGTTGCTAGGGGTGGGCTTTGAGGTTTCAGAAGTTCAGGACAAGCCTAATGGTTCTCTCTCACCCTGCTGCCTATGGAACCAGAAGTAGAACTTTTAAGCATCATGACTGTGTGCACGACAATATGCTTACTGCTATGGCAATGATGGACTAAATCTCTAAAAGTGTAAGGGTAATCCAGCCCCAATAAGTGCTTTCTTTTTTTATGCTCTCTCTAAGTGCAAATTATAAAAATAGATTTAATATACTTATTTAAATACATGACTGTTTATATGTACAAATTGAGTACATTTGTTCAGAACAGAGGACATATTTTGGGAATGAGTTCTCTCTTTCCATTATATTTTCCAGAGAAATCCAAGTAAGGCTTGCCAGTGAGTAACTTTACCTGCTGATGTGGATCCATCTTGTTGACCTCAAAATATATGGTTTTGAAATGACTGAAATGCGATTAGGTTATATTTTCATCATTTTATTTTTACCAAAGAAAAGATTATCATCACTATTCATTTATTAAAAGAATAAATATGTACCATAGCTCAATTCTAGACCCACAACAAAACCTAACAATAAGTACATAAGGAAAAATTTAAGTAATTAAAACACGTTATTAAAGTTTGTCCACGTGACTACTAAAATGAGGAAATGGGTCCCTTTAGTAACTTAGCGATGCATGATTTAGTTCAATTTAGCTTGTGTTTTTATCACATTGTTGGTATGATATCATATCGCACAGATTTATGAGGAAACATAAGAAGCTAAAATATTACCAGTTTCTCATGAGACAGTGATAGGTATATAGAGTTTTCCCCAAAACCTCTATTCAACTTCTAACTCCCTGGAACCTGAGAAAATGTGCCTTACATGGAAAGTGAAATTAGACTCCGGGGAAGTAATGCCAGTTATCAGCTGACTCAACAAAAAGAGGTTGCATGGCATGATGTGGGCAGCAGATCCAGGGTGATCTCAGGGTTCTTGTAATGGAAGGAGGGAGGCAAAGGTTTTCTTGTCAGTATTTGAGTGTGTGAAATAAGCAGCATCTTGGAAGTAGAAAACAGGGCCATAAAACTGTCTTTTAATACCTCCAAAAGAGAAACAACCATCTTGCAGGTGCCCATGTGTATGAGACCAGTGTTTGCTTCTTTTACCTAAAACACAGGATATCATTGGTTTTATTAGGTGGATCTGCCTACTTTGCAGTAAATTTGTAAACCAATAAAAATACGAAAACATCGACCTTGTCCACTTTATCTATATTTCAGAAGCCATCAGGTGGTTGTTGTTATATACCTGAGACCAATATGTATTTATTTTTGTTTGTTGCATTTAATTACTTTCTGGTGTCTTTAAGTAATTGATAGGAGTCAAACAATTACTTCTACACTTTGGAATTTGTAAAGCATATTCATACCCACCATCTGACTTTAGACTGTACAGTAAAGAACACCAGTATACAATATTGAGTTAAGCTTACAGATAGAGAAAGCTGCAAGATATGAGATAAACTTAGCTGTTTCACAGATTTTAAAGGTAGAACTTTGTGTACCTAGCCTTTGTTTGAATTTTACAGCCTTGTGAGCTTTTATTTCTCAATTAATTAGCTCAGTCACTTATATTGAGAAGTGAGTATTCAGTAATTTTTCATGATACCAGAGATATGAAGCAAAGTAGGTGAGCTCAATCATTTTGTAACAATTTTGCACATAGAAATATCAAATAAATATATAGAAATAATTGCCCAACAAAATGATGTAAAATAATTAATGAAGGCAGATTCAAGACATGTTTAAATTTCTTTCAAACACAGTTTAAAATATCATCCATTAAATGATATACATATGATGTATGAAGTAGTATTCAAATGAAAAATCAAAAAGTTGGATTGATGTAGTTAATTGTTTCAATGTTGAATTTCAGATAGCAATTGGAGGGAGAATAGGCTCTTCGTGTTTGAGAACAAGAGTTCAGAGCTATCTGTGTTTAACAAAGAATGATTCAGATGAGACAAATCTCAGGGAGCTAGTGGGTGGAGAAGCAGGATACCTTAATGATAATGAGGTAATACACAAATATACTTTAGGAGTGGGAGGGAAGAAAAGATGTGTGATAATGGTGAGAGTGTCAATCACTTTCCCAGTGAGTTTGTGGAACTGATAAGAGTAGAACAAAAGCTCACATCTCCCTAGTGATGTCTTGCTGAGAGAGTCTGGGAGGAGCTCTGAGAAGCCTTTAGGAAATGGTGAGCTTTATATGCTTCCCAGTACAAACCTGAGGTCACTGTGTACTTGGGGAAAACTATTAGATTAAAGCGTTCTACCAGCAGTGAGCTCTGTGGAATAGAGCATTATGGGAAAAGACAATGAGTGAGAACAGGCATGGTGGCAATAGTAATAGCCATTATTTTCAGCAGTCTGTCTCTGTGGGAATGAGAGGAATAGAAACTGTAGTGCATAAAAAAAAGAAACAAAACAAGGGTACATCTGGTTTTAGAGAATAGATTAGCAACAATGAGAATGTAGACCCAATCTATATAGGTGGCATGATGAATTGAGAATCATGGTGTTCAAATGTTACCACTTTCTACTTTTGAAATCTTGTATATGATTTCTGAGATGTTGAGATTCACATTCTGAAACTTTAAAGTAAAGATAGTATTGCTGATTTCAACAGTTTGTGAGGGTGAGAATTCAGAGCCTGTGAAGGAGTTTTAGTTTTCTTCACAGGGAGAGATAGAGATGTATATGGCCTTGGAGAAAGTTAGACTTGGTATGATAAGGAAGCACTTCAAAGAAAATCAGGACATCTGGAAAGAAACCCACTGAAGTTTCCTCTAATGATCAGCTGACTTTAAAATACTGGCATACAAGAGAAAACAAATGGAGCCACTTTACAACTGTGAAGGATAAAATGTGATTCCTAATTATAACTTCATACCAAATTGTAACAGTGCTTTTTTCTACTTTAGACATTTTATCAATAATCTCTATTGCCTTGCCTCAAGGTTTCCACCAGTAAGAATTCAGAACCTGAAGGAAGTTGTGTAGAATCAGCAAAAGAAGACTTGGATCAAGAAGTGCAGTTCACACACTCTGTTTACTAAAGTAACACAAGCCACCTTTATTTATAGATCCATTTTTTCAAAGCTGAAGATGGTTTCCATTACTTTTTCAATTGCTCACAGTCTCTTTTAAGAACTTCCTATGTTTAACAATAGCGTGTACACTGCACTTTTCCCCTTCCTTCTTCTCCTCAGTCACTGCAGTTTCCAGTTAATATCTAACTTAGCACATCGGTACATACCCAAGTGAGAGTGGTTGGGAAGAATTGTCGTTAAAGTATAGAGAGGTGATAGACTACACACTTAAAATTCTGTTTTAATTATTGGCATCTAGTGTCTGCACACATCCAAATCAGGAGATCTAACTCCTCTAAAGCCTACAGCTCTGAGCAAATTAGTAACCTGAATCAGTTCTTCATCCTTGCTTGGCTTACCTCTGAATGTTTCTATTAAGTCTTGAGACTAATGATCCAGCAAGGCCTTGCTAACATTTTGACAATCACCTAATTATTGTTTGGAACAGTTGCATGGACAAATTGCTGCCAGAAAGAAGTTCCCATCCTGAAAGAACATCCGTATGATGGCTGATGTACCTAAAACAATGCACCATGTTGCCTCAAATGAATTATCTCTATTAATAAACAGAGGAGTAGTGATCTGTTTCATTCCCACAATCCTTGGAGGACAAATGAGAGTGAATCATAGCCCCAGATTTCTTTTTCTGCTTCTGGGGAAACATCTGTCACAGACAAAATGAAAAGAAAAATGGCTATTAGCCAAGGCAAAACTTCAAATGGATGGCAGAAGTGAACCAAGCACCCCCTTGGGAAAGGTCCTGAGATTCTCCAGGAATATCTTCACATTCCTTGCCATGTGGGGACCCAACTACTTAGCTCTATCTGTAAGGAGAGCCAGCCATCTGCATTTCACTTACATGCCTTTTGCAGAAGCTTAAGTATCTTCAAAAATATAATCTTTGAGCTAATTGATGTGGAGAGTTGTAGGTTGATGTTATTATGAAGGTGAAGGCAGACACAAGATAAAATGAGGCTGTCTGGACAAGAAGGATGGGAGGCAGGAACAGAGGTTTCAGAAGGAGAAGAGGGGGGGAGACAACATGGAGGCAGACATAAACAATCCTTGCCATGCATGTCTACATAGATACAGGTTCTTATGAATATTTCTTAAGGGATAGATTCTTTTAATTGATTATTTTTATTTACATTTCAAGTAGTATCCCCTTTCCCAGTTTCCTGTCTATCCCATTCCCCCTCCCTTCTTCTATGAGGGTGTTCTCCCAGCCATCCACCCACCCCTTCCCGTCCCCCCCCCCGACATTCCTCTACACTGAGGGGTCCAGCCTTCTGATCTAAATCTCTTCATAGGTCATTTTGAAAGATTAATTTTAAGTCATATATTATTTAATCTATTTTAGACCACCCTTTCCCTTATTTAAATGATGCTATCATCTTAATGTCTTTTCATATTTTTGTAAATTTAAAATTTTAATATGATCAATACTCCATCTAGCACATAAACAATTTCTATATCTAAATATTTACAGAAGGTCATTTTTATTGCTTCCAACTTTTGTTAATAAACTAGTAGGTACAGGTCTTCAAATATACAGTTCCCATTCATATGGGTAAATACCATCAGGCAGCAGTTCTAGTAGCTACTATTAAAAAGGTTTAGAATATCCAAACCATATCAAAGCAGCTGCATCATGTTGTAGTCCTATCAGCATTCATGACGGCTCTTCATCCTTCATCATCAGCAAGATTTGGTGTCCTGTGGACTCTCTTCACTTTCTTGAGCAGGCACAAATGTCTTCTCAGTGCTTTCCTGGGAAGACACAGTAATAAACATCTTCCTTGCACTGATTTCTCATCCAAGTGTCTTCTTTGGGGAGGTACCTCTTCGAGTTTTTATAATTTTTTACCTGGGGAAAATTATCCTTTATAATTAGTATTAAAGAACAATTGAGATAATCAGTGGTTGAGTATATGCTATTTCTGGTGGGAAACCTAATTCATTTCCCAGCACCCACACCAAGTGGTTCATAACCACCTGCACCAGGGGCTCAGACAACCTCTTCCACCCTCTGCAATTACCTGCAGTCAAATTCATTTACCCAGAGGCAGTACACAAACAATTAATTCAATATTATAAATAAATCTTTAAAACTAATATTTATTGGCTTAGAGAAGCCATGACTTAAAGCAAGTCTCATTGTGCACAAACACTAAGATTTGATCATGGATATGATTCTAAACATTAGAAATAATTGACATAAAACACTTTTCATTCATGGTTTGATGTCAACTATAAAATTCTGAGCTGGGGTGCCCATTAAACAACCCATAGAATCACTGCATGTGTTCTAAATAATATCCTAATTGATCAAAGCGAGTGGTCTGCCAATTTGATCTAGATATGATAAAATAATTATTTACTATTTAATAAATAAATAATTCATTTTGTTTTAAGGACCTTCTGACCTAGAACTCTGTTAAGAATTATTTTCACAATATTTGCCTTCAATTTTATAGATAGTGGGGAGAAAGAGTAGAATAGAATGATTCATTTGTTTAACATGTATTTAATAATTATAGTTGGCTTTGTTTTAGGTTCAGAAAACTGCAGAATGAGAAAAATATTGAGAGGAGCTACATTAATGTAGGGCTGTCTGACTATGTGCTAACATGGACTGCTAGTTTACAAGAAAAATGTTAAAAATGTAAAATCAGGGGTTGGGGATTTAGCTCAGTGGTAGAGCGCTTGCCTAGCAAGCACAAGGCCCTGGGTTCGGTCCCCAGCTCTGAAAAAAAAGAAAAATGTAAAATCAACAATTGATATCTGATTTATGAGATAGAGGAATGTTTGAAAGGACATCTAGCCAGATAAGCTGCCTGAAAGAGGGGAAGCTTGCCCAGAGCTAATAGAGAACTGGACTCGAGACAGGAGCAGTGACAGTGGAGATCTTGGCCTGCAGAGACTACCAAACTAAAGAAAGAATGATGGAAAGGTTGTGAAGTAGACATGTGGTTTGTACAGTTAAGAATATTTAGGAAGGCCTGTTCAGATAGAGCAGACTGAACGAGGTGAGCAGTGATGGACAACTTCTCCCATTGCTCAACATCTATTTCTGTTTTAAGAAAGCAATAAGAAATAAGAAAGAAAGAAACTAAAGAAAAAACATAAAAATTTCATGTACAAAATAAAATCTCCTTGCATCAGCTTCTCATTAAGCTGGAAGAGGAAGTAGGCAGTTTAAGTACAATAGCACTTTCCCGGGATAAATCCCAAGCTGTAAAATGAGTATAGGAAACCACATTATGTTTCCCACGATGGCTCTTAGAAAATACAATAAAACATTACCATGTATCCCTTTCCTGTACTCATTCCTGTTAATATCACTTTGAATATGTTGAAGAGGGCAAGACCCCAGTTTGCTATTTTAGAACATCTTGCAGCCAGGAATAGCCTCCCCGAAATAGACAATACTACTGAGAAATCAGGAATATTGTAGTAAGAAGTCAAGAAAATATTTGTTTCATGACATGATTGAAAGGCAAAAAGATGAGGCATTGCCCCATCCCAGCTCCATCCCACCACTGAATGCTTTTGTGATGTGAACTGAACACCAGGTGTGCTGAACCTGCTAGTGTTTGAGGCAACCTCCCTGACAACACCACTAGCAGCTGAACACAGGCTAGAAACTGCAACTCTCCCCAATTCCAGCAGCGGAGAAAAGCACTTCTGTGGCTTTTTTATTAGCAGTGCTTTCTGATACCCACAAATACTACCCTAATTACTGTAACTAATTGTGTTTGCTAAATTAAACGTCTAATATGGGCATGCTTACGTCTTCTAAGTGGTATTCTGCTACACATCGTTGTTGTTCCTGATACAGTTGCTCACAGCTCAGTGGATAGGCAATAGGCACAGAACAAGGCAATGTTTATTGGATTCTAAGGGACCAGGTAAAGCACTGGTAATCATGTTAGCAATGTGCTGAGATAAATGTGTTTCCAATTCTCATTCTGCAGAAGAGAATTCTGAAGTATATGAGAATGTAAACAAGAGTCCTAGGACACATGGTTCATAATAATCAGGGGAGGGTTTAAGCTAGGCTATGGAAACACTCCCTATAATCACTCCTTGACCTGTGTCCTAGAACTAATGAACTATGAGATGTTTTAACAGACAACTAGAATTTTATCTATTAACTGTTACTTTGTCATAGTCAGTGAAAAAATGAGCTAATGTGGGACTAGGTTCCCCAAGGCTGTATGTATTATATATAATACATTTATGTATAAAATGTCACATATATTCATATGTGTATGTTTATATTACTATATGCTTATCATATATATTTGAATTCAACAACCATACATTTTTATCATTATCTTTTGAAGGGATAGTCAATAGTAATTGATAGGTTGTTGGAAAATATAGTAGGATTACTGACAAAATAGTTCCCCTACAATCACTGGAGTGGAAAATGGCTAAGTGATACTTTTTTTTGGTCATTTGGAGCACTATTTTAAGAAAAATAGTGACAGATTGTTAAGAGACCAAATACACTCATTATATTTTTTAAGCATAGTGTGCTTCTGTTTGTTCGGGAAATTGGAAGCTCTGCAAACATTTGGACACAGCTTCCTCAGCTGCCAAATGTTATTCTTGAGTGTAAGGGCCCATTCAACATTCTGGAAGAGTTTCAATGTCCTGCTGATGGAAAAATTCCCAGCAACTCACAGTACTGCTGTCTGTACAAGGCTATGAGAATGCTGGGAACAGATTTCATAGTAAAATGACTTGTAACAGATAAATAAGTGGGGCACAACCCTTTGGTGACCAGAGTCTTATACGTGTTATTATATGACTTTGTTAAATGCTGACATACCTTTAGCCACTGGTTGCCATCATATGACATCCTGTGAGTGTTAAGGTCATCTAGCAATGGTATTTCTGTCAGCTGGGCTTCTTAGCCTTTCTTCTTGTCCTGAAATCATGGTTACATTACTAAAGAATTTTTTACTATTTTGTTAACTATTAACAACTACATGTGAAATTCAAAAATTGAGATATGTTCTATTTTTAAATCTATATATGTATTATGTTATATATATGCATAAAGTAAATATTTGAGTAGATTATTACATATACAATTACATTATTACATATTACATGTAAAACTTTGCATATTAGACATTGAACATTACACATTATGTTATATATCATATATTACACGATATATTTATTACATACTCTATATATTGAACTCACATAGCTGATACAATTATTTAAAAGGCTACATTATGTAGAACTATTTAGTATATCTGTACTAGAGAATTATATATTCAATTATATATTATATATTATTATACTGTTTGATACATGGAAAGCATATATATATATGTATATATATATATATATATATATATATATATAAAACACTGTACCTCAGATAAACTGAATAGATTTCACACAATGTGATTTATATAATGTTATCCATGATATGAGATGTATGCTCAATTAATTTAGCTTGCTCTTTCATTTTAAGTTCTCAGAAATACTTCCTTTGTATCCTAATATTTTGCAAAATTATCAGGTTATACAAACTTATTATGATATGAAGTTTCACATTGTGTTAAATCCATTAGTTTATCTGGGTTAGAAAAACATATATAATATATCATATATATATCATATATCATATATCATGTATATTATATTGTATATCAAGCTTCATACATCATATATCATAACATGTATATTTATATATTATGCATTATATATTATATGTTATACATTATATTATACAATATAGGTTACATAGTATATATTATACTATATTATATTATTTGCAACATGTCATGTATTATATTACATAATATAGACAGTGCATATGTATATATTACATATACATTACACACATACACACACATATATATGTGTGTACCCCAATAAACTGATTGTATACAATGTGACCATTTAATTTAATCAAATTGTTGTGAAATACACACCAAATTTAATTTAGTTTGCTAATTAATTTTAAATTCTCAGGAATACTTCCTTATTTTTTATTATTAAATGAAATAGCATCTTCTCAAAAATGGCCACCCTGCAATGAATAGCTTAATAGGGGCACCAGTGGAAGGGGAAACCCTTGGTCCTGTCAAGGTTGGACCCCCAGTGAAGGGGAATATGGGAGCACAGTAAGGGGGATATGTAGGGGGAATACCTTTATGGGGGAGGGAGAGGGCTTATGGACAGGAAACCAGGAAGGGGAATAACATTTGAATTGTAAGTAAAGAAATATATCTAATAAAAATTTTAAAAAATGGCTACCCTGGTGGTTAAATGATAAAGGTTGTCCCAGTTTCTAGCATTTGAATATTCAGTTCCTAGTGGGCTGTTTGTCAAGGATTATGTGTAATATTGCTGGTATAGCTATACACCTGGGGTTGAACTTGTTCTTTCAAAATTTTTAGTCCATTTTGAGTTAATGCTCTCTGCTTCCCTTTTCTGTCTTAAGATGTGAGCTCTCAGCTGCTGATGTAGCTTGTTTTTAAATACTTGTCTTATCATAGCAATAGAAAGTAACTATTACAGCTACTCTTTCTCTATCTATCCTTCTATTTCTTTCCAGTGAAACTAAAAGTGTTCTATGTGGCTTCTTTCCATATTTCCAGCCTCTAGAATGAATGCCTCTCTTAGACTGCTACACATTTAATATTTGAAGAAGAGGCTGGCCTTTTAGGTGCTTGTAGGATATTTAGTGAACTCACTAAGAATAGCATGGGTCTGAATTCTTTGTGAACCAAATTAATGACCAATGAACATCACAGCAAATTCTTAATGCATGTCTTATATCTCATCTGTGAACTGTGGGCATCACAGGATGGGATTAGACTCATCATATGATGTCATTCCTCTTTTTTTCCACTGTGATTTCACAGTTTAATCTGGACAGCAAGAAAAACACATTTAAATGTCAAATTCAATACCTTTTTGTAATCATTTGGACAAAAGAGTCATTTGCTCTACATTGGAATAAGTATACATTGGTTATTTTGTTTGACCCAAACACAATGTTTTATCTGGGGGATCATATAATTATAATCGAGAAATTTACTTAAAAATTTTGATCTTAAGGTCTTGGATAACACTTAATGGCGTTATAGTTAAATGCATATGATTAATATTTATAATATTTTAATGTTTTGACCATTGTATTCCAAAAAGTTGTAGTCAGTTTGCAAAATACCAAGATAAAATAGTAAATGTGTTTAGCAAAATTACTTTTCTCACCCCTAAAGCATAATTTCAAAATGTTATGAATAATAGAAGGGAGCTCCCCAAAGCAGGGTGTTGCAAGCTTATTGTATCCTTAGCTTTTGGCTGGAGAGTAACAAAATATAAGAAAAATCAAAACTTATCATTATATGACTTTTCTTGGGGAGAAATGAACATATATCTACACAGAAAGTGGTACTTCATTGTATAGATGTACCACATTTTCTGTATGCATTCCTTTGTTGAATGACATCTGGGTTCTTTCCACTTCTGGCTATTATATACAAGGCTGCTATGAACATAGTGGAGCATGCATTTTTGTTTTATGTAGGAAGATGTTTTGGATATAGGCCCAGGAGTGGTATAGCTGGGTTCTCAGGTAGTACTATATCCAATTTTCTGAGTGATCTCCAGACTGATTTCCAGAGTGGTTGTACCAGCTTGCAATCCCACCAACAAATGGAGGAGTGTTCCTCTTTCTCCACATCCTTGCCAGTATCTGTTGTCACCTGAATTTTTGATTTTAGCCATTCTGACTGGGATGATGTAGAATCTCAGGGTTGTTTTGATTTGCATTTCCTTGATGACTAAGGATGTTGAACATTTCTTTAGGTGCTTCTCAGCCATTCAATATTCCTCAAATGAGAATGTTTTGTTTAGCTCTGTACTCCATTTTTAATAGGGTTATTTGGTTCTCTGGAGTCTAACTTCTTGAATTCTTTGTATATTTTGGATATTAGCCCTCTACCAGATATAGGATTGGTAAAGATCTTTTCCCTATCTTTTGTTGCTGTTTTGTTCTAATGACAGTGCCCTTTGCCTTACAGAAGCTTTGCAATTATTTGAGGTCCCATTTGTCTACTGTTAAGTATTAAAAAAACTATTGTATACAGCAGTGATTTTCTATGTTTATTTTCTTCCTAAATATTGTCTCCTAATGTGTTTTCCTTATAGGTAGAATGCAGTATGAAAACACTCAAGTATTAATTCAATGGATAGGGGCAGTGATTTTTTTGTTTTGTTTTCCTTTGTTTTGTTTTCAGGAAATGACAAAGACCCAAAATTTTCAACTAAATTTAACATTACATATTTAAACAATTTTTCAGAACTGACAAGATTACCAACATCTATGCACATCTAGGAAACATCCTTAGTTTACACTAAATCAAAAATGTGTTGCCATTGATTCAGTAATAGCACTCATTGTGAAATACTAAAATAAAATTGAAGTATTTCTGCAGAAGACTTATCTGGCAATGTTAACTTCACAGCAAGCTGACCCTCCTCACTCACATTTCAACACAATGGGAAGAGATTCAGGCTTGTGTTAAAAAAAAAAAAAAACAATTTTGTTCTAGCACTACTTAGGAGCCACAGGGCTCACCACAGATTACATTTTGTTTTGTTTAAACCAAACTACACCCGGAAATTTCAACAATTTTCAAGAGAAAAAAATAAAGTCTATTTTATGGTTCCCAACTATAAACTCAAGTAGGGGCTCCAATGATCTCGTTTATAAATACTTTAGACTAGGTAGAGTTACATGAAAAGCTGAGTTAATTTGAAATATTCAAAAAATGCATGTTATATTTCAAACAGTACCTGTTATGGTTTAACACTTTTGCTAAATATGAGATTTTAAATTCTTATCCAAACATAGCAGATCTCCTTACCAATTATCATCAAGGCCTTTAAATGTCCCTCATCCTCACCTTATAGTTTTCTTAACCAATTTTCATAAGTCTCCTTGTAGTGATTTCTTGTTTTCCATTAGTTATCTTAAATGAAGTTGATATTGATTTGAAATTGCCCTTTCCAATGCTAAAAAATGACAATGAAGAGAATGAAGTGAGACCTCCATGATCTAGTGACCTGCACACAGTGAAGCTTGTGTCTAAAGCAGGAAATCCACCTCTAAAAGTAGGAAATCCACTGAAGACAGAGGAACACAGGCCAGTCTTTTGGTGACTAGACCCTCAGGAAACTTGTCAGTTCCCCAAAAAATTCATCATATGGGTCTTCAATGAAGTCAAATGAAAATGGGTTCCTTTCACAAAAACAAACAAATAAACACCTTGAAAACCTCACCTGTTTTCCAGCATGTGAAGTCAAGCTCAAATGGAATGGCAGTAGGACTTCCACATCCTCCTCTTCCTCCACTACCACCATTTTACCTGTCTTTGCTCTTCGTTATAGATGGGTCACTCCTTTGCACCCGATAACACCTCATATGTCTTAGCTACTTGTTTGAATATCCACTCTGCCTCTACCTTTTTTCTGGGTGCCATTTAAGTGTCTGTTTCCTGTGGTTGTAAAATTAAAAGAGGTACACACACATCCTGGTTCCTGTGAGTTCCCACTCTGCACTCTCTGGCTGTTTCTCTGTCAGCTGCTTTCACCCACTGTCTCCTCAGTAGGTTATTACTGTGCCTGTTACCATTACTTTCTGAGGCCTGGGTCCACACCATGCTAGCCCCAAGCATTCCATAGCCTCCTTCCGTCCTGTACCGGCCTTCACCTGCATAATGACATCAACCTACCTTTCATCCTTTCTAATTAAAAAGCTTTTCCCTCAAATATAAGCTGAGCACAACTATGATCATTTTGTAATTTAAAAGCATAAAATATACCTAACATCCAGTCCAACATTTTATCAATTAAACAGAACATTTAATTATCCATTCCAGTTTAAGAAAGACTTAATTTCCCATACACCTTTTTAATGTCCTCGGGTGAGACAGGTGTCTGCGTGCTAAGAACTTCATAGTAATTCACCATTTTTAAAAACATATTTTTGGGAAAATTCCAGGATCCAGAATTGGGTTGGCATAGGGTGGGCGGTTAGGGGGGAGTTGGGTAGCTGGTCTCTCTGTAGGTCTGGCACAGCTAGCTGTTCTGGTGGTGGTGACAACCTCAGAAGTGGTTAGTATTTTAATGATTAACCAACATAGTAATGCAAGCTTATCATAACATGTTTAACGAAATTAGCATAGCAAACACTGCTTAAATGTACTGGCATTCTCCAATCCTCAGACTGTGGAGGTGAGCACTGCAGCCATGGGGGCAGGAAGCTGATGTTGAATAAATTACATGCCCAGGAATAACAAATACACTGCTCAGGGAGGTTATCTTTCATGTTTTGTAGTTCTGAACAGAGAAGCAAACAATCTACGTGTAGGCAATTGTGTTCTCACCATGAAACCTTTAATTTGTAAAGCTATTAGTATCAGATAAATAATGATAAATGGTGGAAATCACAGGAAACAAAAATCAAGCTTCTCATTTGCATAAAAACTCCCTACCTTGCTGCGTCGACTCAGGTCATGGTCGTTTGTCATGCAGAGAATTCTAGGACACTATAGTTTCCAGGAAAATCTCAAAACCCCAATATTATGTGAAGGTTTTGTAATTATAGGAAAAGTGTTCAAATGAATCATGTGTGGTACTGTTATCCAAAGAAAATTCATTTTCCCTAAGAAACTAGAACCCTGGACAAGGGAAAACAAATCCCTCTCTTAATGACTTTACTTGTAAGTTTTTTTTCAATGACTATATTGATAAATTGGAAAATAAATATGTAAATATTTAAGAGAAGATTTTCGGAAAAAGATGGTAAATATTTTAGGAAAGGATGAGTCATTTTAAGAGGGAAAACATAAAACATTAATTTTATCAGTAGACCTGCACAAATTAATAAATTTTCTCCAGAGGGAAGGGAAATAAGGGAAGAATACCAAAGTTGCTAAGGTTATTGATAAAGGGTACATTTAGCAAGTTTGAAATTCCACAAGTTACCTTTTTTTCTCTTATATCTGCACCTTCTTGTGTGTATGCATGTTTGTATTGTAAATTTAACATATTACTTTATATATTATGTAAAAAGTACTAGTGTTTGAAATTCTTAAACAGTAAATATTTAAAATGAAGAGATAATCTGTTATTTCATTGTTAAACAGAAACACATTTTATTACTGTTATATGACATACATATTAGAAATAAAATATTTACTTACAACCATTTTAGTTGATGTTTTATATAGTTTATATATACATAGTTTACATAGTTTATATATAGTTTGTATATACAGTTTATATAGATTTATATAGCTATAATTTTATCATTTATATAAAATTTATAGAGTTTATAGTTTTATATAGTTTAACAATTTTAACACCTGTTACTTTCTCATAAGGAGCAAACAATCTCTCATCAAATAAATTAAGTAGTTTAAGTATTCAATGTTAAAAGAAAACATTGCTGAAATTTTGCCATAGATAACTTTTTATGGTTGTCCCTCTCTGTAATAGTTGATTACATATTTACCATGACATTCGTGATTTAGCCAGTAAGTAAATAATAAACATAAAGTTGAGAAGGAGAGTAGACGGTGTTAATAAAAATTAAGGAATCTTTAACTAAAAGATGATCCAATAAGGAATTTGATCCATAGAACTTGTCATATGTTTGAAATTCTATAAGAACCACACCAGCTGAGGAGAATTGAATCTCCAGAATAGACATAGAAAAACACACAGCAAGAACACAGAGGGCAATGGTGAGGCTGCAGCACTGCTCCAGGGTGGGATATCTGACAGCAGTGTGCACTGGGACGGGCTGTGGAGACAGAATTACATTTTGCATACATTTAAAGCAATGCTCAAACAGTAGCAGGAAACCTAATTTTGGTTGCAGAAAACTTTCAAATTCATTTTGTGCTGGAATTCTTAAATATTTTATTTTATTAACCCATCACAAAGTAATACATTCCATGGCTTTCTAGCTCAATCTTTATCTGAATACTGGCTCATTTTAGGAGGAAGAGTATAAATTATGGAGGTAATAAAATCCATGCATTTACTGAGGTCCCAATCAAGCTTCCAAGTTAAAGGAAAACTGAAATAGAGTCAATTCTCAGTAAACACATAGCAAGGTATCCATTCCTAACTTCCTATAGCCAATAGTGACTGTAATTAAAGAGTTATGTTACAAAGTTTCAAACACTTTAGAACATCACAAGTTTTCTGATTGCAATGTGATGCAGTTCCTGGAGCCTCTTTTTCTGAAGCAGAAAACTGGACCTGAAACTGCACACGTCTAATTATCACTTTCATCAATGTAAGACCAGCATCAAAATCCAAATGAGGGCACTTGGACTTCTATTTCTATTTCAGCTTGTTTCTAATAAGTTGTTGACACTTATTACAACCCAGAGACCTTTGTAAGAAGGAAAACCAATGTGGTCTTTGTGAACAAGTGGAATTATCCCTACACATAGTGTCAGTGACTCCAGAACCTACAGAAGCTTTAAAATATTGGAATAGCAACATTGTGTGCTAATTCTAACATTGTGACACTAATAGTAAATGGATTATTGTTCTTCATATATATGTATATATATTATATGCATGCACATACAAATATATACACACAAGAAACATGCTCATGCATGCACATAGGTGCAAACACATTGGTTGTTTGGGGAGTAACAGGATTGCTTGTTTGGGGAGTAACAGAATTGCTTGTCTGGGGAGTGACAGGAGTATGATTGATGCTAGACAGTGTTAAATGTTTACAGCCAGAGATCACAGCAGTGTGTTTGTCAAAGCGCTGTAAAAGGTCACAGCATGAATGTTTGTAGATCAGATGGATAAATTCTGCCCTTAAAGGCATAAATCACAGGAAACATATGACTAGTAACGTGAGCTTATATAACTGCTAGGGAACTCCAGGAGGAAACATTTTCATGTTTGGAAATGCTAAGAGATATAAATTCAATAATTGGACCACAAGGTCTAGCACTGTCAGCTACAGTTGGTTACATCTAAAAAATTGTTTGAATTGTGAAATTTGAAGATATTTTCATGGAATCTTTTTCAAAATTGTGAGGCAAAGTTAGAAAAATAATATTTTCCAAGTGCCTACATATTATTGTTGGGTATTGTACTCCTTTCCCTGTGGTGGCAATTATAATTTCTAAGCCTTCTCCCAGTATAAAAAAAATCCCATTATGAAAATAAAGAGATTGAACCTTTATAAGATTAAATTATTTTGTCCATTTAACACAACAAAAAGCCATTCCTGATGTCTAAAAAAGTCCATCTTGACACCATATTCCCTTCACTTGGACTAAAATACCATCCTTTCTGACCCCAAACACTCTTGTCTATACCAACTCTTGTTAATGATGCTTTCTTGGCAATGGTCTCCATAAAGGAGTACATATAACTTGAAAGCTGAGAGAACTGTGCATTTTAGTTCATTCATATAAAGATCTAATTGCTATTCTATTTTATACCCTTTGGTTCAGCTACATTTTCTCCATTGTTCTAGTTAGATGTACAGTGATATTATGCTTGTATGTTCACCTTTCAAAAAAGTAAAATGAAACAATCCCCATTACTGATGAGACTACAATATGAAACTTCAAATACCTTTAACCTGTGATTTATATATAATCTTGGATTTAATTTTCTAATAACAGTCAATGTATCGTTACCAAAATTAGTGTAAAAAACATTTTTCCTTTCTAAGCTTTTCTAGAAAATGGCTGCATTGCTAAATTAGTGTTTTAGATGGATTACTTACACCACCCTAAGATAAATAATTTGAACCAAGGATATATACGAAGAACTGAGAATTCCTTATAATCTTAGTTACTGAAGCACTAGAAGAAAGTCAAAGCATGAACAAATTTCTAAAAATGTTCCATGTGGGAATAGGTTGTCAAAAACACAGCATGCTGATGATGGGAAGAACTAGACAATGCACCAAACACCTTTCTGTCAGTTGTATCAATTATCAAAGTCTGTTCCACCTTCACTCCTTATTATACACCCATTACCCTGACAAATCACTACCCATCAGCACTGAGGCAACACCTTTTCTGGCCCAGTCTATTCATCTTATACTTTTTTTTTCTTTTTTTTTTTTTATTAACTTGAGTATTTCTTATATACATTTCAAGTGTTATTCCCTTTTCCGGTATCCGGGCAAACATCCCCTCCCCCCTCCCCTTCCTTATGGGTGTTCCCCTCCCAACCCTCCCCCCATTGCAGCCCTCACCCCATAGTCTAGTTCACTGGGGGTTCAGTCTTAGCAGGACCCAGGGCTTCCCCTTCCACTGGTGCTCTTACTAGGATATTCATTGCCACCTATGGGGTCAGAGTCCAGGGTCAGTCCATGTATAGTCTTTAGGTAGTGGCTTAGTCCCTGGAAGCTCTGGTTGCTTGACATTGTTGTACTTTTGGGGTCTCGAGCCCCTTCAAGCTCTTCCAGTTCTTTCTCTGATTCCTTCAACGGGGGACCTATTCTCAGTTCAGTGGTTTGCTGCTGGCATTCGCCTCTGTATTTGCTGTATTCTGGCTGTGTCTCTCAGGAGCGATCTACATCCGGCTCCTGTCGGTCTGCACTTCTTTGCTTCATCCATCTTGTCTAATTGGGTGGCTGTATATGTATGGGCCACATGTGGGGCTGGCTCTGAATGGGTGTTCCTTCAGTCTCTGTTTTAATCTTTGCCTCTCCCTTCCCTGCTAAGGGTACTCTTTTTCCTCATTTAAAGAAGGAGTGAAGCATTCACATTTTGATCATCCGTCTTGAGTTTCTTTTGTTCTAGGGATCTAGGGTAATTCAAGAATTTGGGCTAATAGCCACTTATCAATGAGTGCATACCATGTATGTCTTCCTGTGATTGGGTTAGCTCACTCAGGATGATATTTTCCAGTTCCAACCATTTGCCTACGAATTTCATAAAGTCGTTGTTTTTGATAGCTGAGTAATATTCCATTGTGTAGATGTACCACATTTTCTGTATCCATTCCTCTGTTGAAGGGCATCTGGGTTCTTTCCAGTTTCTGGCTATTATAAATAAGACTGCAATGAACATAGTGGAGCACGTGTCTCTTTTATATGTTGAAGCATCTTTTGGGTATATGCCCAAGAGAGGTATAGCTGGATCCTCAGGAAGTTCAATATCCAATTTTCTGAGGAATCTCCAGACTGATTTCCAGAATGGTTTTACCAGTCTGCAATTCCACCAACAATGGAGGAGTGTTCCTCTTTCTCCACATCCTCGCCAGCATCTGCTGTCACCTGAATTTTTGATCTTAGCCATTCTCACTGGTGTGAGGTGAAATCTCAGGGTTGTTTTGATTTGCATTTCCCTTATGACTAAAGATGTTGAACATTTCTTTAGGTGTTTCTCAGCCATTCGGCATTCCTCAGCTGTGAATTCTTTGTTTAGCTCTGAACCCCATTTTTTAATAGGGTTATTTGTTTCCCTGCGGTCAAACTGCTTGAGTTCTTTGTATATTTTGGATATAAGGCCTCTATCTGGTGTAGGATTGGTAAAGATCTTTTCCCAATCTGTTGGTTGCCGTTTTGTCCTAACCACAGTGTCCTTTGCCTTACAGACGCTTTGCAGTTTTATGAGATCCCATTTGTCGATTCTTGATCTTAGAGCCTAAGCCATTGGTGTTTTGTTCAGGAAATTTTATCCAGTGCCCATGTGTTCCAGATGCTTCCCTAGTTTTTCTTCTATTAGTTTGAGTGTGTCTGGTTTGATGTGGAGGTCCTTGATCCACTTGGACTTAAGCTTTGTACAGGGTGATAAGTATGGATCGATCTGCATTCTTCTACATGTTGCCCTCCAGTTGAACCAGCACCATTTGCTGAAAATGCTATCTTTTTTCCATTGGATGGTTTTGGCTCCTTTGTCAAAAATCAAGTGACCATAGGTGTGTGGGTTCATTTCTGGGTCTTCAATTCTATTCCGTTGGTCTATCTGTCTGTCTCTGTACCAATACCATGCAGTATTTATCACTATTGCTCTGTAATACTGCTTGAGTTCAGGGATAGTGATTCCCCCAGAAGTCTTTTTATTGTTGAGGATAGCTTTAGCTATCCTGGGTTTTTTGTTATTCCAGATGAATTTGCAAATTGTTCTGTCTAACTCTTTGAAGAATTGGATTGGTATTTTGATGGGGATTGCATTGAATCTGTAGATTGCTTTTGGTAAAATGGCCATTTTTACTATATTAATCCTGCCAATCCATGAGCATGGGAGATATTTCCATCTTCTGAGGTCTTCTTCAATTTCTTTCCTCAGTGTCTTGAAGTTCTTATTGTACAGATCTTTTACTTGCTTGGTTAAAGTCACACCAAGGTACTTTATAATATTTGGGTCTATTATGAAGGGTGTCGTTTCCCTAATTTCTTTCTCGGCTTGTTTCTCTTTTGTGTAGAGGAAGGCTACTGATATATTTGAGTTAATTTTATACCCAGCCACTGTGCTGAAGTTGTTTATCAGCTTTAGTAGTTCTCTGGTGGAACTTTTGGGATCACTTAAATATACTATCATATCATCTGCAAACAGTGATATTTTGACCTCTTCTTTTCCGATCTGTATCCCCTTGACCTCCTTTTGTTGTCTGATTGCTCTGGCTAGAACTTCAAGAACTATATTGAATAAGTAGGGAGAGAGTGGGCAGCCTTGTCTAGTCCCTGATTTTAGTGGGATTGCTTCGAGTTTCTCTCCATTTAGTTTAATGTTAGCAACTGGTTTGCTGTATATGACTTTTACTATGTTTAGGTATGGGCCTTGAATTCCTATTCTTTCCAGGACTTTTATCATGAAGGGGTGTTGAATTTTGTCAAATGCTTTCTCAGCGTCTAATGAAATAATCATGTGGTTTTGTTTTTTCAGTTTGTTTATATAATGGATCACGTTGATGGTTTTGCATATATTAAACCATCCCTGCATGCCTGGCATGAAGCCTACTTGGTCATGGTGGATTATTGTTTTGATGTGCTCTTGGATTCGGTTTGCCAGAATTTTGTTGAGTATTTTTGCGTCGATATTCATAAGGAAAATTGGTCTGAAGTTCTCTTTCTTTGTTGTGTCTTTGTGTGGTTTAGGTATAAGAGTAATTGTGCCTTCGTAGAAGGTATTCGGTAGTGATCCATCTGTTTCAATTTTGTGGAATAGTTTGGATAATATTGGTATGAGGTCTTCTCTGAAAGTTTGGTAGAATTCTGCACTAAACCCGTCTGGACCTGGGCTCTTTTTGGTTGGGAGACCTTTAATGACTGCTTCTCTTTCCTTAGGAGTTATGGGGTTGTTTAACTGGTTTATCTGATCCTGATTTAACTTCGATACCTGGTATCTGTCTAGGAAATTGTCCATTTCCTGAAGATTTTCAAGTTTTGTTGAATATAGGTTTTTATAGTAAGATCTGATGATTTTTTGAATTTCCTCTGAATCTCTTCTTATGTCTCCCTTTTCATTTCTGATTTTGTTAATTTGGACGCACTCTCTGTGTCCTCTCGTTAGTCTGGCTAAGGGTTTATCTATCTTGTTGATTTTCTCAAAGAACCAACTTTTGGTTCTGTTGATTCTTTCTATGGTCCTTTTTGTTTCTACTTGGTTGATTTCAGCTCTGAGTTTGATTATTTCCTGCCTTCTACTCCTCCTGGGTGTATGTGCTTCTTTTTGTTCTAGAGCTTTTAGGTGTGCTGTCAAGCTGCTGATATATGCTCTTTCCTGTTTCTTTCTGCAGGCACTCAGCGCTATGAGTTTTCCTTTTAGCACAGCTTTCATTGTGTCCCATAAGTTTGGGTATGTTGTACCTTCATTTTCATTAAATTCTAAAAAGTTTTTAATTTCTTTCTTTATTTCTTCCTTGACCAGGTTATCATTGAGGAGAGCATTGTTCAATTTCCAAGTATATGTGGGCATTCTTCCTTGATTATTATTGAAGACCAGTTTTAGGCCGTGGTGGTCCGATAGCACGCATGGCATTATTTCTATCTTTCTGTACCTGTTGAGGCCCGTTTTTTGACCAATTATATGGTGGATTTTGGAGAAAGTACCATGAGGAGCTGAGAAGAAGGTATATCCTTTTGCTTTAGGATAGAATATTCTATAAATATCCGTTAAGTCCATTTGGCTCATGACTTCTCTTAGTCTGTCTACATCTCTGTTCAATTTCTGTTTCCATGATCTGTCCATTGATGAGAGTGGGGTGTTGAAATCTCCCACTATTATTGTGTGAGGTGCAATGTGTGTTTTGAGCTATAGTAAGGTTTCTTTTACATATGTAGGTGCCCTTGTATTTGGGGCATAGATATTTAGGTTTGAGAGTTCACCTTGGTGGATTTTTCCTTTGATGAATATGAAGTGTCCTTCCTTATCTTTTTTGATGACTTTTAATTGAAAATTGATTTTATTTGATATTAGAATGGCTACTCCATCTTGCTTCTTCTGACCATTTGCTTGGATAGTTGTTTTCCAGCCTTTCACTATGAGGTAGTGTCTGTCTTTGTCTCTGAGGTGTGTTTCCTGTAGGCAGCAGAATGCAGGGTCCTCGTTGCGTATCCAGTTTGTTAATCTATGACTTTTTATTGGGGAGTTGAGGCCATTGATGTTGAGAGATATTAAGGAATAGTGATTATTGCTTCCCGTTATATTCCCATTTGGATGTGAGGTTATGTTTTTGTGCTTTCATTCTCTTTGTTTTGTTGCCAAGACGATTAGTTTCTTGCTTCTTCTAGGGTATAGCTTGCCTCCTTATGTTGGGCTTTACCATTTATTATCCTTTGTAGTGCTGGCTTTGTAGAAAGATATTGTGTAAATTTGGTTTTGTCATGGAATATCTTGGTTTCTCCATCTATGTTAATTGAGAGTTTTGCAGGATACAGTAACCTGGGCTGGCATTTGTGTTCTCTCACGGTCTGTATGACATCAGTCCAGGATCTTCTGGCCTTCATAGTTTCTGGCGAGAAGTCTGGTGTGATTCTGATAGGTCTGCCTTTATATGTTACTTGACCTTTTTCCCTTACTGCTTTTAATATTCTTTCTTTATTTTGTGTGTTTGGTGTTTTGACTATTATGTGACGGGAGGTGTTTCTTTTCTGGTCCAATCTATTTGGAGTTCTGTAGGCTTCTTGTATGCCTATGGGTATCTCTTTTTTTTAGATTAGGGAAGTTTTCTTCTATGATTTTGTTGAAGATATTTACTGGTCCTTTGAGCTGGGAGTCTTCACTCTCTTCTATACCTATTATCCTTAGGTTTGATCTTCTCATTGAGTCCTGGATTTCCTGTATGTTTTGGACCAGTAGCTTTTTCCGCTTTACATTACCTTTGACAGTTGAGTCAATGATTTCTATGGAATATTCTGCTCCTGAGATTCTCTCTTCCATCTCTTGTATTCTGTTGGTGAAGCTTGTATGTACAGCTCCTTGTCTCTTCTTTTGGTTTTCTATATCCAGGGTTGTTTCCATGTGTTCTCTCTTGATTGCTTCTATTTCCATTTTTAATTCCTTCAACTGTTTGATTGTGTTTTCCTGGAATTCTTTCAGGGATTTTTGCGATTCCTCTCTGTGGGCTTCTACTTGTTTATTAATGTTTTCCTGTCTTCCCTAAGGGAGTTCTTCATGTCTTTCTTGAAGTCCTCCAGCATCATGATCAAATATGATTTTGAAACTAGATCTTGCTTTTCTGGTGTGTTTGTATATTCCATGTTTGTTTTGGTGGGAGAATTGGGCTCCGATGATGCCAAGTAGTCTTGGTTTCTGTTGCTTGGGTTCCTGCGCTTGCCTCTCGCCATCAGATTATCTCTAATGTTACTTTGTTCTGCTATTTCTGACAGTGGCTAGACTGTCCTATAAGCCTTTGTGTCAGGAGTGCTGTAGACCTGTTTTCCTGTTTTCTTTCAGCCTGTTATGGCGACAGAGTATTCTGCTTTCGGGCGTGTAGTTTTTCCTCTCTACAGGTCTTCAGCTGTTCCTGTGGGCCTGTGTCTTGAGTTCACCAGACAGGTCACTTGCAGCAGAAAAGTTAGTCTTACCTGTGGTCCCAAGGCTCAAGTTTGCTCGCGGGGTGCTGCCCAAGAGCTCTCCAAGGCAGCAGCAACCAGGAAGATCTGTGCCGCCATTTCCCGGAGCTTCAGTGCACCATGGTTCCAGATGGTCTTTGGCTTTTTCCTCTGGCGTCCGAGATGTGTGTGCAGAGAGCAGTCTCTTCTGGTTTCCCAGGCTTGTCTGCCTCTCTGAAGGTTTAGCTCTCCCTCCTACGGGATTTGGGTGCAGAGAACTGTTTATCCAGTCTGTTTCCTTCAGGTTCCGGTGGTGTCTCAGGCAGGGGTCCTGCCGCTCCTGGGCCCTCCCCCACGGGAGCCCAGAGGCCTTATACAGTTTCCTCTTGGGCCAGGGATGTGGGCAGGGGTGAGCAGTGTTGGTGGTCTCTTCCGCTCTGCAGCCTCAGGAGTGCCCACCTGATCAGGCGGTTGGGTCTCTCTCTCACAGGGTCTGGGAGCAGAGAGCTGCTGCGGGCCGGGATCCGAGGGTGTGGGACTTCCGGTAAACACAGAATGTTCCCGGTCCTAGAGGAATTCTGCTTCTGTGTGTCCCAAGCTCACCAGGCAGCTTTCTTGCAGCAGAAAAGTTGGTCTTACCTGTGGTCCCGAGGCTCAAGTTCGCTCGTGGGGTGCTGCCCACGGGCTCTCTGCGGAGGCAGCTACCAGGAATACCTGTGCCGCCCCTTCCGGGAGCTTCAGTGCACCAGGGTTCCAGATGGCCTTTGGTGTTTTCCTCTGGCATCCGAGATGTATGTACAGAGAGCAGTCTCTTCTGGTTTCCCAGGCTTGTCTGCCTCTCTGAAGGTTTAGCTCTCCCTCCCACGGGATTTGGGGGCAGAGAACTGTTTATCCGGTCTGTTTCCCTCAGGTTCCAGTGGTGTCTCAGGCAGGGGTCCTGCCGCTCCTGGGCCCTCCCCCACGGGAGCCCAGAGGCCTTATACAGTTTCTTCTTGGGCCAGGGATGTGGGCAGGGGTGAGCAGTGTTGGTGGTCTCTTCCGCTCTGCAGCCTCAGGAGTGCTCACCTGACCAGGCGGTTGCGTCTCTCTCTCACAGGGTCTGGGAGCAGAGAGCTGCTGCGGGCCAGGGATCCGCGGGTGTGGGACTTCCCCATCTTATACTTTTATGGCCATCTCCTTCTACAGGTTAGGAAAAATTTCTCTTATGATTTTATTCAAAAACCTTGCTCTATTTTTGTTATTATTAGAGTTAAGTTTTCCACAGTGTTCCAGATTTCCTGGGCGTTTTGTGCTAGGAGATCTTTTAGGTATAAAATCGTTTTGACCAAGGTATCTATTTGTTTTATTAGGTCCTCAATGCCTTGTATTGAAGATTCTCCCTTCCATATGTTGTATTAGTGAGCCTTACGTCTGGGTTTCCTGTTTAAGCTTCTACATTATTTTGTCATTTTTAGATTTTCATCATATTGGGTTTACTTTACTGATTTTATTTCTGCTTTCAGGTCTTGAACTGTTTTGTTCATTTCCTCTGAGTTTTTTCTCTGTTAACATAGATTTCTTTAGGGGATTAAACTATTCCCTCTTTAATGACCTCTATTATACTCACATAAGTAGTTTTATGGCCGCTGTCCTATTTTTCACCTATGTTGCAATTCTCAGGGCATACTGTAGTACACTAGCTGAGCTTTCTTTGAGATATGTTGTCCTGGCTGTAATTGATTGTGTTTTTATGCTGGCATCGATGCATGTGATTTAGGAAGACTGTAACTTGAAGTGCTGATAACTGTTTTTGTCTTGTGGGATTGGTGTTTTGTTTGTTGATTTCTGTTTTATTTTTGGTTCTGAGGAGAGTGTATCACCTGTGGGTTGCCTGGTAGGTAATACTTCTGGTATCCAGTTTGGTGTTATATGGGGTTTCCAGGTAAAACGACTTTCTAGGTATTGAAAGTTGACACTCTGGAATGGGGATGTGCTAGGAGATGGGTGACTGAGGCTGTCTACTGGAGAGAGTGATGCAGAGTATTCTTTCAGAATCTGTTTCTGGGAATTTGGGGAAGAGAGTGCTTAATTGTGACAACAGGTCATGTGCTACAGATCTTGGACTGAGTCTGGGCAATTGGAGTTTGAGGAGTGATGAGAGAGATGAGGATCTGCCATTATTCACCTGCTTCCCTGGGGATTCTATGTGTGACACACTGGAGATGGAACAGAGGAGAAGGGGAAGGTGCAGAAGTTGATCTGTAACAGAGTAGAGGGTGAAACTGGGAAATTGGGTTTGGAGAAGCAGAGGATGAGGTAAAGATCTAAATTAGCTTACCTGCTTCTCTGGCTTGTGTGGATTGCAGGTTCCCTGAGTTGTAATATTTCTTAACATGTTTTGAAAAGTCATAGTTATAATTTTGTATCATTTTATATTATTTGTATTATTTTCTGCATTGATAATATTATTCATGTTATAACTCTGTAGTTCAATTTCCATTAAATTGACTGAAATTTGGAAGGATAGACAGGATTAACACAGCATTGTCTTCAAAGAGCTGGCATTGACTCCTGAGTTTAAGGACTAACTCCCTTCTCTGTGACCCATAAATACATAAACTGATTGACTTTGTGATTGGGAAAGAAATAAAATGGAGACAGAATAGGCTCTGAAACTGTTTGTAGCCAGATGCTCAGGCTGCTAGCTTTATGCCATCTTTATCACAATACTTGGTTTTTCAATTTAATAACATGAAAAATAAAATAAAACATCCCATGAAAATTGTTAAGGACCATAAAAACTATTTCAGATAGAATGATGCATGAAGTTATTTAAGAAAGAACAATTCCAAACCTAAGTAATATAAAGAGCACCATTGTAGAATTTCCGCGTATCCTGCTTTCTTTTCCATTTCTCTAATAAGCTGCTCTTTGACACCACTGTGACAGAAGCAAATTAAGGGAGAAATGGTTGATGTGGCTCATGGTTTCAAGTTTCAGCCCACCAGAGTGGAAAAGTGAGAGTAGCGTGTCTGTGAAGCAGCTTATAAAATCAAATCTTAACACTGTGGCAAAATTCATAAAGGTTAATGTAAGAAATAGAAAGGATACAAATCTATAAGGACATTCCTAACTCATGGGCTTGAATAACTAAATTGTTAAATGTTAAAATGTCTGTATTTCTCAAACTCTTTCTCTCTCTCTCTCTCTCTCTCTCTCTCTCTCTCTCTCTCTCTCTCTCTCTCTGTGTGTGTGTGTGTGTGTGTGTGTGCGTGTGTGTGTGTGTGTATTTTTTCCACAAAACTCTAATGCTTGTGGTTAGATATTACAGCCTTACAGGGTAGCACACAGATAATGGTAGCATGTAGGTAAGGATCAAGCCATGGAAAGTCACACTGGCCTTTAAAGTATAGGTATCTTCTACTGACACACCTCCTTGACCTGGTCCCATTTTCTGAGCAACACCACTAAGAATTAAAGACTCAAATCAGTGTGCAGGGGACAGCTTGGTGAGGGTGAGGAAATGGGTCTGGGATCTAGTGCTAGAATGACATGTAGAAGAATGAAGGTGGACTCCCATATCTGACCATATAGAAAGTAACCATAGGAAGGAAAAATCCATTAAAGATCTCAAATTATAAAAACTGCATAGTAAAACAGAATTAAAAGTCAGTGCTATCCCCCTCTCCCCCGTCTTTCTCAACCTCTACTACCCTCTTGACTCCCCTCCCTATGCTCTGAATAAACTCTATTCTATACTATACTGTCATTTGGCTGGTACCTTGAGAGAAGGGATGTCTCAGCATGGGCCCTCTGAGGCACCCCCTACCACACACATCACCACATCTCCATAGAACATATTCCCCCTCTCTTCATTTTTTATAAACTTGATATAGTGCCAAGACTCAGATTTAGAAAGTCTGCCTCTGCCCCCTGTATCACATGGAGATACAATACTCACTAATCAAAACTTTGAGAACTGGTAAGCCATCCTCCCCACATTGGTCAGAATAAAGAACTCCTTGGTCCCAGATCTTGAGCTCGGGACTACCCTTGTGCTGTCCTTGAGGAAGGAGACATTTAATCTTTGCAAGGCCCTTGCTCTAGCACATTTTCCCTTGCATGAGATATTCCTCTCTTCTTTGAGACAGTGTCTTGCTGATGAGACACAGTTTACCTAGTCCTGGGTAAACTGCTCTCTGTAGCTCAGGGGCACTGGCTCTGAGCATTGCCCCCAGCCCATCATGTGACAGAAATCCCTTTTGTTATTAATAATTCCCTCAGGATGCTGGTAGGGGCAGTTAATAACCCTCTTCTCTCACCCATGGGTCTGTCTTCACCACCTTGTCCCTACCTGCTCGATTGTCTTGGTCTAATTCACGGTAAGCAGAAAGCAATATCTCTACATGGTCACTAAACTGGCACGTTAAAACAACTCTCTCACTAGCAACGTGTCTCTGGGAAGCCTAAGAAAATGGGTATTGGGACATTGGTCCAGTCTTAGAATTGGCTGTTTCTTTGTTATTCATGGTCTATTGAACCATCTGAGGATAGGTCAGAGGAACAGGTCAAACAGAAGCACCTGTGTCTGTGAGAAGAGATTAGAACATCTGGAGGTTCTTTCTCTAGAGCTGTACTAAGTGTAGTAAGCATTTGGACTTGTCAAGATGCTGAAACATACATATATATTTATTATAGGTAGACATTAAGTACATTTGGAAGAAAGGCATATTTTTTCTTAGATGTAGATTTGAAACTCAGAGGAATCCCATCCTCTGGAATAGGTAGTAAGTGGAAACTTAGAGCAGATTTACTTCTCTGGGTGAAGTCTATTTGGTCCATGAGAGGTAGCTCTGAGTGGGTTTCCTGTAGCATATACATTTACAAAAGAAATAATACAATAACATAAGTTAAGGACATGAATAGTATTTAAGATAAGCTTTTTGTGGAACAGAGAAACAGGAATTTGTGGTTATATAGTTGGATCACATAGTGGAATGTTCCATTAGAGTTAGTTTAATTTATAAGAATTCAAACAATGTTCGGATAATGGTATAGCAAGAAGAGAAATATGAAGCATTTAACCATTGAAATTTAGTTTAGGCAAGGAAGTAACAGATTGCATCTGTTAAAGCTTATGTCTGAACTAGTTGCTGAGTTTAGGAAAGGAGTTAGGTCTGTTTTCTTGCTGTCAAGCTACAGTTACCTTAGCTGTCAAGGTAGTTGGAAACCTGAGGAAGAATAAATTAGAATCTAGGGTCTTGTATTAAAAAACTGACAGAGTACACCTGTAGTCCAAACAGTTCCTAGTGGTCTCTGGGGTCTCCATGACAACTTGGGCTGAGTCAGTCTAGCTTTCAGGCCAGAAGACTATGGACTTTTTTTTGAAGAGCCCTCTCCTCCACCTTTTTCTTCTCTGTGGATCATATAATGCATGAAATGAGAAATGTTTCACCTTGATTCAGACAGTAAATAGAGATCTCAATGACCTTATTCCTGCCCCACCACTACCTCTTTCTCATTTTTTAAATTAAACCAAAACTAGGGAATCTTAGCATTTTGTCTAAGCTCCACCACAGTTACCTGGCAATAGCCAGGTGTGCTCCACACCACAGTTACCTGGCAACACTAGGAAAGGGGCTACTTGCTCTCTTGCTCTTGCCTTCCTGCTCTTGTTCTCTCCCCATTCCCCCACCACCATTTGGTCATGGCCAGTCTCTGCTTTTGTACTTCACTTCTTCTCTTCTCTTCTCTTCTCTTCTCTTCTCTTCTCTTCTCTTCTCTTCTCTTCTCTTCTCTTCTCTTCTCTTCTCTCCTCTCCTCTCCTCTCCTCTCCTCTTCTCTTCTCTTCTCTTCTCTTCTCTCCCCCCTCCTCTCCTCTCCTCCCCTCCCCTCCCCTCTCTCTCTTTCTCTCCTTCTCTCTCTGTCTCTATTACCATCTTGACTCCTTTCCCCATTCCCTGAATAAGCTGTGTTCTATACTATACCATCCTTTGGCTGGTCCCTGGGGGATGGGATTCTCAGCATGGGGCCAACAAGGCTCTACCTTACATACCTCCATAGAATGTATCCCCTCTCTCTTTACTTTTTATAAGCACATTGTGGGAGATAAGCCGGACATAGATTGGGAATGTACCTGATAGTCCTCATCAGTGGGATATGAAGATACTGAATTTATAAAAGTAGAAAGTAGAATAGTGATACTCAACATCTGGAGACTGTGTTTGCCAGTGGCCAATGGTCATTTACCTGGCTATTCTGAGTAAAACTGATAAAAACAAAACCATGCTGTAGATATGGAGATATAAGCAGAATTATTAGCATTTACTTCAAGAAAGGAAAAATTCCTATTCAATAAATATTTTGAATTCTAATTTAAATATTATTGATTTAGGCACAGGGCAGTAAGACATTTACTAGAAGGAATTTATATTTCTCGTAGAATGTGAATACACATATAACCCTCTTTCTTTGTTGTATCACAGTGGAAATATTTAGTTTTAATGTATATTTGGAGCACCCCTGGTTTGCCAATAATTACACTAAATTTGTGATCCTAGGATCTCAGGCATTTTCTTTGCCAATTTTCTTTTCATAAGCAGAAAGAGCTATGTATTATTAATTCTATAGCAAAATCTTTTCACTAGGCTGCACATTAGAAAATGTTTATGTGAGATTTTTCCATTATATAATTAGTATACAAAGTAATATATATGGTTATTGCTTCTGGGTTTTGTGGGGGGGATATTTGTTTTTTTGTGGATTTTTTTATGAGACAGATTCTCATACAATATAGCGTGGTTTTGAACTTTTACATAGCACATTGTGGCTATGATGGTCCTGATTCACTTATCTATTCTGTATATTCAGGATACTACAGGTTTCTAAAACCAAACCTAGGTAAAGGGAAATAGACCTGAGAACTTTTTTCCAGTGAGCTAAATTTGACTTGATATAAAATTCACTTTTATCTGTATGCCTGTTTCTGAACTCCCTTTTCTCCGTGTTGATATATATGTCACACTATCTCTTCATTTGTTTGCATTTCTCACTCTTACTCTCTTACTGGCGCTCTCTCTCTCTCTCTCTCTCTCTCTCTCTCTCTCTCTCTAAAATATCCTCCCTCCCCTTTTGGTTTGTTTACTTTAAGAGAGAGTAGGAAGCAAGAAGAGGATGAGGATGTAAAGAGCAAAGGAGAAAGAAGTCATAGACAGAAGGGACCTCTTTTTACAAATGATTCCTGGTTAACCACTGAGGTTATGAGAACGGAATACCAGCAATAACTACTGGGTGATTGGGCTGTGCTATTTTGAGTCCCTGGCTGTTGGGCAGGTCTATTTCTCATCCTTTAGTGAATCTATGGTTGACATAAGCTCTACTAAGCTGGTCATGATGGTGTGTCCTATTGTAGCCCTCAGGAGGTAGGGCAGGTAGAGGCAGAGGAGTCAGGAATCAAGATGATATGAGGATATGTGTCAGTTTGAAGAAACAGAAAAAGAACTAAACATTGTACTAATTATCTGATGCTTTATATTTTAATAGCAGTGTTTTCATAATTAAATATTGGATTAATCATTAATTAGGGGCTATTTACTTTATGTATTAAAATAATTATAACATGTCTTTCTATGTTAGAATACAGCTAGAACATAGAGGTCCTCTGTTCACCATGTGACAGGCAAAGCTTAGCATTAAACTCCATTAAAACTCAAGAGAAAAAGCTGTGACCTCAATTTTGTGAAGTGTTCCTTGAAATCTCTCTTAAAAATCTCATGAGCCCTTTTATTTTATATAAATAACACAATGTCCAGTTCAGTACCTCAGCATAAAACCAGATATATAAAATTCTCTATTATGAATAGAAACTCCCAACAGATTGCCAAGGCAAAGTCAGTTCTCAAGTCGGTTGCCAGAACAATTCAGCATGCAGAAGTGGGCATTTCAACCTTGCTGTTTATAGACAGAAGATCATTTGTCAAAACAAATTTAATTAACCTCCAGTAAAAGTTGGTTTTAAGCTGTGTTTTACATGAAGAATGTGTTATAGCTAAATGATTCTGTTTTTAATTACACATAAAAATAAATGCCTGTTTCTGAGAAGGAATTCACAAATACCTGAAATCTTCACATTTAGTGTTTGCATTTTCAATTTAGATTCTAAACTATTAGTTTATATAGCACAAATGATTTTTAATGCAATGAGAAATGTTTGAGGACCTAAATATATGGATCTTTGTTTCCTGGAGAGTGCAGAGGCCTCATGTTAAAAGCAACAGAACCTTCAGTAGGTGGGACATGCTGGGAGGTTACCAGTGGCTTCTTCCCAGAGAGTGTAAGGGGACCCAGTCATTGTTAACTTCCCTCTTCCTTTTCTGTTCCTTATCCCTTTCTTTTCTCCTCCTGTTTCTCATGTTTCTCCTCACCTTCCTTCTCTGTGTCTTTCTCCTTCTTTTCCTTGCCCTTTCCTGTTCTTCGTTTTTCTCTTCCTTTTCCTCCTTAGCCTCCTCATCTTTTACTCCCAGAGCATAAAGTAAGGAACTGTTCTTTGCACATGCTTCCACCACAGTGTGTGACCTCACTATAAAAAAGCCACAGGGTCCACCAACCATGGACTGTAATTTCTGAGTTTCGTGACTGAGACTCCAGCATGGTAAGCTACTGCTCTGACACTGAACTGTAAATCCAGCAATCCAGAATTGTATTTTATTTTATGTATTTTGAGTGAGTGTTTTAATATAGGCAAATCTAACCTATCAATATAGTCCATACAGAATTTTGTTTTAAATCTCTCTCTCTCTCTCTCTCTCTCTATATATATATATATATATATATATATATATATATATATATATATATATCCTTCTCTCTCCAAAATCATCTTTTCATGATATCTGATGTGATTTTTAAAACAACTTGTAGCAACTGAAAAAAAGACCTACACAAGTATGAGAGTGGATGCACAATGACATTGTACAGAGAAAAGCATTGATGATTACTTTAAAACATTTAAAGGTAAAGACAGCTTTCTTTGAAAGGGCATAGACATCTTTGTATCTGGTATTTGCTTAAGCTCTTAATAGAAAGGGAGACATTTTGCTCTCTGAACACATAGTTCTTCTTGCACTTCCTTTACTTTGCTAGACTGAACACAGAATGAATTTTGTCTGTTTCAAAAATTAAAACTTATATTCAGGTGGCAAAGTCGTGGCACATTAGAGAAGTGGCAGAATAATCTGTTTTAGCATCTGAAGTCAAGTCCAGAGGTCTGGAAAGAAATGGGTCTCTAGGTCCCCATAGCATCAGCATAATCAGAATCTGGGTCATTAACTATTTGCAGATAAAAGGAAAGGCTATAGTCACTGTGTCAGAATTGTCCATGGAACCATACCCTTCAAGATTAATGGTATATTAAGTTATAGAGTCTAATATTGGAACCATGTGGAGTAGAAACATAATGGTTAAATCATTGCAATATCTCTTAGTATTCTTCACTCCTATTTGTCTGCTAACTAAATTCAAGTATGGAACTCATCATAGAGATTTCAAGGAGAGGGTATGTGAGAATATCAGCAGGGTGAAAGAGTGACAGCTAGTGTTCAGATGGGAATTTCCACATGGTTTCTACATGCAATCCACAAAGAGTTCTCTAAAATTATGGACTCTCCACGTTCCATCTCATACAATTGTAAAGGCAATAGGATACAGAAAATTTTATTATAGCTTTGTAACGTGCACTGTAAGCTTGGCGTTGGAGTTGCAATTCATAAAACTATTAATTTATGCTCCTGGTGTTGAATATGTTGGTACCTTTATCTAAAAAAGTGAATAACATTTCACTCATCATACAAAAATATTTTCCTCCATAAAAGGGAGTAAAAAATAAAAGACAAAGTGCAAATAATTGAGGAGGAAAATTACAGACCCTAAAACAAACACCTTTAAAGATTGGTGAAAGAGGGCTGTGGAGAGAGCCGATTAGTTAAAAGCACTAACTGCTCTGGTAGAGGAACATAGAGTTTGGTTTCCATCCCTCAAAGGGTAATTTATAATCTCCTATAATTCCATGTCCAAGGGATTTAACAGCCAATTATATTTTAAACTCTGAAATATTGTGAAATACACTAATGTAAATGAATGGTTGAGTAATCAAGAGTTGGTTTCCTAGAACAAGTCTTTTTTCAAACATTTCTTTTCTTTTTTTTTAAATCTGTGTCAGCATAGAGCAAGTGAATATACCATGCACAGAAAGTAGGAGAGGTTGTTAGAACTTCTGGAGCTGGTATTACTTGTGGGTATGAAAGTTCCTAATATGTGTGCAGGAAAAAAAACTTGAGTCCTGTGGAGAAATATTAACCTGAGCCATCTGTCCAGTGGCTGTAACAACTCATACTATGCACATCAAGTTTATTAACCTCTAGATTGTACTCATAGCTTTAAATAACGTGTTTAAGATGTCATCTTCTATGATGCATTTTATTTTATTATTTTCATGTTTTTTTTTTATTTTTAGTCACTTTACATCTCAATTACAACCCCCTCCCTCCTCTCTTTCCAGTCCGACGACCCTTACAAATTCCTCCCCGCATTGTTCCCACCTCTTCAGAGAAAGGTTTCTCCTCTTGGGTATCCCTATACTTAGCAAAATCTAGTCTCAGCAGGTCTAGAGACATCCTCTCTCACTGAGGACCCACTACGCAGTTCGAGTAGGGAGGGAAAGGGATCCAGTGGCAAAGAACAGAGATGGAGAAAGCACCAATTCCATTTATTAGGGGGAACTTACAAGAATACCAAGCTGCACATTTGCTACAGATGTGTGTGGGGCCTAGGTCCAGCTCCATTGCTGGTACTCCAGGCTCTGTGAGCCCTCCACAATCCGAGCTTAGTTGACTCTGTGTGTCTTCTTGTGGTGGTCTTTGACATCTTAGACATGATTACTTACACCCCCCCCCCCAACTCTTCCACAAGATTCCCCATACTCTACATGTTTGGGTGTGGTTCTTTGCATGTGCCTCCATCGAGTGCTGAATGAAGTGTCTCATGACAGAGTTTATGCTAGGTTCTTGTATGCAAACACAGTGGACTACTAATAGTGGCAGGGTTTGTCTCTCTTACATGGGATGGGTTTCAAGTTGGGGCTGTCATTGGTCAGCTTTCCCCTTAGTCTCTGCTCCACCATTATCTCTACACATTCGTAGTTAAGACACATTTTGGTTTGAAGGATTTGTGGATGAAGTGATGTTTCCCTCCTTCTTCTAGATGTCCACCCTGGCTATGAAGGTAGCCACTACAGTCTACATATCTTCCAGTTAGGAATCTAAGCTAAGGTCACTCCATAGCCTCTGTATATCTTTTCCTATTCCAGTTAGTCACCAGGGATACCCAACCCCCTGCTATTTTCATTTTCACTCCAAGGCCTCTCTCACACCTCCTAAATCTACTCATGATCACCAAACCAGTTCTCTTCCTTACCTCCTTTCTTACCCAGTTTCCTCTTTATTCTCACCTTCTGAATGAGATCCATTCATCCTCCATTTTGGACCTCCATATTATCTATCCAGTTTCTTTAGGTCTGTCTATTATAGCATGGTTATCCTGCACATTGTGGTTAATGTCTGCTTATAAGTGAGCACATACCATATATGTATTTCTGTCTGTGGGTTACCTCACTCAGTTGATATTCTCAAATTCCATCCTTTTGCCTGCAAAATTCATCATCTAATTCTTTTTAATACATGAATAATATTCCTGTGTAAATGTACCACTGTTTTTTTTTTAATTCATTCTTCAGTTGAGGGGTATCTAGATTGTTTCCAGTTTCTTGCTAATACAAATAAAGGTGTGATGAACATAGTTGAGCAAGTGCCTGGTGATTTGTGGGACCTCTTTTGGGCATATGCCCAGGAGTGGTATAGCTTAGTTATAAGATAGAACTATGCCTAGTTTTCTGAGAAACTGCCAAAATGATTTGCAAAATGGTCATACAAGTTTGCACTTCCACTAGCAGTGTATGAGTGTTTCCCTTGCTGCATACCCTGACCAGCATGCACTATTGCTTGACATTTTGATCTTAGCTACTGTGATGGGCATAAGATAAAATCTCAGGGTCATTTTGATTCCCATTTCTTTGATGACAACAAACATTTAACATTCTTTAAGGGCTCCTTAGTCACTTGAGATTCCTCTGTTTAGAAATCTCTGTTTATTTCTGTACTGCATCACATCATGCGAAGATGTTTTTCAGATTCTATTCGACTGTAGATGTCAACCTAGACTACCCAGAAACTCACAAACACACACACACACACACACACACACACACACACACACACACACACACACACTAACACCATCACTAATGAAATATCAGAAATTAACAATCACTGGTCAGTAATAACTGTCAGCATTAATACACTCAATTCCCTAATAAAAAAGATGCAGGCTAACAGAATGGATACAAAAACACACCTCAGCAATATAAAAACTACCTCAGAGTGAAGATCTAGAAATAAGTTTCCCAAGCAAGCAGACCAAAGAAAGAAGCTAGAGTAGCCATTCTCGTATCTGGTGTAGAATAGATTTTCAACCAAAAGCAATTTAAAGAGACAGGGAAGGACATTTTATACTCATCAAGGAAAAAAATCTATGAAATTGATATCGAAGTTCTGAACATCTTTGTCCCAAACAAAAGGACACCTACATTTGTAAAAGGAACATTGCAAAAGCTTACACTTCTCAAACTCCACACGTATATAGTGGAAGGCTGTAATGCCCCATTCTCACTAACAGACACGTCACCCAGACCAAAGCTAAGCAGAGAAATAATAAAACTAACTGAAACCACGAATCAAAATGACCTAACAAATACCTCTAGAGCATTTCAGCCAAACACAAAAGAATATAGAGCCTTCTCCAAAATTGGCCATATAGTTGGTCATGAAGCAAGCCTCAACAGATATAAGAAAACTGAAATAATGCCTTGTTCCTTATCAGACCACCATGGATTAAAGGTGAGCTTCAACAACAACGAAACACCAGAAAGCCTACACACTCATGAGAACTGAACAATTCTCTAGTCAGTGATCTCTGGGTTAGGAAAAATTAACAAAGACATTAAAGTCTTTCTAGAATTCAATAAAAGTGAAGGCAAAACATACACCAATTTATGAAATCCAATGAAAGCAGTTCTAAGAGGAAAGTTCATAGCACTAAGTGCCTCGATAAGGAAATGAGAAGGTTTTTAATCTCAGGAATTAAAAAGTATATCAAAGATCCCTGGGTGAAAAAGTAACAATCACAGACATGAAGAGAAAAAGACAAAAAATAATCAAATGCAGGGCTGAAATCAGTCAACTCGAAACATGATGGATGCAAGTGTAGAGAACCACAGCGAGACAAAGGACAGAGAGAGTCCTAATTGGGGTCTCCATTGGGGTCTCCCCAGGAGATCTGGGAGCCTGATCTCCCCTCTGCTGCAAAGGGGGAGAAGAGATTATATAAGTCACAGGGCATGGAGGATAGAGGAGAGCATAGCCACTGAATCAATTAAGCGGGGCTCACATGGGCTCACAGAGACTAAGGCCACAAGCTTTGGCCTGCATGGCTCTGCATGAGATCCTCTGTGTATATGTTATGTATCTGTTAGCTTGGTGTTTTCATGGGACTCCTAACAGTGAGAGCCAATGCCTCTCTGACTCTTTCCCTGTTTGGGGGCCTCTCTTCCTCCAACTGAATTTCTTGTGAAGCCCCAGTTTGAGGGCTTTCACCTTTTCATAAATATGTCTTGCTTTGCACAGTTTGACTCATCTCTTGAGGCCTATTTTCTTCTGAAAAGGAAATGGACAGAGACTACATCTGTGACGAAGAGATAGGGTAGCGGAGAAGAGGGGAGAGAGGGAACAATTGTGATCTGAATGTATTATATTAAAGTAATAAAAGAAAAAATGTTATTCTTGGGATTGTTCACAATGGGGACATAAAAATGCTTCCAAAACATCTTTTTTTTTAAGCCTTTGGTTTGTTTTGAAAGATTGCAATTACACTCAGAACTACAGGGAAGGCCAAAAAATACATTAAATTCCCACCAGCACTGAGTTCAAAAATAGGAGCAGAAAGTATGTGGAAACAACTTAGAGGCTTCAGGTAGAAAGAAAATATTCACTCTGTGTTTGAAAGCCACTCTTATTTTTTTAACTTTAAACAAAATTTTATTACACAAAGGTTGTCACCTAATTGGATACTTCTCTACTCTGTACCCAATCATTCTCACCCTCCACAGAAAGGCTGCTTCAGAACTTCTCATGTGGTGACACAGCGCTACAGTCCTGATGCTAACAGAACAGTAGAGATGCCTCAGTGATTTAAGTTGAAACAGGACACTGGTATATGGCTCTTGCACAAAGCATCAGGAATGTGCAAATGTCTTTATTCAAAAATACAAAATAAATTATCTGTAGGCATGGACAATGACAGCAGTAAACCATTATCTATTAGGAAAACATAGGAAAACAGTAACTGATGGTTACAGTGATCAACCAGCCTTCTCTTCAGTCATTTTCTTCAGGTGAATTCTCTGAAGTTATTGGTGAGGAATCTGCCTTGAACTTCCTGTCACAGCTTATTAATAATGGCAAATCACTATTCTAGGTGTTAGAACACGCCACCTCCCATACCCCCTCGCATTCCACCCATTGTATCCATTCCAAGGTCTTTCTCTTCTTTAGGAATGTCACTAAAGCTTCGGCTGTAGTTAGCAAGGGGGCCACCCCTGTAGCATCCAGTAAATCAGTTCTTACAACCTTTGTTCAATCAATGATTCCCTTTTCCACCATGTTCACAAAATCTCCAAGCATGGCATCATAACCAACTTCTGAGGAACTCTGTAGAATTTTTGTCAACTATCAAAGATCCTTCAATACCTGTATTCTTAGCAATCGTCATTGCAGGAATTTTAAGTGCTCTTTTAATAATTTCTATACCTATTTTCTGATCTTCATTAGCAGACTTTAATGAATCCAAGGTGGGATGCACCGAAGCAAAGCACAGCCCCCTCCTAGAACAATGCCTTCTTCGACAGCTGCTCTTGTAGCACTGAGAGCATCTGTAACTCTGTCTTTCTTCTCATTCACTTCAACATCACTTGTCCCTCCAACCTTCAACACAGCTACTCCATCTGAAAGTTTAGCAAGTCACTCATTCAGCTTTTCCTTTTCATATTCACTAATTGTGATGTCTAGCTGCTCAGAGATTTCTTGAATATGTTTTTCAATATGAGCTTTGTCACCTTTACCTTTCAAAAGCATGGCATCATCTTTGGTGACAATGCCCTCTCTAACTTACCCTAAATCATGAGCTTGAACATCTTCAATATTTATTTGTTTTATTTTTGTTGCCCTTTTATTTTTTCTGTTTATTTACCTTTAAAATATAATGAGATAAAACAAAACTAATACATTGTATTTGAAAAACAAGCAGGAGGAAAAAAATCACAAGAAATGGCACATTCAGGAGTCCCATAAAAACAGTAAACGAGAAGGAATACTGTATACCAGGGAACTGATTGTAGACCTCTGCATGCTGCCCCAGTATCTGTGAGCTCAGATTTAATAATGTTGATTCAGAGGACCTTGTTTTCTTGGTTTCCTCCATCCCCACTGCTTCTTAAACTCTTTCTGCCTCCTCTTCTACATCCTGAGAGGGATATTCTTTTAGATTCAATCACTCTTCTCCAAACACCGCACCACCAGTAGCGATAGCCATATCTTTAAGCTGGTTCTTCTTGTTGTCCCCAAACCCCTGAACTCTGACTGCTACAAGCTGAAGACTAACTGCTAGCCTGTTCAAACCCAGTGTGCTGAGAGCTTCTCCATCAACATCTTCAGCAATTATGGCCAAGGGCTTCCAATGAGCATTGGCAATTTCAAGAGCAGGTACAATGGACTGAACACTAGAAATTTTCTTTTCACCTAACAAAACATAGGCATTTGGAATTCACATTTTTGATCTTGTGATGTGTTAATAAAATATGGAAAAATATATCCTCTATCACACTTCATGCCTTCAATAATTTCTAGCTCATTATTCAGGGTTTTTCCATCCTTCACTTTGATGACACCCTTTCTTCCAACCTTCATTGCATCAGATATGATGTTCCCAATGTCTTTGTCTCCGTTTGCAGAAATCGTAGCAACCTGAGCAATTTCTTCAGGGGTTGTCACAGGTTTAGATTGCTTCTTAAGTTCAGCAGTGACAGCATCAACAGCCAACATCACACCTCTCCGAATTCCCACTGGATTAGCCCCTTTGCTGATCTTCTCAAAGCCCTCCTTGGCAACAGATGGTGCCAGAACAGTGGCAGTGGTGGTGCCATCCCCAGCCTCTTCGTTTGTGTTATTGGGAGCATCCTAAACAAGTTTAGTTCCGATTTGTTTTATTTATCCTTTAAATCAATTGACTTTGCAACAGTGACCCTGTCTTTTGTTACTTTGGGACTTCCCCAACTCTGATCAATAATCACTGTTTTTCCCTTTGGCCATATTGTAACAGCTACAGCATCGACTAAAAGGACTACTCCTTGAAACATTGAGGCTCGTGCATCCGCACCATATTTTACATCTTTGGCATAGGCCCAAGTGAGATGAGGAGTCAGTGCCCGAGACACTGGTCTCATCTGGTGAAGGACTGTGGGTAGTCCTTCTGCTTCTGCTTCCATTAAACCCTCAAATGCTCTGGAATAGTCAGTGTGGGGCTTCTCCTCATTCTCCCTGAGAGATCTCAGAATATTTTGTCCTGATATAGTTACACAATATACTGGAAAGTGTAGCACACATTTGATATATACGTGTGTGTGTGTGTGTGTGTGTGTGTGTGTGTGTGTGTGTGTGTGTGTAATTCTTCCACCAGAAAATTCACATTTTCAATTTTGTTTTTTCCTGCAGCTGGTCCTAAATATGTGAATTACCAGTAGCATTTTTTAGTTGAATTTACTCTGCAATTACAGTCTTATTTTCAACAGTTCTCTTAAATGCAATTATTCAGTATGTATGCATTTATTCCCATATCAGACTGAGCTGATCTGCCTACATTGCATTTTCAGACTAGACTTGAACATTATTCAGCTGGTTCGTTTTATTTCATTTTGTCAGATGCTTAAATACATTGCTATCATTATTTTTTTTAGAACTATTTTTCCATAGACACTTATATCACAAAAGCAGATACCAGCAAAGGCACTGGCCAGGCATATTTTGTAACTGATTTCTTAGTGAATTATAACATATGAGTGAGTTATATCTCTACCTTAGGACTAACACTGTCTGACAACAAAGGCTACATGTTACATGTTTTCACTAATTTTATTGAAAATTTCAAATTTGGTATAGTTGTTTGTAACATGTACATTGTTACTTTCCCATTATGATCAGAAATATGTGCTTCTGGCTGAATTAACTTTCCCCCAAACTCAAGGGTTCATTCCCAAACAGTGCATGCAATTCTTATCCGTAGACAGGTCTCTGATACGTACTGTTGAATAATGATACTATAATGCATTAGAAATGTACTTTTCATAGTATAAAGGAGAGATACCAAGAGGATTTGGAAGTCATGAAGAAGGCATTTGGATAACCATTTCTGCTGAACAACCTGACTGACAGATGTCACAGATCAAATGATCAAAGGGTCAGAGGATAATTCTCCCAATTCTGAGAGTTGTCTACTACAACACAAGAAGAAAATGTGAAATACTTTCTTCAAAATTTATTATTTTTATTTATTTTATGTTATTTTTTGAGACAATATTTCTCTCCATAGCCTTGGTTATCTTGGAACTCACTCTGTAGACTGGACTGGCCTCGAACTCACAAAGACCTTCCTTCCTCTGTCTCCCAAGGTTTGGAATTAAAGGCATACACTACTACTGCCTAGCCAAAATTTATTAAAACATTCTGGTTATAATAGTCTCCTTAATATGATGCTCATCTTAAGTTAAATTGTGGATAGTTTATCCCTTGAAGAAGATTTACATTAGAAAAGTTACAACTGAGAATTCTTTCTCTGCATCTTGGAAATGTATATGATTTTATTAGATGTGTTAGTTTTAAGTCAAGCACATTCCTTAGAATTATTTGTGCAGAATATCCTTAAAATGTAAACAACTAATTTTCAATTTTTTGAGTAGAGAAATAACTTAGATTAATAAACAACAATAAGCAAATAAATATGATTATATTATAACACTAAGAAAAATTAATAAATGCAAATAATTCTTCACTGGGAGTGGTGGGATGTACTTCTGGGTCATACTGGTACCCAGTACTTTTGCACAAGCTTTCCTGGCACTTCCCAGAGATTATGTCAAATTTCTTCCCATTGCTACTGTTCAAAATAAATGGGTTCATTTCTGTTTAACTTCAACCAATGTAACTTTGACTTTTACAGAACTTACAGGACCTAGGAATGCAAACCCAGGAAGCATCAGCATACATGATTATGTTACATTATGTAAAGAGGACAAAGATGCAGTGAAAACAGCTCAGGGTGGAGGAAATGGCAGCTGTCGTGAGTAACTCACTCTGGAGATATCTGGGTCACTGAGTAGCAGAGCAAAACCCACAGAAGTTTCCACAATAAATGTCTGAGCTTATGTTCCCTGTGGCTATGCCTGAGGCAAGGACTCCAAAGCAAGCAGCTCCTTTAGGAAAGCATGCAACTGGGAGAAAAGATTATCTTTTCAGGCCACTTACTACAATGAGTGACAGGAGGTTGATTCTCCATGGGGAACTTGAGAAATTAGTGATGCACACCTCACAGACTCTGAGGAACCTCAAGTGTTTGTAAGCTGGCTTCTGTTGGACTTTGAGATTTGAGGATATTCATTCTATATTGTTGTATTCTCTAAGTCAGGTAGGCATAGCCTTCTTTGGTAATCATGGAAGATAATGAGGTTCTCAGGAAAAGACCTGCAAATGGCTTCAGAGAATCTTATATACAATTGCACACAGTATAAAAGCAGGACAGCTTTAAGATAAACTACAATATATGTAACCTCAGCAGGAAGAGGGCTTATAGATCCTGCAGTGGACCTGAGTTCTCTCTGCAGTACTCAGCCAGGTAACTCTAGCTCTAAGGGAAACTGATGCTTCCTCCACTCTTCATGGACAAACACATGTGCACAAACCCACATGTATGTTTAAGTGTCAGTTATTATTTGTATAAGAACATAGTGATAGTGTGACATTTGCTTCCCTCTTCTTTTCTGTTTTAAAATTTTACAAGAAGAAAAAATAGAGAGTATTGTACCACAAACAGTTTTCTTTGTTCAGGAAAAACTTACTTTCAAAAGGATTTCAATGATTAATGGCCAAAGAATAGCTTGACCTGATACTTTTAAATTTTCAGTCGATAAAATGTTTTCCTTTTGGAATGCATAGAGTGTTTTACACAAAGCTCTTCAAGCACTCATTTCCCATGAGGTTTCAATGGTGGACCAGAGCCAAGAGGCTTCTCCCCTAAGCTATCCTCAGTGCTGAACATGCTCATACTCATAGACACACAGCATATCAGACCTTTGTGTGGCTATTGTAGGATCTTTTCTTAAAGCTATACTAATTGTTAATTATTATAAATTATCATCAATCCAAACTGGAAAATCAGTCAGAAATGGGAGAAAATGTAATGTGTATTATTTAAAATGCTATGAAAGCCGATATTGACTAGTTCATACTTTGACCTTATATAAATAACATGCATAGATTTTTCTGTAAATCCAATATCACGACAGAAATGACTTAATGACAAAGTTTCTTAAAATTAGATTCATGTGTTTAACTAGAGTTAAAGTCTACTTTTGCTGGGGTATTTTAGGTAGTAAATGGATAGCCTTTTATTTGTACAAAAATGTAGTTCCTGTATTTATCTCTATTTATTGTCAAAACGGACTATAAAACTGCTCCCATGCTGATAACATTCAACTATGCCATATACTAAATAATGAAAACATATAAAATTCAGTTGCATTAGGCTGCATAATGCCACTTACCATATATATATATAATATATATATATATATATTGATGATATCATAGCCCAGTGGCACTATAGCCATCTTGGATTAAATACAATACTCTACAAAGATGAAATTGTTTGTAATGCAGATCTCTGAGGATGCTCCCGTCATTTAATGTTGCTTAGCCATTATCAACTCAAATAGCAACAGAAGCTAGCACAGAAGATGAAGCAGAGAATGAAAACAGAGTGTTTAATTTTGAAGCAGATATTTCGAATGTCTCAATTAAGGATCTGTTGAACTCACTGGACATGAATCGACAGTCAATTATATAGCTATGAAATGTTCCCCTGTACAGATTAGACCCTCAATGAGAAGCCCTGGAGCAGAAATCTCAGTCCTGTATGACAGAGCCACCTCAGACCAAGAGACTGGACTGCCTTGAGGATCACAGAGTAAATTTCAGTAGGTGTAGGAACCACAGCAGCTTGGACACTTTAATAGTGATGCTGATATCTGTGAGAAAGGAAGAGAAAGTCATTGGAGTGTTCCTTTCAAGGAGCAGTGTGCTGTCATATTTGAGGAAAATTACTCTGTATTATGTGAGAAACAGAGCTTTAGCAATAACTGAGGAATCAAGGGAGGAAAAGAATGTAACTGACACCAATAACTCCCTTTTTAATTTTTGAGAAATCTATTACCTGTCTGAGAATTACATAATCAATTGCACAAACGAGTGTGAAAGACAGGAGGGAACTGGGAAGAAATACATGTCCATCAGCAGGGTGAATGGAACACAGAGCTTAACGTTATGCAGTGGTATTTGGAACCACACAGAATATTGTCTAACATGAATCATAAACACACATTTATTCAGCAGAGAATCTGACTGCAGATATGTCTTTGGGGAGAACATAACACTGAGATTCACGTCGACAGAGAATCATGTATCACAAGGGAGATACATGATTATAAATGCAGACTGTTCACAATGCTTTTCCCATCTTTTCTCCACTTTCCCTCTTAGCTTACTGTTTGCCAGAACTTAAGGCTCTGAATACCTCCTACTGTATCACACATCAGTGAATGTGATCATCACTTTATGTCCTGACATGATACCATTTAGTGTTTGATCTTACCTAGAAAATGGATCCAAATAGCTCATAGTTTCACATATTCCCACACTTCTGTCACAGATGTCTCTGAAAGTGAAATCATTTCTGATCCATTAGCTCTGGGTAAAGCATGGTTCTAAAACCCTCAGAGCTGTGTGCATCCAGACTGGAAAGTCACTTTCTCTATGCATTCTCCCTGTGGTTCTAACACTGTCTCTCTGTTTGGGTTACATACCTGGAAGCCATCTATCCTATGCTGTTTCCTTACACTCTACTGACCTGTCTTTCTTATTGTGTTTCCACTCAGTTCTTGTCTCTATCCTCACTCTCTGATTTTCTGTGAGCAGACATCACACTACTCCAGTGGCCCTTGGGAGTAGCTTATCACACCCTCATATTTTGTTTCATTTATTACTTCATATTTCTGTCTTCATATCCCTGCTAGGTGTGCCCTTTAAACCCTCAGCCCTGTTCCAAATACAGACTATTTTCCACAATAATAATTTTGTGCATTTGTGTATTGCAAATATGAAATTTCCCTGCAATGCCCCTCAAAATAGCAAAGTGAAGGTGTCTGAAGCAATGGCTTTAGAATAAAAAGATGGTTGTGCATAATCTTAGTTTGGCCTTTTATGATTATGTATACCAAGCTTCATTTCTCCATTTCTAAGTAGAGGTAATATTAGCTACACTATAGAGCAGTTGTAAAATGTATATGAGACAGTTAATACATTTTAAACATTTAACTATACTCAAGGAGACACAGAGACAAAATTTGAAGCAAAGACTGAAGGAATGGCCATTCAGAACCTGCCCGACCTGGGCATCCAGCCTGTATACGTACAGCCACCAAACCCAGATAATATTGCTGATGCCAAGAAGTGCATGCTGACAGGAGCCTGATAAACCTTTCTCCTGAGAGGCTCTGACAGAACATCACAAATACAGAGGCAAATGCTCAAAGCCAACCATTGATCTGAGAACCAGGATGCCATTGGAGGGGTTAGAGAAAGGATTGAAGGAGCTGAAGGGGTTTGCAACCCCATAAGAACAACAATACCAACCATCCAGAGCTTCCAGGGATCTCTGTGGTCTTAAGAAAGACTCCCGGTGGTACACACACACACACACACACACACACAATGAAGTAAGTTATAAGCTTTACTAACATGTCCAAGCATAATTAGAGCAGAATTAAGTTCAAGTAGTCATGAGGACCCTCCTTCTAGAAAACATTAAACAATAGTCAACAGGACCCATTTCTTGGGAGTTTCTGGCAAGCAGTCACAGCTCCTTTGCTTGTCAGTGAATCCTGACAGATGACTTCATATATGTCTTTTGAGGGAGATCTGACAGAGGGAAAGGATTGGTGTGGAACTAGGGTACTGTTTCCCCACATTTTATAATAATAGGAGGGACAACTGTAAGGCCATGATTAATATTAGAGAAACGGGTGGACATTCATGAGATTTGCATCTTGTACATATTAGGAACTCTGGTTTCCTGGAGTGGGAAGGCAGAGATTTTGCTGCTTTGCAGAAAGGAAAAAGCTCAGAAGTCAAGTTGGCCTTCCTGTTATTGAAGAAACAATATTTGAGCCCCAACCTTTGCCAGCCTTATTCAGCATAGAAAGGGATGTTGTAGGTCTCTTCTTAGAATTTAAGGGCCATGGTTATTTAGGTGTTTGAGAGAATTTACTGATGGCCAAAAACATCTGAATCCTATGGAAAAAAATCTGCATTTCAGACCTGGATGTATATAAATCAAGTAGACATTCCCAAATGAATGAAGACAAATTTTATGGTAGTTTAAAAATAGTTTAAATTAATTTCCAATTCCTTGCAACTGTTAAGCTTGCTAAATCATCACAAGTATATACTCACAGGAATTTCTGGCAAAGAGAAGATGCAAGGGGCAAGTGTTTATTAAGCACAACTGTGTCATTTGTGATTCTTGGCTTATGGATCATCTTCCGAAAATGGTATTTTTTAATTTTTATTATATTTTGATACCTGGGTAATTTTTGTACTTCATTCTCCTTCATTCCTACCCTTTCAAAGTTTCCTGTGCCTACTTTTTAGATGCATGATCTTGTTTCTTTGTTGTTACATGTGTACTCATATGTGCATTGTTCAATGTAGTGTGCTCATTTTTTGTTTGTAAATTAAATATAAACTTAAAAGAATAGGAAGTAATTCCACAAATGTACAGGCAATGACCAAATGACCAGATCAAGGAACTGACACTTAGAGTTGCTAAATGGTTGATTACTACAAATGAAGGATGTTCACAAAGCATAAAGTCACACAGAGTAACTTGATTTTCATATCAGAGACACACACACAAGATATTTACAAAATGAAATATTTAATGCCACTTGTAAGTTCCTTCTTCCATTTTTCATTTTCATGTTAATTTCTATCTCATTGTTACAGTGTTGCAATGTGATGCTGTTCATTTTGTATGTGAGAAAATATGTCTGACAATAAGCTCAGTTCAACAAGCACATTGAAGGTAAAATGCTGATAGTCTCTGTCCAGAGCTAAGTCTTAACACAATTCTGTTTGGTGTTGCTTTTTAATTACTGCAAAGAATCATTTCTCTTTAAACATTTACAGGGATTTTATATGCCAGTTTGTGTTGGAACCTGGGATGGGGGATTCTCCCTCCTCAAAGGAAAAGGAGAGGGGACAGAAGCTGTGTGAGGGGGCACTGGAAGGAGACCAGGTTCTGTGATTGTGATGTAAAGTGAATAAATAAATTAATTAATTAAAAAGACAGATTCTAAGATTATTTCAGACAATTCCATTCTTTTTCTGTCCAGTTACTTTTGTAGATGCAGTTTACAGTAATTTTATTTAGGAAGAGATGGAAGGATGATAATAGAGAATATAATGGTTTTGATTTTTACTTTAATAACTGGCCATATTTTATGGGTATACACATGTGTAGCTCACTCAAAACACCCCAGTTCTGGGATCTAGTCAGTTCATATTAGTGACTTGAACAATAGAGCTTAATAACATTTAAGCATATATGTCCTGTAACTTAATGACTACAGCAAAACTAATGGCTGAAGACTTTCTTGCCCAGGAACACCAGTGTCCTAATTTATAATTGATAGGTTACTTACGTCCTGACACGATTTATAATAATATCCCATAAAATATAAATGAACAAGATTATCAAAACAGAAACAGGGTAGTGACTTTGAGGAAATTACATGATTTCTCTCATTCATTATTTACTGGCTAGGATAATACCAATGGATGCCTTGAAAGATTTCTCAGCCTGATGCTTTCTAAACTCATTTTCCAAATTGATTATCTCAATGAAAAGAAAGCATAATGATGCGTTATGTACAGAATAGTGCCTTCCTTGTATAATACTGTCCCAAAGTCATAGTAAGTATTTAAGATGAATTTTCTGTCATGAAATATTAATTAAAATCAGTCTCTCATGATAATTATGCTGGTCTCTTGTCTATGAATATAGCAAAGTGTCCATAGGAATCCTTTCACTGACATTTTTTTCAGATCCTGTTTGGTTTTATTCTAGGTGTCTAGGCTATCTAGCTTCTTGTTCTTGGCCTTCAAGGCAGCATCTGTCATGGGTTCCTACTCATGGTATGAGTCTCAAATTGGGCCATTCACTTGTTGGCCAATCCTACATGTCTTGTGCAACATTACCAGAGCACATATTACAGGCAGGAAAGATTGGAGGTTGAAGGATTTGTGGCTCAGTAGAAAGGACGAGGTTCTTGTGATGCTATTTAAGGGGTAATTAGTTCTTGCATGATAAATAGGATTTCCAGACTTTCCTCAACAGAGTATTGTTTTGAACATTTAGGTACCAGAAATTTCAGCATGCAGGTGGAATCTCTGTTTTCATTCCGGAAAGAGATAAAAGATAAGAAATAAAAAATAACAAAATTTAAAAAGATTTTGTGGAAGACAACTCGCTGGGTTAAAGAGAATGTAAAAATAATTTTAGAGTTCTGAGATATTTTTACAGTTCTGACTTTTTTCTCTCTAAGATCTTGGAGGACACAGAAATGAGGAATATTCTGCAGAAGTACACACCTGTGGAATCTTAGCAATCAGAAAAAAAGCCAACAGCAGCATCAACAGCAGCATCAACAGCAGCAGCAGCAGCAGCAGCAGCAACAACAACAACAACAACAACAAAAACCCAAAAGTTCACCTGAGCTCCTATGTGTGTTTTCTGCCGCTTTACAGAGAGAAAATGGGGAGCTACTGTGCTACCATAGCTGAATAGATGTTTAATTGGAGCTTGAGTGTGTTTTAAGGTCATTGATCTGAAATTTCAAGAATAAATTCTGAAGAGTTATAAGGGTAACAATAACTTTCACAAGAAAAAGGAATTCCAGTCAAGCATACATGACTATATTTATGCTTTTATATTTAGGAATGTAGATAGTCAACGTTCTCAGAGATCATAAAAGAAACAAAAAATATTCAGATTCGGAGCCTAGCATCCCTGCAAGCTTTCCTTTGCCTAACTATGATGTAGACAACACAGAAAACTTCCTAACAGCTTCACAGATATCTATTTCAAATAGGAAGCATAATTGTTATAATGGAGAAAATTTATTTGGAAGAAAACTTAAAAGGATGAGTAAGTTTGAAAGTTATCCACTTGTATGCGGTGGTGGGGGGTATATGTGTATGTTCATAGGAATGAGAAAAGATGTGTCCACACTTGTACTTTGGAAGATGCAAATGTTGACCAGAGGTGTACAATGTATGTCTTCTTTGGCCCCTCTCCCACTGTATATCCTAAAACAGGATCTCTTACCAATCTCAGAACGCCTCACTTTCGTGAGGATACCTATCCAATGAGCTCCAGTGAGACTTCAATATCTGTTCCCCACAGCACAGGAGTTTAAAGACCACAACTGTCATATTCAGCCTTTTACATGTGAGTTCAGAATCCAAATATGGCTGCTCCTCTTTTTTTTTTTTTTTTTTGGTTCTTTTTTTCGGAGCTGGGGACTGAACCCAGGCTGCTCCTTTTACAGAGCAAGCACTTCACTGGTTGAACCATTTATGCACTCTAACGTATTAATATTTGTTTTCTATAAAATATACATTAATTGCAGTGAAAATTTATTGGACTTCTGTGGTTACAAACAGTATGTGCTTAGAATCTCTGAATGAACTTAAGTCTAACAAGTTCTTAATGCAGAAAACAAAACAAAACAAAATTCTTTTAAAAACATCCACACAGTCCAGAACTTTGCAAGTTGAGACAGGAGCATCGCTAAGAGCTCAAGACTAGCATGGTAAGAGAATAAGACTTTATGCCTACGAAACAACAGAAAATCTAAGCAAAAACCTGTGACAGTGACCTCTGAGCTCTGCTGTTTTTCTGAGCTGCTTTAATGTGGATGAGATAGCAGTCAGCTCTGCCACTGTAACACATTCCTCAACTGAGGTTACCAGGTTACCAAAGTAACAGTTAACATTAGGTCACAATGTTGGGGACTCCAGTCTGTGACTGACAGATTAGATTGTTATTTTGCTCTGTGGTGATGCAGGGCATGCAGTTGAAGAGGCAGTGGTGATATAGGCTTATTTCATGGACACTGGATACATAGAGAAAGTGAGGAGAATCATCATCCCACAATTCCCTTTGAGCATGATCCTTCAATCAACTAAACCCTCCCACTAAACCCTCCCTTAAAGGTTTCTAACCCTCTCCAATCTGCCAAAGGATATCAAGACTTTAAAATAGTTACATTGCAGACTAGAGGGATGCCTCAGTGGTTAGGTGCTCTGGAAACTTTTACAGAAGAGCTGGGTTCAATTCAAGAGGACTCACACAGTGGCCCTTCAAATGCTTATTATTTCAGGTCCAGGATATCTCATGTCCCATTTTGACTATGAGAATATTTCACGCATATGCTGCATAGACATGCATGCAGACAACACCCATACACATAAAATAATTTTTAAGAATAATTTAAAGGATTACATACTGGTCAGTCAGTGACATTGATGACCTATCAATAGCAAGGACAGTCCATGGAATTATTGGCAATACTTATGCTGTGTTTAGCCTTCATGGAGTCATGGCCTTTTTAATGTTAATTACTTCAACTTGCTTACAGATTGTTATGTGTTTGGTCATATTTTTGAAACATTAACTTGTAATTGACCTACGCTTCAATATTAGTCTTCTAAGTCTCCAAATAGAATGTCCCAATTGCAGAGCTATCATTCTATTTACTACACACCTTAAGCCACAAGTATGATCAATAACTTCTTCTACTCCTCATGGCACTGAGAGGCCAAATATTAAAGAATTAAAGAATTCCCAAATATAAGGAAATTCTCCTTTTTAAACCAGCAATCACATGCACATGGATATGCACCTGTACCTGGATGTTGAATATTAAATGTATCCACTGCCAAAGAAGATTAACTTAGAAGTTAGCCCTGGTTCTTTCTCCCAGCCCTGTGCTCCCAAAAATAAGACTCAGACTCAAAATATATTTAAAATATATTGGCCATACAGCTAGGCTCTTCTTTATGTAGATCATACTTAAATTAATGTAACTTTTGCTAATTTATGTACCTGTGCTCAGTTAACCTGCATCTGTCTTGTCACATTTTCTCACCTGTGTCTCCCATACCTGTCTCTATCTGCCTGCCAGATGTCCTACCTTCTATTCTACTCTGTCCTATAAGTCATAGGTTTTCTAATTGACAGGTGATGCATCCATACAACATACAAGGTATTCTCTCTACAGACTAGTTTGTTTTATTTTCCAGGGGATCTGAGCAAAGGTTTAAGTAACCATGCCTGCTATTAAAAGTCTAGAAAAAATGGAAAAGATAAGCAGATATATTTTAAGAAATTACTAATTCTGACAATGGTATAAAATTAAAGATTTCTTCTTAAAACAGATGCCCAAATTTCCAGCAAAAATAAATATCACATCCCAATCTAATTTTTATTTTATTGGTGATCCTTTTAAAACTCCATAGGTATGTAATTCATAGCCTGGGATTTTTCGACCTTATCATTAAGAGAACTTTCTTTTTCTTTTTTAATTTTTTATTAATCATTCCATTTGTTTACATCTCATATGATATTCCACTTCCTGGTTACCCCTCCACCAGCCTCAATCCCACATTTGCCCTCCTACCTCCCCTTTGCCTGTATGAGAGTGCTCCCTTACCCACCCACACTCTTCCACCCCACCCCTCCAGTATCCCCTACACTGGGGCATAGGTAAGATTTTCATTTTTCTAAGCCAGCTTTCCCTCCATGTGTTGAGTTGACACCAGACAAGCTAGAAATTCATGCCATTAGATGCATTGTACTTTCTTCTCCTTGACAGAGGACGGACTTAGTTAATAAATTTCAGCCAGAGTTCTCTCCTAATCCAGAACAATGTTACTCTTTTTATCGATCTAATGATATAGCACATATTACTTTACCATACCCATCAGTTAGAAAGGTACTGACTCCCACACTGAGACTGAAAACAGAATGTGGGAAAAATTGTGAAGCACTAGTATAGTATCCATGGAAAGTGAGATCCAGATATTGAAATTGAAAATACCAAAAAAAAAAAAAAAACCCAACCAACCAAACAAACAAAAAACCCTCTTGCTTCAATTCCCATTGCTAAAACATGTGCACACCAGGATCTTCAAAGGGAGCTTTATACTTTGAACCTCACAAATTTTATTGGATTGGCAATGAGAAAGAGTGACTCATGTGAAGCTGTGTGCTGACATGGTGCTGAAAAAAGATTAATAGGTTTTGATAGGAATAAAGGAAATTTAAATTATGAAGCCTGGTCAAAAATACAAAATAATTTATGGAACAGAAAATGAGTGGTAGAAGTGACTTTCCCAAGACAGAGATTGAAAAACTACTCCTTAGAATCCATAACCCTCGGCAATAGGTTTTCACCCAACTAGTCTGCTACAATTGCAAAGGTACAGGAGGAAATTTGGAGGAAAAAAAAAACCTAAAAGTTTTCCACTCTGCTTCTTGATGAGGTTATCTGGGAGAAGTTTCTGTTTAGTTCAAAGTTTCTTTTACAGAGATTCCTTCACATTACCTCACTATTGTGAAATACCTGAGGGTGGCTAACTTTATGAAGGAAAGAGGTTTATTTTGAGTATGATTATAGTCACAGGTTGGGATCACTCAACTGATAAATGGCATCTTCAAGACAGAGTTATAACTCAACCAACTCTATTACGTTGTATGAGACAGAGATAGTCCCCATACTCTGATGTCTCTCCAGGGAGTTAGGCCCCGAAAGCTTAATTTGTTGTAGTGGGTAGTACTATACTTGTGCAGATAGTAAGTTGATTCAGTGGGTTTAATAAAAAGTAATCAAGTTTAGAGGGGAAATTAGAAGTGGGATAGAATATGAATAGAAGGGGTGGGGTAGATTTTACCCAACCATATACATGTATAGAATTCTCAAACATTTTGTTTTAATATTTATCAATATTTATCAAGGGAAGACATTAGACAGGAGAGGTAGAGACAGGCAGTATTAAATAGGAAAATCTTGATGTATTCAAGGACAAAAGGAAGGGCTAAGGTAGCTGGCAAGTGGAAAGTGAGAAAGAGAATGTTGCATGTTCTTAGTCAGCATGAACTATCATAAAGGAAGCACAGTCTTGCTTTAAGAATCTAGAAAACCTCAGCGAATGTTGCAAGTAGAAAAAGAGTTCTATTGAAGCCAAGACCATTTTATATTACTTTCTTAGTTATAGGGGTTAAAAGAGTAAGAGATAAACTAATGAGAGTTGCAGGAGAAAAATCAAACTCTTTTCACTGTTATATTTTTATATCATTTAGAAAACTGTTTTCCTGATGGGTGGTGAGGACATCAAGAGATCCAACTGACTCCCCAGCACAAGTCAATGGGAGGATGTGTGAGAGGAATCCCAGTGAGAGCTTATTTTTTCTTTAGTGGCGGAGGTTACAAGGGCAGAGGGCATAAAGAAAGGGACAGAGCGAGCCTGGGTGGACAGAGAGGAATGTGGTCAGTTCTGTCTCATCAACGTGATCCATTATATAAACAAACTGAAAGAACAAAACCACATGATCATTTCATTAGATGCTGAGAAAGCATTTGACAAAATTCAACACCCTTCATGATAAAAGTCCTGGAAAGAATAGGAATTCAAGGCCCATACCTAAACATAGTAAAAGCCATATACAGCAAACCAGTTGCTAACATTAAACTAAATGGACAGAAACTTGAAGCAATCCCACTAAAATCAGGGACTAGACAAGGCTGCCCACTTATTCAATATAGTTCTTGAAGTTCTAGCCAGAGCAATCAGACAACAAAAGGAGGTCAAGGGGATACAGATCGGAAAAGAAGAGGTCAAAATATCACTATTTGCAGATGATATGATAGTATATTTAAGTGATCCCAAAAGTTCCACCAGAGAACTACTAAAGCTGATAAACAACTTCAGCAAAGTGGCTGGGTATAAAATTAACTCAAATAAATCAGTAGCCTTCCTCTACACAAAAGAGAAACAAGCCGAGAAAGAAATTAGGGAAATGACACCCTTCATAATAGACCCAAATAAAATAAAGTACCTCGGTGTGACTTTAACCAAGCAAGTAAAAGATTTGTACAATAAGAACTTCAAGACTCTGAAGAAAGAAATTGAAGAAGACCTCAGAAGATGGAAAGATCTCCCATGCTCATGGATTGGCAGGATTAATATAGTAAAAATGGCCATTTTACCAAAAGTGATCTACAGATTCAATGCAATCCCCATCAAAATACCAATCCATTTCTTCAAAGAGTTAGACAGAACAATTTGCAAATTCATCTGGAATAACAAAAAACCCAGGATAGCTAAAACTATCCTCAACAATAAAAGGACTTCAGGGGGAATCACGATCACTGAACTCAAGCAGTATTACAGAGCAATAGTGATAAAAACTGCATGGTATTGGTACAGAGACAGACAGATAGACCAATGGAATAGAATTGAAGACCCAGAAATGAACCCACACACCTATGGTCACTTGATTTTTGACAAAGGAGCCAAAACCATCCAATGGAAAAAAGATAGCATTTTCAGCAAATGGTGCTGGTTCAACTGGAGGGCAACATGTAGAAGAATGCAGATAGATATATGTTTATCACCCTGTACAAAGCTTAGGTCCAAGTGGATCAAGGACCTCCACATCAAACCAGATACACTCAAACTAATAGAAGAAAAACTAGGGAAGCATCTGGAACACATGGGCACTGGAAAAAATTTCCTGAACAAAACACCAATGGCTTATGCTCTAAGATCAAGAATTGACAATGGGATCTCATAAAACTGCAAAGCTTCTTTAAGGCAAAGGACACTGTGGTTAGGACAAAACGGCAACCAACAGATTGGGAAAAGATCTTTACCAATCCTACAACATATAGAGGCCTTATATCCGAAATATACAAAGAACTCAAGAAGTTAGACCGCAGGGAGACAAATAACCCTATTAAAAATGGGGTTCAGAGCTAAACAAACAATTCACAGCTGAGGAATGCCGAATGGCTGAGAAACACCTAAAGAAATGTTCAACATCTTTAGTCATAAGGGAAATGCAAATCAAAACAACCCTGAGATTTCACCTCACACCAGTGAGAATGGCTAAGATCAAAAACTCAGGTGACAGCAGATGCTGGAGAGGATGTGGAGAAAGAGGAACACTCCTCCATTGTTGGTGGGATTGCAGACTGGTACAACCATTCTGGAAATCAATCTGGAGGTTCCTCAGAAAATTGGACATTGAACTGCCTGAGGATCCAGCTATACCTCTCTTGGGCATATACCCAAAAGATGCCCCAACATATAAAAAAGACACGTGCTCCACTATGTTCATAGCAGCCTTATTTATAATAGCCAGAAGCTGGAAAGAACCCAGATGCCCTTCAACAGAGGAATGGATACAGAAAATGTGGTACATCTACACAATGGAATATTACTCAGCTATCACAATGACTTTATGAAATTCGTAGGCAAATGGTTGGGACTGGAAAATATCATCCTGAGTGAGGTAACCCAATCACAGAAAAACACACATGGTATGCACTCATTGATAAGTGGCTATTAGCCCAAATGCTTGAATTACCCTAGATGCCTAGAACAAATGATACTCAAGACGGATGATCAAAATGTGAATGCTTCACTCCTTCTTTAAAAGGGGAACAAGAATACCCTTGGCAGGGAATAGAGAGGCAAAGATTAAAACAGAGACTGAAGGAACACCCATTCAGAGCCTGCCCCACATGTGGCCCATATATATATATACAGCCACCCAATTAGACAAGATGGATGAAGCAAAGAAGTGCAGACCGACAGGAGCCGGATGTAGATCGCTCCTGAGAGACACAGCCAGAATACAGCAAATACAGAGGCGAATGCCAGCAGCAAACCATTGAACTGAGAATAGGACCCCCATTGAAGGAATCAGAGAAAGAACTGGAAGAGCTTGAAGGGGCTGGAGACCCCATATGTACAACAATGCCAAGCAACCAGAGCTTCCAGGGACTAAGCCACTACCTAAAGACTATACATGGACTGACCCTGGACTCTGACCTCATAGGTAGCAATGAATATCCTAGTAAGAGCACCAGTGGAAGGGGAAGCCCTGGGTCCTTCTAGCGGCAAAGGGTGGAGGATGGGGAGGGGAACACCCATAAGGAAGGGGAGGGGGGAGGGGGATGTTTGCCTGGAAACTGGGAAAGGGAATAACACTCGAAATGTATATAAGAAATACTCAAGTTAATAATAATAAAAAAAAAAAAGGAAGAGACAGAGCAGGCAGATCAAATAGGGACATAAAAAAAAAAAAAAAAAAAAAAAAGCTGTGCAACTGCAGGCAGCGCCTAGAGGGAGAAGTAAGCCAAGGGTTGCAGGTGCTCTCAGGCAAGAGTGCAGGTTGGCCAGGGCCTCTCAAGGGCACATGAAAGAAAGAGCTAAGCTGATGTGGGTCAAGTGTGGGGACAAGAATTTTCATCTGGATAATCCCCAGATGAAATGAGTAACTTGTCAAACAGAAAAGTTCTAAATTATTTGGGAACCTTTGTCCCTTGTCTTTGTGATGGGGGCTCAGTGGATGCACAAATAAGTGCCTGGAACAGTGGTGTGGCTTTTGTTGTAGGAATAGTAGACAAAGCAGGCAGCTCCATATTGACACTTACACAGTACACAAAAGCCATGTTGCCTGATTAGGGAGAGAAGAAAACCAATGGAAAGGTAAACTGGGAGAATGTTTTGGGGGAAAAGGAATGGTTTCTATAGAGGGAGAGATATTGTCTTAGTAAGACAGATGCCCAGGCGGCCATGCTAGTAGGCTCCAGGTGCAAGAGACAAACTTACTGAGTAGTAGAGGAAGTCAGGTGATTAGAGTAAGTGGAACAGAGGTTCATTTTGTGTGTCACAAGTCAACAGAAGCAAATGATCTGTACATATTTAGGAGAGTCAGAATAGTGGCTTGCTTCAGAGCTGCCAAATCTCTTGAAAAGGAGCTCATTTATGCCATCCCTGATGTTTCAGGATAGCAAAAAAAAAAAAAAAAAAAAAAAAAAAAAAAAAAAAAAAAAACGAAAAACAACAACAAAAGAAAAACAAACCAAAAAAGAAAACACATACACACACACACACACACACACACACACACACACACACACACACACATTCACATACACATACACACCCAATACCTCCTGATGTAAAAGTGTGGTTTGACTGACTTGAAGGGGTTAAAGATATTATTACAGATATAAGTAGATATAAGGGAGAGTGCAATTAGTACAAGAAGAATCTGGAAGAATCCTGAGTTAGCATGTCTGGCAAATTGAACCATGCCATGTGAGAAGAGGAAGAAAGGAGCAGTGGAGAGGGAAGATGGAAACCAGGAGCAGTAGCCAAAAGGACAAGAGACCAAAAGGTAAAAAGGGAACGCAATCAAAAGGGCTGGGCTATACAGCATGGAGCAGCTGGGGGAAAGATAGGCTATCCCAGCCTGTGGAATGGAGAGTTCAGTAGAGGTGTATGTCAGCTCGGATGACTGTTATAAGTAGGGGCCAAGGGTTGCTGGGAGAATTGTCAGAAGCCGAACTGGCTTCCCTCTGTCTCAGGAATGTTTCAGGAATATCAAGCCCACATACACCCTCTGGCACAACCAGCCAGTTGTCAGTTCTTATCTCTTTTTCAGCTACCATCTCCAGCTGTCTGTTCTTTTCAGTCTATACCTGCAACCTACTGTTTGGGGATATAGAGAAGGTGGTGATCTTAGTGAAATTTGTCCTGGATCCTGGGTGACCTTCCGTCCTGCTTGTCTTTTATAAAGCCACTTATAACCGCTGTTTTTTTAATTAAAGTTTGAGAGCTTGATCAGAACACAGACTTGCTCTCCTTCTTTGTGCCTCCTATCACCCATTCTTTTGCCCTCTCCCAGGTTTCCACTGAACACACAGGGGCCGGGGCAGAGAATCTGCCAGCCAATGACTTTGAGATAATGTTGACAGGTGTCTCAGACATTTGTCTGACATTTGTGACCTAACATTTATCAGTAGTTGTGGTTTTCTGGTACAGTCTTTATGATTTTTTCATTTAGAATCATGTAATTTTTAAATAAGGATTCTTTGACATCTTCCTTTCCTACTTTTATCCCTCGATTTCCCTATCTTGTCTTTTACTTTAGCTAAGACTTCAATTGTATGTTGAACAATAATGCTGAGCTCCCTTCTTGTTGAGCCTCATACAGTCAGTGAGTTGTATCATGAGAATTCCGAGCTTTTTTCCTAATATCACCTTATCAGTAAGTACATACCATGTGTATCCTTTTATGACTGGGTTACCTCACTCACAATGATCTTTTCTAGTTCCATCCATTTGTCTTTAAATTTTATGAAGTCATTGTTTTTAATAGTTCAGTCGTACTCCATGTAGGTAATTGTACCCCATTTTCTGTATATATTCCTCTATTGAGGGACATTTTGGTTGTTTCCAGCTTCTGGCTACTAAAAATAAGGCTATTAACAATATAGTGGAGCATGTGTTCTTGTTATATGTTGGAGCATCATTTGGGTGTATGTCCAGGAGTGGTATAGCTGGTGATGTTTCAGTCTTACTTAGAAGGGGGAACAAAATAATCAAGGGCAGTAGAAATGAAGAAGGGACCTGTAAGGGAGGTAGTGTGGGGAGGGAAAAGCGGGGCAGGATCAGGTGTTGGAGGAGATGGGGGAGATATACAGAGGGTCAGGACATTGAATGGATTGGGTAGCAGTAGGGGATGGGGAACTGGGAGTAGCCACCAGAAAGTCCCAGATGCCAGGAAAGCAAAAGTTTTTCCAGGACCCTAAGGGAAGACATTAGCTGAAATACCCAACAAAGGGGAGGCGAGAGAGCCTGTAGAGGCAATATCCAGAGGTTAGGCACAGTCAGCAGTTGTGGGATGGGGCCACACACCCATTTCAAAAACATTAACCTAGAATTGTTTCTATCTAAAGGAAATGTAGGGTAAAAGAGTGGAACAGAGACTGAAGGAAAGGTCATCCAGAGACTGCACCACCTAGGGGTCCATCCCATCTGAAGACAACAAAACCAGACACTATTGTTGAAACCAAGAAACACTTGCTGACAGACACCTTTTATGGCTGTCCCCTGAGAGGCTATGCTAGAGCCAGACCAACACAGATGCAGATACTTACAGCCAACTATTGGACTGAGTACCAGGACCCCAATAGAGGAGTTAGGGAAAGGACTGAAGAAGCTGAATGTGTTTGCAATCCCCAAGGGAAAAGAACAATATCAACCAACCAGAATCCCCAGAACTCCCAGGGTCTAAACCATCAACCAAAGAGTACACATGTAGCGACCCATGGCTCCAGCTGTATATGTAGCAGAAGATTCCCTTATCTGCAATCAATGTTAGGAGATGCCCTTGGTCCTGTAGAGGCTTGAAAGTCCAGTGTAGAAGAATGCTAGGGAGATGAGGTGGGAGTGGAAGGGTGGGTGGGAGGAAGAGCTACCTCACGGAAGCAAGAGGGAGGGGGATGGGAAAGGGGTTTGTGGAGGGGAAACAATTAAATGGCATAGTATTTGAAATGTAACTAAGTAAAATAACCATTAAAAAAGAATGATGAGAACTGATATCCTTGGACTGTTTCTATTTTAGTGGAAATGGTTTACATATAATGAGCATTTACTCTGGGCTTGTTATATATTACCTTAGATACATTGAGAGAATTCTTCTGTATCACTACGATTTTTATCATGAATAAATGGAGATGTTAGATTTTTGTAAAAGACATTTTGAATATATAATGGGATGAGCATTTGGTTCCTCTCCTTGAATCTACTTATGTGTCTGCAGTGAAATGTTTTCCTCAGATATAAGAACACAGTGCCAGGCATGAAGTCACAGTAGCTGTGCATACATTCACAAGAGCAGTGGAAAATGAGCCCAACCAAAGTCCCAGTAGGGGTGAGGGAGGGGTAATGAAGTTCATCCCTAGTTGTGCTATGGACAATTGATATCTACTTGGAAAACAAGAATCAGTTTTCGTCAGAGATTTGCCATATGCTACAGTGAGGCTGTCCATATCTGTGAAAAACAAACAGCACTAACTGGACACTTCTTTAAAAATTATTTTTATTTATTTTCATTTCAAATGTCATCCTCATTCACAGTTTCCTGTCTGTAAACACACTATCCCACCACCCTCTCCCTTCTTCTACGAGGGTATTCCCCCACCCACCCACCCAACCCTTCCTGATACCCTGACCTGACATTCCCCTCCACAGGGTGGTCGACCCATGGCAGGACCACGTGCTGGTTCTCAAATTGGTGCCCAACAAGGCCATCCTCTGATACATATGCAGCTGGAGCCATGAGTCTGTCCATGTGTAGTGTTTGGATGGTGGTTTAGTCCCTGGGAGATCTGGTTGATTGGTATTATTTTTCTTGTGGGGTGGAAATCCCCTTCAGCATCTTCAATCCTTTCTCTAACTCCTCCAATGAAGACCCAGTTCTCAGTTCAATGGTTGGCTCTGAGCATCCAACTTTGTATTTGTCAGACACTGGCAAAGCCTCTCAGAAGACAGCTACATTAGGTTCCTGTCAGCACACATTTCTTGGCATGTCAATGATGCCAAGATTTGGCTGTATATATATGAGCTGGATCCCCAGGTGGGGCAGGCACTCAATGGCCTTTCCTTCAGTCTCTGCTCCAAACTCCTATCTCCTCCTATGAAAATTTTGGTCCTCCTTCTGAGAAGGACTGAAGCATCTGCACTTTGATCATTCTTTTTGAGCATCATGTGGTCTGTGGATTGTACCTTGGATAATCCAAGCTTTTGGGCTAATATGAACTTATCAGTGAGTGCATACCATGTCTGTTATTTTGTTATTGGGTTACCTCATTCAGGATGATATTTCCTACTTCCATCCATATAAGAATTTCAGGAAGTAATTGTTTTTAATCACTGAGTAGTACACCATTATGTAAATGTACCACATTTTCTGTATTCATTACTCTGTTGAAGGACATCCGTGTTCTTCACAGCTTCTAGCTGCTATGAACATATTGAAGCATGTGTCCTTTTGATATGTTAGAGCATCTTCTGGGTATATGCTCAGGAAAGATAACTGGGTCCTCAGGTATATGTTGAATTGTCTGAGGAACCTACATACTGATTACCAGAGTGGTCATACCAGCTTGAAATCCCACCAATAATGGAGGAGAGTTCCTCTTTCTCCACATCCTCACCAGCACCTGCTTGTCACCTGAAAATTTAACCTAGACATTCTGATTGGTGTGAGGTAGAGTCTCAGGGTTGTTTCGATTTGAATTTTCCTGATGACTAAGGATGCTCAAGATTTCTCTAGGTGTTTCTCAGCCATTCAATATTCCTGAGTTGGGAATTCTTTGTTTAGCTCTGTACCCCATTTTTAATAGGGTAATGTGATTTTCTGGAAATGTGGTCTAACTTCTTGAGTTCTTTTTATATATTGGATATTAGCCCTCTATCAGACATAGGATTGGGAAAGATCTTTTCCCAATCTGTTGGCTACTGTGTTTTATTATTGACAGTGTCCCTTACTTTATAGAAGTTTGCAATTTTTTGAGGTTCCATTTGTCAACTCTTGGTCTTAGAGCATAAGCCATCGGTGTTCTGTTAGGAAATTTTCCCAAGTATCCATGTGTTCTAGGCTCTTCCCCACTTTTTCTTCTGTTAGTTTCAGTGTATCTGGTTTTATGTGGAAGTCCTTGATGCACTTGGACTTGAGCTTTGTACAGGACAATAAGAATGGATTGATTTGCATTCTTGTACATGCTGACCTCCAGTTGGACCAGCACCATTTGTTGTAAAAGGAAGCTTTTGCTCCTTTGTCAAAGATCAATGGACCATAGGTGTGTGGGTTCATTTCAGGGTCTTCAATTCTACTCCATTGATGTACCTACCTGCATCTGTACCACTGCCATACGTTTTTTATCACTATTGCTCTGTAATAAAACTTGAGGTCAGGGATAGTGATTCCCTCAAGAAATTCATTTATTGTTGAGGATATTTTCCCCAGTCACGTTTTTTTTTTTTTTTTTTGTTATTCCAAATGAATTTACAAATTGCTCATACAAACTCTATGAAGACTTGAGTTGGAATTTTGATGGTGAATGCATTGAATCTACAGACTGCTTTTGGCAAGGTGACCATTTTTATGATATCAATCCTGCCAATCCACAAATGATATGATAGTATACCTATGTGACCCCAAAAATTCCAACACAAAACACCTAAACCTGATAAACAACTACAGCAAAGTCGCTGGATATAAAATTAACTCAAACAAATCAGTAGCTTTCCTCTACTCAAAGGAAAAACAGGCTGAGAAAGAAATTAGGGAAATGACAGAAATAACGTAAAATGTCTTGGTGTGACTCTAGCCAACCAAGTGAAAATCTGTATGACAAGAACTTCAAGTCTCTGAAGAAAGAAAAGGAAGAAAATCACAGAAGATGGAAAGAACTCTTATGCTCATGGATTGGCAGAATTAATACAGTAAAACTGGCCATCTTGCTGAAAGCAATCTACAGATTCGATGCAATCCCCATCAAAATTCCAACTCAAGTCTTCATAAAGTTAGAAAGAACAATTTGCAAAAATCATTTGAAATAACAAAAAACCCAGGATAGCAAAAACTATTTTCAAGAATAAAAGAATTTCTGGGGGAATCACCATCCCTGAACTCAAGCTATATTACAGAGCAATAATGAAAAGATTGAATGGCATTGTTACAAAGAGAGGCAGGTAGATCAGCGGAATAGAATTTAAGACGCAGAAATGAAGTCATACACCAATAGTCACTTGATCTTTGACAAAGGAACTAAAGCCATCTAGTGGAAAAAAGACAGCAATTTCAACAAATGATGCTGGTTCAACTGTTGGTCAACATGTAGAACAATGAAAATTGATCCATTCTTATGGCCCTGTACAATGCTCAAATACAAGTGTATCAAGGATCACCACATAAAACTATATACACTGAAACTAATAGAAGAGAAATTGGGGGAGAGCCCCAAGTACATGGTCCCAGGGGAAATTTTTCTCAAGAGAACATCAATAGTTTATGTTCTAAGATCAAGAATTGACAAATGGGACTTCATAAAGTTGCAAGCTTCTATAAGGCAAAGGACATGGTCAATAGGAAATCAGAGCAACCAACAGATTTGGAAAAGATCTTTACCAATCCTATATCTGATAGAGGGATAATATCCAACATATACAAAGAAATCAATAAGTTAGATTCCGAAGAATCAAATGACCCTATTAAAACTGTGGTACAGAGCTAAACAAAGAATTCTCAACTGAGGAATATTGAATGGCCAAAAAGCATCTAAAGAAATGTTTAACATCCTTAGTCATCAGGGAAATGAAAATCAAAACAACCCTGAGATTCCACCTCACACCAGTCAGAATGGATGAGATAAAAAATTCAGGTGACATCAAATGTTGCCAAGGATGTAGAGAAAGAGTAACGCTCCTGCATTGTTGATGGGATTATAAACTTGTTCCACTACTGTGGAAATCTATCTGGCATTTCCTCAGAAAATCGAACACAGTAGTATGGGAGAACCCAGTTATAACTTTCCTGAGCATATAGCCAAAGAATCCTCCAACATATAACATGACATATATTCCACTATGTTCATAGCAGCCTTATTTATAATAATCTTAAGCAGAAAAGAACCCATATGTCCTTCAACATAGGAATGGACAGACAATGTGGTACATTTACACAATGGAGTACGATTCAGCTATTAAAAATGATGACTTCATGAAATTCTGAGGCAAAGGGATGGAACTAGAAAATATCGTACTGTGTGAGGTAACTCAACACAAAAGGACACACATGATATGTACTCACTGATAAATGTATATTCGTTCAAAAGCTAAAATATCCAGGATACAATTCACAAACCACAGCCTGACTTGGGGGGCGGGGGAGGCTGCTGGGTGTGGGGCAGCTCTGGGGCCAGGGATAGGGGCAGCCGTGGTGGCTGTGGCTCTAGGAGGAGTCCAGGGAGCTCCGTGTTATAGGCCAGCTCCCAAAGCAGAGGGGAGGACACTTTCTAAAACTGCTCAGAAGCACCACCAGAATCTCAGATGTCTGCACCGCAGCCAGCAGCAGAGCGGGGTCCAGGGAAGCCACAGAGTAGTCACTTCTGATGCCCGAACACTCCGTCTAAGCTCTAGGAACACCATAAAGCAATATGAAACCTGTTCATGAGAGAAGTCAGGAATGCCCTCCACCAATGAAACGAGACCTCCCTGTGACCAGAGAAGATATTTGGAGAACTACCGGCTGCTCCACAAACGACATACCCTCCATTGATGCTTCTGAATGGTCCCGAGGGGTTGTGATGGCTGGGCAGAGCCAGACTGGAGCCAGAGTCAGCCTCGGGAGTGATGGAACTAAGGCCATCACTGGTCTGACAGTAGATCAGTATGGCATGCTGTCCAAGGTGGCTATGCCAGCCGCCAACTTCTCACCAACCGGCCTCCCATTTTTGTGGACATGAGTTCCTTAGCCCCCACATTTAATGTAGTGTCTACATTGATTCAATCTCCAGGAATCCACTATTCCCCAGTCCACTATGCTCAGCTCCCATGTACCTCACTGAAGTTTACTGGGTCTTCTTACAGCCTCCCTTACGTTGGACCACCTAATTTCCTACCCAGTCCTCTCCTTTCTCCTCCTGCCAACCTAGCCACCACCCACCTTCCACACTTTGTGCCATATACCTCACTCCTAGCAGAAGAAGCTGCTTCTCTCCCACAGGCAGCATTCCAAGCTCAGTCATTTGACAAGTCCTCTTCGGCTACCTCCCCACCCGGCCAGTTGCCACATCACTCGAATACTCAACCGCTGGATCTTGTTCCAGGCCGGATGCCTAATTATTATCAGACGTCTGGGCTACCTGCTGGATATACCTTGCATGAAACTTCAACAACAGGTGCCAGCCCTTGACTCCAACAGCAGCAAGGGTGAAAGCCAAGGACTGGTGCCGGTGGGAGAATGCATGGTGGATGGACAGTTGATTTCAGGTTCTCAGACTCCTAGAGTGGAGGTGGCTGCGCCAGCACATAGAGGGGCCCCAGACACAGACCTTGAGGTCCAGGTGGTAGTTGGTGCTTTAGCTTCTCAGGCTTATCATGTGGTGGCAGCTCAAAGGAAAAATGAAATCAGCCCTGTTAACTTATTCCATCATCACCATCAGGGTGAGGCACAAGGGTCAGCCAGGAATCCTACAGAAATGATGGAGAAAAATCAGGCCCGTGTATTCTACCCTCAGTCCCATCAGGAACCAGTAAAACATAGACTTTTACCCAAAGCAATGGGTTGTAGCCAATAGCAACCTGGTCCCCACTGGAACTTACCCTAGCCTGCTGTCTGTGGGCTCAGAGATCCTGGTAGCATCGTGTCTGGACATGCAGGCCAGAGCCACTTTCCCAGACAAAGAACCAATGCCACCTCCCATTACCTCCTCCCACTTGTCCTTCCAATTCACGAAAGGCGCCATCATTCAGCTGGCTAGAGGAGGCAGGAGTTGGGGGGAGCTGAAGCGGGTAGAGAATCTCCAAACCCAGGACTTCGTGCATAGAGCTGAAGTGAGTGTAGGGCTGAAGATTGACTCTAACACAGTCATGGATATTCCGGAGAGCCAGTGGCCTGGATTTGTTATGCTACATTTCGTGATTGGTGAACAGCAGAGCAAAGTAAACATTGAGGTGCCCCCTGAGCACCCCTTTTTTGTACACGGCCAGGGTTGGTCCTGCAGCCCTGGGCAGACTGCACAACTCTCTGCCCTGCTATCAGCTACAGGTGGGAGATGTCTGCCTCTCTATCACTTTACAGAGCTTGAACAGTAACTCAGTTTCTCAGGTCAGCTGTGCTCCCCCAGGGCAGCTGGGTACACCCCTAGAAAAGCCTGAGAGGTTGGTCTTGGGGCACAAAGACCTATGTGACAGTGAGGGGAAGAACCAGCCTTCAGGAGAGGTTTCCTGGGTAGGAGAGCCCTCCCAGCCTGAACCTGTTGTCCAGGCCTACTGGCCAGTCCCAAGCTTCCAAAGATACAGCATGCAAGGGGAGGAGACACAGGCTGTGCTGCTCCATCCCTCTTTCCTTCCACAGGAGGTAAAGCTGTCCATCGAAGGACATTCCAGTGCAAGAAAATGAACCTCTTTCCCACCCCAGGACTGGGCTTTCTCCCCAGAGGTAAGCCTCACCAGGAGCATGGAGAGGATTTGCACATGCCAATTGAGAATGGCTCTCTTGGCAGTGAGATTTGGGGGAAATAGGCATTAAGACAGCCTCACAAAGCAGGATGTGTTGCTCATAACCCTCCATGGCATCCTCTCCGGATAGCTGTATAGCATGCTGAGATGGGGAATTGCAGGGTTGGAGCAAGAAAGGGTAAGAGTGCACATAGGATAAGAAACATTCCAAAATCAGGGCCTCCCTGTTTTTTCCTACTCATCCCAGGCTTCTGCAAAGGAAGTTCAGGCTTTGAGAGCAGGTGGCTGAGGGAGGAAGCAAAGAAAGAGCTAAAAATGGTGATCACAGCTTATAGTAAAACTGTTTTCTTCCTTTTTTTCCTGTTTCCCTTCCCTCCTTTGTGGTGGGAGGGCAGGAGGCCCTCTGGTTGAAAATAAGAGGGTTCCCACCCAGAACTCTTCTTGTGAGAGATGTGCATTTTAAGGGGTGATTTTGTCACAGGTGTTTATGGCAGGGTTGGGGGTTGGGGAGCTCCATGATCTATGGAACTGTGCTTGGTCCTTTGCTTCTGCCCATTCCCATCTCAGTTCACCATTCTGTTATAAGGCTTTGTAGCAGTTTAGATCTAGGAGAGAGAGAGAGAGAGAGAGAGAGAGAGAGAGAGAGAGAGAGAGAGAGAGACCCCTTTATGTTTGAGAATGAAGGAATGCCTTGCAGGAACCCACTAGGGGACTGTGGGGAAAAGATTTGACTGGTGGAAGATGGGACTTAGGCGAAACTTTTGAAAGGCCGCTAACCTAATGCTCAGTCAACCGGCCAGGCCCCTTTGATGCTTCATTCAGTCTGTAGTAGTAACTTTGGAAGGACCTGGAGGACCTTTTCCCCTAGGCACCTACGCTCCTCCATTGTCTGTCTATGTTGTGCCTTAGCACCTGCACTGCCCCTACCCTTCTGCTGCCTGACCTCTGTATGGTGTCTTGACCTGGGCCTCATGTGTAGCTGCACTGCCTTTGTCCACTAAGACCTTTAGTTTTTGGTGTCTAAGGATCCTGGTTTCCCTATCAGCTATAATTTTTATATTTAGAAACTCAAAATCATGGCCTCTTCCACTGGCAGCAGTATAGTGGAGAAACAAGAAAGAAACCATGCCCTAGACTGGACATTTCCACTCCAGTGGATTTTCTTGGCCTCATCCCATTGAAGTCCATTGCCTCTCAGCATTTCAGCCTAAGCTGTATCCTCCCAACATCAGCTCTGAAAGTCTAGAATAGTCCTTGTAACATCTTAGCAGATGTTTCCTTTTATGGTGGTAGATTCTTCTAGAAAGAACATTTTCTATCTTGGTTGTACTTGCTACCATCTCTCTTATTCTTACCTCTCCCTTACAGCTGTAGGATTCTATTGAGTGTTAGGTTCCCCTCCCCCAACAACTTTCATGTGGTTTAGTAATTTTTTGTGAAAGTTTTTTTGGGGGTTGGGAGTGGGGTCTATAGACTCTTGAAGGCAACTCAGGGTATTGTGAACCCAGCTATGTAGTTAGACTTCTCCCAGGGAATGATTGCGGCATTTACTTCATAGACTTGGACCAGCCAAGGCCTGGCCTGTCATCAGGAGTCCTATACTTCTGAAGTATGAGCAAAACTTAAGGCAAGTCTTGTGATGTCTCTTTCACTTACTTCCTCCCCAGCTGCCAAATGGGGATAAATATTTGTACCTACCTCCTGGGGTGGGGGAAGAAAGTCTGAGAATGGATTCCTTCTTGGTGTTCAGGTGCTAAAATTTATTCTCTTTGGGAACAAAGTGACAGAAACTGGCTAGTTTGCTATAAATCCTACATTCTGTTTCATACCTGGAGAGCAGATATGTGGTCAGTGAGTTTTTAGTGAGGCTTTCAAAGGAAGCTGCTTAATCTTACTGCAAGTACTGAAGTCTCTGGTTTATGTCAGAATCAAACTCTGACCTTGTGCTGCATTGGAGATCATATTCTTTCCCTTCTTTTGCCCCTATTCTCTGCTGCTTCTCTGGCTTGTTTCCTAAAGTGGGGGCCTGTGGGGTTGAGTTTTGACGAACTCTCATCTCCTGTTTCATGAACAACTCATTCCTAGGGGTTAGTGCATGTGTGGGTTTCTCACAAAACCCCCTTCCTAAGAAGGCTCATCATGGAAGTTAGTGGCATGCAATGTAGATGCTCAAGAAATGTCTAGCCAGGCTACCACTGAGCTTCTATCTCATGGGGCAGACATGTAATTGGCTAGTAGTTGAAGTCAAAATGCTCTCTACTTGGGATGATTGTAGCTAAATCCTTAGAAAAAGAAATTGTTGAGGGTCTTGAGAAATTGGGCAATGACCATTTTGCTATGGTTCCTTTTTTATCCCTGGTTGGTTCAAAAAAAGACAACTCCCTTAATGTGGCGCCATACATATGTAACTTAATTTTGCTGAGAGCTATCTTTCCTGAAGTATGTACCCTAGGAAAGAAAGTGTGCTAATACTTGTCAGAGCTGTGGCAATGCTTAACCCTGAATATGTAAGAGATAGGACTGGCTTTTAGAGTGAGCATTTCAATGGTTAGCTGTCAGCTTTTGGGGACTCAACAGTTAACAAAGACCAGCCTGGTCCTGATTAATGGTAAGACATTCCCAAAACTTGGTGAAAGAACTGCTATCTGAGACTATCAGAAATACCCATGCCAATATAGAAGGGCAACTTGGTAAAAGATGATCATCATTATCAAGATAAGAAGTGAGGAAGGGGTTTGGGTCCTTAGAGCTGAGTGCTTCTACTCAATAGAGAAGCCTAAGAAGAGCTAGACTGACCCCTTTACACTTACCATCCTACTTGGTCTTAACACTATGGGCTTTGTTTGCTTTGTGCTGCTTTGCCACTGCTGCTGTCTGCTCACTGTCTTGCCTGTTATTCATTATAGCTCCTGTTCTTCATGTCCCTGCCATGTAGACTCTCAGGCATCCTGTCCAGTTTTCACCTGTGTTCTGCCAGTATGACTGCATAGCACAGTCGTATTCAATAAGGAAGGTATGAATGCTGTTGCTAGGCTAGTAAATTGGAAAGGATGTGGCTTCAGTGCTCTCAGGAACCCTTATGCTCCAAAAATTAGCCTGCCTTGAGAGAAAAACAAATAGATCTTTTCTTTTTCCTTTATGGTACTTCTCAGAACCAGAGGAACCAAGTTAGGACTTGAGCCAGCAAAGTGCATTCATCTAGCCCCAGATTCTGGGATTGAGAAAGTGAAATTTGGCTGAAATAACTCCTCAAGTTGGGCTTCATTTCATTTTTACCAATGGGTATTATAGGCCTTCTAAGAGAACAGTATGTTAGCGTAATTCAACATGCATTGAGCAGAAATATTGAAGAGTTGAGTGGTCATAGTGGTGAGAACTGAAGACAGACATTGGAAAAGGCTCAGGCCAAGGGGGTAAAAATAACCAGATTGATCCAATTGGCCATGGGATCTTAGTCCACAGGTTTAGAATCGAGCAGGACAAAGGCCATGTTTTAGAGATGAGTTAAATTCCTAGGACTAAGTTTTCTAAACTACACTGAAGCTATTGTACTTTCTAGATCAGAAAAAAAAATACGCTACGGTTGAAGAGCTGAATTCTACTATGGATGAATGGTTGTTGTGAGCCCCTGCTTAGAAACCTTCACCTTCTAGCTTTCCCAGGGTAGGAAAGGTCTCCCGCATTATGCAATAATAAAATAAGCATCTGGGTCTTGGCAACTGTCAGTTTTTTCAACTCTAGGATCCATCTTTGGACCAAAAGTCTGGTCTGGGCCTAGGATAATTGTGGCCCTTGATTGCTAGAGTTGGCTGCATTCTCTCCTTACCTGCAGACTATGCTCAGTTCCCGGAGCAGAGGGAGAGGTGGTGTGACTTGCCCTGCTGAGCCTCCTCAGCAGGAATAATAGTAATAAATGGACTTTTCAGACTAAAGGTTTCTTTGTTAGTTCTCCTGTTAAGCCCAGATCTTTCCTTACTAGACAGAAACTCAACAGTCTGTGTGATCCTAAAGCCATTCCACTGTAAATGCCTGGCAGTAAAGATGGCCCCAGACTGGGTTCCTGCCTGCAGTATGTGGAGGTAGCCCATGTGCCTTTACCTAATGTCAGATTTGCAAGTGTTTAGTCTGTCTTTATGTTAGGGAGTCTTAGGTTCTTCAGAGAAAGAACTGGTAACAGTGGCTTTATGCCCACCCCACCCCCTGCCAAGGACTTTGCTTGTACATGTAAATGGGTGAGAGTTGGAGAGCTGCTCAGGGTGGACCCCTCACTTGCTCATAGTGCACTCACTGAATTGGATTGGGGAAGAGACTGACTGTACTCATGCCTAACTTGAAATATTAAAACAGAACTGTCCTCTACACAGGTCCTAGTCATGCAGAATCCCTGTAGCCAAAACAGTTAATGTTCCAGCTGTAAGAGCAAACTGCTATCAGCTTGCATAGCACCTTAGGGGAGAGAAGATTAATAGATAAGGATGGAGGAAAGATGGTGATTTTGACATCCAGGTGGCTTTAGGGACCTAAGGAATAGAGAAGAATGGCATTAGCGAGGTCTGGATGGATCTGATTTGTGTAGGAGTTCCCTGTAGATAAATTACTGGTACCCCACCCACTATCCCCAGTATGTAATAGCTGAATTAATATGTAAATAACTGCATTGAATCTAAAGCCTTAGAACTAGTCAAGTGCTCTTCCCACCCAGTACCATTTCTTACTCTCTAATCCTACCTGATCTTCAGCAAAGCATTAATAATTCTAAGGACAGCCTATACTTTATTGTGCTTTTTTGAAACTTTTTTAAATAAATCAATTTGTACTGTAAAAACAAAACAAAACAAACAAACAAACAAGCAAAAAAAATTTACAGACCACATGATGCCCAAGAAGAAGAAAGAGAAAAGTCTGAATGCTTCAGTACTTCTTAGAATGGGGAACAAAATACTCACAACAGGAAATATAGAGGCAACATGTAGAGCACAGACTGAACGAAAGGCCATCCTGAGACTGTCAGACATGGGGATCCATCCATAATACAGTCACAAAGCCCATTCACTATTGCATATGCCAAGAGCTGCATGCTGACAAGAGTCTGATATAGCTGGCTCCTGAGAGACTCTGTCAGATCCTGAACATACATAGGTGAGCACTTTCAACCACCCATTGCACTAAACCGGCATTCCCAATGGAGGAGTTACAGAAAGGACTGAAGTAACTGTGGGTTTTTGCATCCCTATAAGAAGAAAAACAATATCAACCAACCAGACCGCCCCCCCCCCAGAACTCCAACAGACTAACCCACCAACCAAAGACTACACATAGATTGACTCATGGCTCCAGCTACATATATAGCCGAGGAAGGGCATTGTTGGGCATTAATTTGAGGAGAGGCCCTTGATACTGTGAAAACTTGATGCCTCAGTGTAGGGTAATGCCAGAGCGGGTAGGTTGGAGGCAGTGGGTATGTGGGTTTGTAAGGACCCTCCTGGAGACATAGGGTGGGGAAATGGGATGGGGTTTTCCAGAGGGGAATCCAGGAAAGGTGATAACATTTCAAATATAAATAAAGAAAATATCAAAATAAAAACAAAAAAAGGGGAAAAAAACCATTAAACTGTACCTGAGGACAAGCACAAGGCTTCTACAAAAGTAGCCTCATCTGAGATGCAAAAGGTAATATAATGTTGTGTATGACATCAGTGGGTATTGCAGATGGAAAGTACATTTGTAGGAATGCAGGACAGCCCCCAGAGTCTATGTAAAGATAGGAGCTACAGAACAAAAAAGTTAGAGACTGGGGAGAAACAAGGTGACTGCAGAAAAAATTGATGCCACTGCAGCTCAGTTTCTGTAGGGATTAAATGAGGTTGTGTGGAACTCCTGTCTCATTTCCTCCTCAACCATTTTGGTGGGTAGAGTTACATATTGTTAAGTATCAATGTGTCTATCAAACTTCTCTTTCCCATCCCGCAGGACAGTCAACCAGGGTCCAGAGGGCACCTGGAGGAGAATGGGGGACAATAGACTCATAAAAGGATGCCAAGACAAGAGTCCTATCATGGTAACAAATTTTACTTTTCCCCAAGGCTCAACTTATACCGTAGTAGGGGTAACATAGGGAGGGGAAAAGGGGGGGAAATCTATGCAAGTCAAGGACACTGGCTCCTGTGGTCAGCCGACATCAACAGGATGTTGGCTTCTCAGAAAGATCACAAGTTTTTCATATCATTAGTCAATAGGATGTTGGTTTCTCAGAAAGGTCACAAGTTTGTCATGTCATATCATTAGGCAACCTGATCACCAGATATATTTCTCAAAATGTCACAAGTTTTTCATATTACTAGTCATCCTGACTACCAGATTTGTATGAGTCTTCTGCAGCAGGCTGGGAATTTTCCATGAACCCCGTCATACTTAACTCTAACTATAATATTATCATCAATATTGTAGGGTTTGAAGGGCATCTCTCCCAACACCACCCACATAGTTCAGAGCAGCATCTGTGACAATGCTGCAACGCAGTGCTGGGGAAAAGAGTGTCTGGTGGAGGGAAACAGGAACAGAAGGAAGCATGCACTACTCTGTGACTCAAATGTCATTTCAACAGTGAACTGATAATAAACAGTCATTATTTGCATTAACTTTTTCTTGAATTTACTTTGTATCCAAACACACTCTTCCCCTACATATCTGTGTGCTCACTCACAGATGTTTGCAGACTCATTTCTCTCATTTTCATCAGCTGGGTCACATGCTACATCACAAGCCCTCCTGGCTAACTCCAGGCTGTCTTCATCTAAAAGCCAGTAATGGCTGCCATAGATTTAAAATGAGGAAATACATTGTACAGTGGATACTCCAATTTCACAGCAATTTGCTACGTTCAGTGTTCAAAATAACAAAATGTGGTATATTGAAAAGGAACTTGAAAATTTGACAACACTTGCCAAGCTGGCTTCCACAAGCTGTACTTTCACCAGCATCCAAGCTGGAGAATGATATAAAGATAAATGCTGAGAGTTGAAGATTTGTCTGGTCACTCCCTAGGTAGAGACTTGAAATTGGTACAGCCCAGAATATAAGTGTATATGACAGTATAGGGAATGAAGAGATTGTGCTTATGTATGTTGAATAATACAATAATAAAAGAAAGGTAGAAGTGAAGTTGAGGGTGAACAAGCTGGGGTTCATAGAAGTAGTTTGAGTGAGGCAAGTGTGGACATGAATAATGTAATTATAATTTAAAATATACAATCTTATAAATTAAATTCTTGAGACTTATTTTTGTTGCTGTTTTTGTTTGGTTTGGTTTGGTATGCTGCTCTACTTGAGGGAATATGATGAAATAAGACATTGACATTATTTTGAGATACAGATAAACCTGATTCTTCATATGCGTTTTGATTTCAATCATCTGAACTCACTAAACTGTAACTGACCATTTTTTTCTCTATATATTCACCACAAAAAATATCCTGGAGGATGTTTCTACCTACACAGAAGTGAGGGACACTTACTGAAAACTTGGGTATGTACAGGCTTAGCAAAACCAAAACAGAGAAACAGTATAAAGAGGTTCTGTGAACTGAAATGCATGAAGACAGCTTGGGAAGTTTCCACAAAGCTCTAAAAAAGGACAGGAGATGATCATGGAAACAGAAGAACTGTATGTGATGAACAAAAACTTTAGAACTATCAAAAAAGCATAAAAAAAATTAACCCAGATCTCTGAAAGAGATTCAGGCAAGTGAGAAAAAAAAGTTGATAGCATATAAATCATTAACTTTTAATTGTTTTTCAAAATTATCTATCACTTGTTCATGGTATTAGAATACTGACCTTCAAAAGGAATATTAATTTCTCTTGATTTAATACATAATCACTCTTCTTTTATATAATTGTTTCCCACTCATTTTAATTTCTAAGATATATTAGAACATCAAAACAAATTTCATTGCATGTCCAATAATCAAATTAACAATTGACTAGTATATTTTGCTGCATTCTTTCTCTGTTTTAACCAGGACACTTCTTTTTCATATATTTAGTCAGGAAGTTAATTCTGTATGATTCATTGTAAAAGTAAACATTCTAATAGTTTGTCCATTTGACCTGTTGCCAAGCATTAATATTGTAACTTTGAATTTATCAGATGACAATTATTTTATAAAAGTAATTATTGAAGTTCTTCAACAAACAGAAATTTTAAAAATATATATTGAAAATTCTACATTTTTTCCAATTATAAGCACACCAAAATTTTTTCTTAATAATCTTGGAGCCACGAAATAAAGGTGTCCTAAGTTAAAGCAACTTCTGGATGTTCAAAAATACAGGTGTGCTATGAAAAATACTGTTGTTATTTCTTCTTATTATCAAATTATGTTAGGGGCAGCAATCATCATTATGTTAAGCATAAGTTATAAAATTCACTTATTTTGTAATTGAAAATATTTAGTGAATGCCAGATATTTATATAACACTGTGATTTGTGAAGAAGGAATCTATGAATTCCTAAGTAAAGACAAGAAAAGCAAGTGCAGAGACTGCAGAGTGAATGTAAGTGGGAGGAGGAAAGAAAGGTCCCAAGGGGAATGCAAGCATGGCCCAAGACCAAAGACAGGCCTATCTCCAATCCAGATTTTATATTTACGGAAAGCATCCCTGGACTTCATTTTCCTTTTTAATATAACTTGATTAACACTATTCCAGGCTCTGTATGGGGACGGCTTTCATAGGGTCTGACATAACTTTTTCTGCATAAGTGACTCAATTTACAGTTCTGCCTTATTTAACATTTGGAGCATGAAATTAATGTAACAGTTCTTTGTGTTTGTCAAACACTAAAATACCAAGTTTCAGCACTGTTTCTGCTATATATAACTGAGCTTCCCAATTAGCACATTTTATAACATAAGCTTCCAAGAAAAATAAATGCATTAAAGAAAATGTTGAAAAACATTGTATTACCATCCCAGAACATATCAACCTCCACCACCTATTTCTCTGTGTATTATATTATACTTTATTTTTACTGAGAAGTAGTTTTCAGTGAGAGAGTTAACACTGTTGTAATTGTAGTAAATAATATTAACCTATGATGTCTGAATTCTGTTCTTGTTGATAAAGAGATTGTACACCAGTCAAATATGAGGCACAGCATGGGGAATCCTGCTAAAAAGGAGTACGACAGATGGTAGGATCCACATTTGTCAAGATTACAACAATAAAAAATAGAAAATCAAGGAATCTGGTCCCATTGGGGCTCATAGAGGCTAAACCACTAATTAGGGAGCCTGTTTGAGACCGACCTAGGTCCTCTGCATGTATGATACAGTAGTGTTGCTTTGGCTTCATTCATGACTCCAGAAGCAGTAAAAGGGGATGTCTCTTACTCTGCTGCCTGACACTGGGACACTTTCCTCCTAATGGGCTATCTCATCTAGCCTCAGTAAGACAGGATTTTCCTTGTCTTACTGCTATGTCAGGGCTGGTTGGAGTCTTCTTTTCTGAAAAGAAAAAGAGGAGTGGATGAGGAAGGAGGGGAGTTTGGGGAAAATAGGGAAGAAAGGAGGGACAGAAGACTGCAGACTGTAAACTAGCTAAATTAATTAATAAAGTGGGTTCAGTTATATAAATTTTGCTGTTTTTCTTCTCTAGAAACCATAATTGAAAGCATGTCATACTTGGGGTCATTGTGTATTGGCTTCAAGAGAATCTACTTCAAAATCCTTAAACATTACAGGGTTGCATCCACAGCCTGGTATTTCCTCATGTCACATTTCCCACTACTGCTTTGATATATGCAACTGAAGCCCAAGGAGGGATCCCAAGGTAAAACTGCAAATCACCCACTAAATCCTCATGCAGTGAGAACAGCTGTTACCCATCCTTGGTCCTATGTTTATAAGCAACAAAAAACAAACACAACATATCTCTGACCTGTGAATAAGAGCATCATTATATAAATATAATCTCCTCCTGTTATATATGACTAAAATCCTTAATGCCCATGTGTAAATATACATATATGCATAGGCACTCAAAAACACCAGGATATTTATAGGTACACATATACATATATGTATATAAGTATGTTTTTGTGCATTGTGATCATGCATATGCACATATGTATGTTTTAACAATCTGGTTAAGTTGTGACTGTGTACCTATCTTTTGACATGTAACTCTATCGGTGCCCACACAGATGCAGTACGGAGAGCTGGGTGTAAGCCTGCGTGGTTTAAAAACACCCATACTTCATTCATTCATGACAGAGAATGCAAAATCTGTAGCTTTATTCATGGAACATATTCCTCAAGTTCACCAGGTGGAAAATTGCAGGAAGCACAGTGGGAAAAACCAAAACCAGCTTAAGGCCTCAGGAACAAAAGACCAAATATGTGCCCCAAATTTACAGGAGAGAAATCCAGGAGGATCAGCCTAAGCCTGAGGAACAAAGACTGAGAACAAATGACAGAGACAAACAGACTATTGCCCATGTGTAAGATTGGGGGTGTTGCTACCAGGCCAGGGCATTCCTTTGTTAGGAACAAAAGGCTTCTACATGCATCAGCAGGGCTTCAGCGGGGGTCAAACACTGCAGGGGACCCAGGAGGGTATGATTTAACTCTTGCATCTAGATTTTATAGTTTGTTGGCCTACAGTTACTAAAAGCCACTAATTGGATTGTTCTGCTTTGTTGTCAACTTGGCAAAATCTAGAATCACCTGGGAAAATTATCTTAATTAAATCACCTAGATTAGATTAGCCAGCAGCTAATCCAAAAGCAAATAGAAAAAAGACTTTGTATAATCATGGCCAAATCAAATTCAAAAGAATAAACACATCCCACAAAGAATTAAGAATTAAGAATTATAATTGCTTTTCCTATTCCGAGATCTGTTGCCAAAATAATAATTGCAAACTTATTATTTAAACTTTAACTTTTGATTTATTATACGTCAGAGCTCAGAGATCTGAATTCAACTACTTGCATTTTCCTGTGAAACCCTAATGATAAATGACATGGACAAAGCTGCCAGGCAGTGGCCAGAAACAGTCAAGTTAATACTTAACGCAGTAGTTCCAATAGCTTTCCTTTCCTTTACATTGCACACACTTGTAAGAGTCCCAGTATTTTGACTTAGTTTTACTAATATATAACTTTATGTACTCTATACTTGCTTATCCAGGAACCACTCTTAAATGTTACAGAAAACTTATTTTCTAAGTTTAATAACTTTTTCTTTTCTTAGGGTCTCAATGTTGGCTGTAATTTATTTTCTAATTATTTCTTCATTCTTTGCAAGTCAAGCATTAATCTGGAACTACCATTGTGAAGTTACTACATTGCTTCCAAGATTTGAACACACAGCATGCACCTAAGCCATTAGGACTGTGCTGTGCTGTGCCCCGGTGCGTCAATTTTCAATTGTTTAAGAATCATTTTTACATCAAGGAACATCTAGTTTCACAGAATTCACCAGAGCAGGAGAAAGAAGTAGGAAAGTCAGATATAATGGAATAATTATGCACACCAAGGCCAACTGAAAAGGAGTCATGCACAAATGAAATCTATAAACGCGTTGTCCAGGGTTAAGGTTACAAGAAATGGGAACAACCTTTTTTTACAAAGAGCTGCTGTGGGCTACCTGAAATGTCTCCATCCTGGCCTACTGCTGGCAGTCCCTGTCACCATATGCTGTCCCCAGCAGGTCTCTCCATCATCCTCTTGCATATTTTTATTGACTCCTGTTACTTCTTTCCTTTTGTGATCTGTCACAGATTATTACTGGACGTGGTAGTGTTCCTTTGATAGTTTCTCCAGGAAGTTGTCTGGAAACCTGTATAAATCAGGTGCTCTAGGCCTAGCCACAATAGAGCACAGGCAGTTGAACTGGAGGGCTGTTTTGTGTTCTAAGGCAATGTAATTGAAAGTAACGTGAAGGTGGAGGATAATAGGAACTCTGCATAGTGGCTTTGGGGGTGGTTGGGGTAAGATTAAGTTAGGCTCAAATTAAATCATGGGCAAGGGTTTGCCAGCCATAATCCATGATAGTGGGAAGCTTCAGGAGTCAGCTTGTTCTTCACAGGCACGTAGCACTTAGTGTACAGAAATCCATGTATACTTTCTCATTAGACAAGCAGAGTTAAAGTTCTCAACTTAAAGTCAGGCATAGAGGAAAAAATTCATAATCCAGCTAAATGACAGGATGAGGTAGGAGAGGCACAAGTATGAAGCCAGGTTTAGTGGCATAATCAGACCATATTTAAAAGAGAAGGCCTAATCTTTCCAACTTTTGATAGTGTTACCTTGGATAAGCTAGTTAGCTTCTTTCAATGAACTCCATTCATCTGTGAATTCAATTATGTAAAGTAATGGACTCATAGAAGTGACTAAAGCATGAAAAGTGCTCAACTATTCTCTAAATTATGGTAGACTTTTTGCTTAATCTTAGATCCTTTACTTTCAAAGTTATAGCTGAAACATTCATTTGAAATTACACAAAATATAATGACCAAACTGTATAATGTTACCAAAAATGAATAGAAACATAAATTTTTCATTCAACGAATAGGTCAACTATCCAAAGAGATCTCAATGACATTAACAGAATCCAAGGAAAGATTTTGATATCATAAGCAACTGCAATACAGACATGGAAATTCATTAATTATTGCCTTGTCTCCACAGTCTTCATAGTTTGTCTGTATCATGACCTTAGATAAGTCATCCAATGCCCCGGCCCACAGGGCAGTCAGTGGAGGTTGGGGACAACCTAGGAGAGAATGGGGGCGAAGAGACGCGAAGAAGGATGCCGAGACAAGAGTCTGCTCAAGGCAACAAACTTAATTCTTCCCAAGGCAGAATTTATACTACAACAGGGGTAACAGAGGGACAGGGAAAGTGGGAAACATCTACACCGAAGCCAAGGACATAGAGCTCTTGTGGTCAGCTGATATCAACAGGATGTTGGTTTCTCAGAAAGGTCACAAGTTTGTCATCTCATTAGGCAACCTGATCAGCAGATATATTTTTCAAAAGGTCACAAGTTTGTCATATTACTAGTCATCCTGAACACAAGATTTGTATTAGTCTTCTGCAGCTGGCTGGGGATTTTCTGCGAACCCAGTCATACTTAACTCTAACTATAATATTAACATCAATAATGGAGGGTTTTAAGGGAATTGCTCCCAACATCGCCAATTTCCTTATAATCAAATGAAAAAGTGATCAATGGCCATGCTGTCCTGGAATGAGTCCCTCGGGAACTGTGTCTGTCTTAGTTTGGAGTGTTATTTGGCCAAAAGAATCTCATGGCCAGGGTCCAACATGGGATAAGGCAGCAGTTAATGGTGGCCCTCCTGTCTTAGGCCCTTTATTTGTGAGTATATCACTCTCTTACCCATCATTGACTATCCAGCTCAGCACGCAGGGGTGACAATTCATTGATGTTTCAGCAAAGGCATCAGGACAACAGGCAGTAAAGAATGTTGGCCTCATTTGGCTCAAGGACAAAAAGGTCCTTGTCTGGGCTGGGAGGAGATGTGTAGGTGAGCTTTATCCTCCATAGATAGCCTATGATAATATGCCTGAATAGGTTTTGCTGTCATATTATCTACCTGTTCTTTAATAAAGCTGGTTGATAAGCAAAAGTAGGCCTAGTAGGGGGCCCAACAAAGAAGGAAGCAGGGTGGACAACAAAGGGGAGGTGGAGAGCCAATTTTGATACCAGCTCTCAGCTTTCTCTCTTTCTCATTTTCTCTTTTCTAATCCTCCTCTGACCTTTTTCATGATCTTTTTAGCCCTATTCTAAGACACAGGAAGTATCCAGGCACTGCCTTTCTCTCGTAAACCAGAATTCACCGTAATTACTCAAAGTTTGGAAATTTAAGGTAAAAAGCCAATCAGAAATAACTTGTTAGCATGTATCGTTTATGTAGAAGGGGGCCAGATAATTGTTCTTTCTAATTAAGCTCTGACTCTTAAAGATAGTTTGAATTAAAATTAAAATAGTCAATGTATACTTAAAACCCTGCTCCATTTTGGATAGATGTGGATGTTTAAAAATTGAATGAATTTATATGATTGTCAAAGTTTACCGTGAAATATCACAGAAGGGATGCCACCAAGCAGGGAATTACAATTTTAACTGATATTAAACATCTTATATAATTTGGAGAAACCTCAGCATTGAATTATAACCATGAGAAAAAAAATAATAAAGACATAAATAGGCATCCTGTGCATGTTATGTAAGAAATGAATAAACCCCAAGTCAGTGCAGCACAGTATCAATGACTGAAAGTTAAATAATATGTTGATACATAGAAGAAAAAAATAACATGTTGACTGACATTGTTGAAATTCCCAAAATAATTCCAATAGACAATTCAATTTGGGTTCCTGCAGCAATGATAATTGCATTATCCAAAAAGCCAAACCCTATGAAAGGTATCGTACACAGGTAGAATACATATCTTAGCTGTCCTGGAGTGGGTGGTAGAGCTTCCAATTTTTCTTGTACGATGGCATTGGACTTGAAGCAGTGCAGCTCTTTGAGCAAGCAACTCCTCTCGGTGGAGTGCAGGCTGTAGATGAAGTCACGTGCACCCTGGGTCGTGTTCAACGCCTCCATGGGCTCCTTCTTGGGGTGAGTGCCCAGAAGCTGGGGAGTAGGAATGCACAGGCTCTTTTAACAAGTTTATGGTAAATATAATCCCTGTATCAGCACGTATTTGAAACATTCTAAGGCCCCAAGTATATCCACGTGCCCAACCCTGGTTTCGACCCACGGAGGTAAATGTAATAATTATCAGGAAGCACCATCCCCTTGTGAATTAGAACCTTTACAATGGGAATCTGGGACATACATTTTAGTAGGACAGAAGATATAAGTCAAGCAATGCAGTGTATTAGGTGATAAAATTCTTAAGAACAGGGGAAAGGGGCCAGGCAAAAAAGCTAGGAGGTGACTGAGTACAGCTGGTGGAACAACCAAATCAAGTGACAAATAATATTCAGTCACACAGCTAAATGAGAAAGCTTTCTTGGGATGAAAAGACCAGGGCAAAATCACGAGCACAAGCTTTGTGCCTGTGAAACAGAAAGGTGAACAGAGGGACTGCTGGAGCCTGTTACTGGCTGTCTCTCTGGACTTAGATTCCCCCTTAAGGAGGATCTCCCTTCAGTGTCAGTTTGGTATGTCTGCCTCTCAAGAGACCCAGCCTCTAAATGATACTAGGCTTCCAGTAAGAACTAATAACAAAGGGTGGAGAGATAGTTAGTTCTTGGGTGCTAGATGCCAAGCGGCCAACAAAAGAATTGTATGGCTCTTCAATTCCCTGGAGCTGCTTGATGAGCACAAAAGAAAGTCAGATTTAGGGGAAAGTTTTTTCCAGGCTGTCAGACACACCTGGTGACCTTGAGTCAAGAACCCAGGGGAGAAAAGCATTTGAGCCTCTAGAGTGTTGAAGGGAGGCTGGCTGTGAATGGGGCCTGTGAACCAATTGATGCCTTGGGTATCAGAGAGTAAGCTATAGTCAGAGATAACTGGATCTCCTGGGCTACCAAGGACTCTTTCTGCTGCCATTCCTGAGGCAGTAGTCACAGTTGAGCTGGGCTTCCTGCCTCTTATATCCAATAAAGAGATTACTAACATTGGACTACTGACCTTTAAGAAAACTACAACCCTCCCCATGCCTCTGAATCCCAGGACTTCAGTAGCAGTCCACAGACCTTCTCCAAGCTGTCTCACTGGGTAAGAGATCTATGGAAAAGAAAATATTGATCCTGACCTAAACATAGTCTCCAGTTGGAGTAAGCTGAAGAGCTTCATTAGCTTCAATTATCTGCCCAATTCAGAGGGATTATACAAATCTGACAAAAAATATGATAGGATAATCAGTTAATAAGAACATGTTTACAGGAATCTCTGAACTGTTATACAAATTATGGTTCAGAGGCCACACATTATACGTGATTTTTTACATACATACATACACTCACACAAACACACATCATACATACATTCATACATACATACATACATACATACATACATACACACACACATAATTAAAAGATACAGTTATGTAGTAGCAATGAAAATAATTTTATGATTGGAGGTCACAACATGAGAATCTGTATTTAAGTTTCATAGCGCTAAGAAGGTGGAGAACCAACCCCCAAGCAAAAGAAGAGAGAACTCTTAAAGACTGAGTCAACGCTCTTGGATCTTGTTTAAAATAATACAAATATAGCATCTTTTCTTGAAACTGTTTTTGTTTGTTTCATAACAATAAAATCCATAAGTATTTATTTTTGAAGTTGAAACAGTTTACTTAGCTAACTAACTAGAGACTAACATCTAAAGTTACTGTTCTCATGCTGTTGAGTTCAGACTTTTTGTTGAGTTCTCATGAACCTGACCATAATCAAAGTTTTGCTTGTGAATATTTTACTTCAAGTTATAGTTTCAAAAATTCAAAAGTGCAGGAAAAGGAAACTGAGGCAGTGTGTGAGGAAGAATATACAAACTATCTTGGATGTCATTTGGACCATTGGTTGCCCAACTGTGGAATTTATTTCAAAGAAAGCAGGCAACATCAAAATTAAATCCTAGAATGACAGCTCAATAAACATCCATGTAGTGCTATTTCTTGAAAAGTATTCACTTGTATTTGGATGACTTTTAATTTTCTAATTTAACAACTTCACATAAAATTGAATAAATTCAAGAACCTAGGCATTGGTGTAGTTTTACACAGTAGTTAAGTCACAAATTTATTTGATATTACTGGTTTGAATGAAATTATGTTAATGGGAAATAAAGTTATTTTAATAAGCACATAATGTTGAAGAGTGTACTATCTAGTTTTGTGTATCAACTTGACACAAGCAGGAGTTATCACAGAAAAAGGAGCCTTAGTTGTAGAAATTCCTTCATGAGATCCAATTATAAGGCATTTTCTCAATTAGTGATCAAGGGCTGAGGATCCAGCCTACTGTGGGTTGTGCCATCCCTGGGATGGTGGTCTTGGGTTCTATAAGAAAGCAAGCTGAGCAAGCCAGGGGAAGCAAGCCAGTAAGTTACATCCCTCCATGGACTCTGCATCATCTCCTGCTTCCTGACCTGCTTGAGTTCCAGTCCTCACTTCCTTTGATGATGAAGAGCAGCATGAAGTGTAAACTGAATAAACCCTTTCCTCCCTAACTTGCTTCTTGGTCATGATGTTTGTGCAGGAACATAAACCCTGACTAAGACAAAGAGCAATTATTTTTCTTATAAAAGAATGCCTCTGAAAAATTCAATCACTATAGTTTTGGCCAAATATTTTGTATATGAAACAAAAACCGCAAGTGATAGCACATACACTTAAGTTAAGGTAAAATGTGACTGGACATTTTTACAAATAGTGCATGGAAATTTTTCTCCAGAGAGAATTAGTTGTCCCAGGAGATGAGTTTTCTAATTGATTATGCAATTTCAAGTGATTATCTCTGAAATCAAAAAAACTACAAGGAAACTAAACAAATTCAGAGGGTTGTAGTTATAAATTTATGCACATATGAAAGAATAACAACTAAAGAAAATGGAGTCATGAATGAGAGAGTATATGGAAAGTGTGAGGAGGACTGTGATGGAGGAAATAATTAAATTGTATTTAAATTTAATCCAAAAAGAGGAAGCAGAAAAAAATTACAAAGTATCAAAGTGCTTACTTATCTACCTTTTATATATTTATCTTATCATAAACAAAGTACTTCATGTAAACACATAAGGAAATTTAGCCCTTAGCATTGAAGGTAAGAAACATTATTCCTATTTTAAAAGTAAGAAATAAGTATCTGAGGTATAGTTTTTTTATATTAACATACTACCTTGAAGAATAATATTGTATAGTACCACTTATTAAAGCTTTAGAACATTCTAAGATGCAAAAAGAATACATTCTCTGAAAACAAGTGTCCTGTGATATCTTCTAATATGTAGCCCATTTCTTCCTCATATTCATCCCAAATGTTATACTTCTAATAATTCAGCATTAAACGTTCTGTACCTGTGTCCTCATGAATAATTGGTTTTATGGCCCTTCCAGAACAATTTTTTTTTTTTTTGGTTTTTTTTTTTTCGGAGCTGAGGACCGAACCCAGGGCCTTGCGCTTCCTAGGTAAGTGCTCTACCACTGAGCTAAATCCCCAGCCCCCCAGAACAATTTTTAAGAAGGATTTTATAAGTCTTAATTCTTTATGTCAATAAAGTAAGTTCTTAGTTAAAAATAACTTCACATGGAAAAATTCCAGAATGTCAACATACCAACTTTTCATAAAAAACTTCATAGTACAATGAATTCTCTGGATTCAGTGTTCATAAATTCTTAAGGACAATCTTACTTGGCCTATTTATTTTTGTTTGTGGTGGTGGTCTTATCTTTCAACATTTTGGAAACAGAATCTCAACTACTCCAATCTCACCTCCATTTCCTTATGTAGATAAGGATGGCCTTGAAATTTAGATCTCTGAAAACAAAGTGTTGAGAATTGAGGTGTGAACCACTGCACCAAACAAGAACAACCTTACAGAGTAACACAACATTTTCATTATTTAAACTAAGTCATGCATTTTTAAAATACTATATACTACTGATGTTTAAGTTTATCTAAAATCTTAACTATAGGAGTGTGTGTGTGTGTGTGTGTGTGTGTGTGTGTGTGTGTGTGTGTGTGTGTTTGTGTTTTGCCAGTTGCATACATACATTGGAGATGTAGTTGGCTATTGAAGGGATTCCTTAGAATTCACAAAGTCCTGTATTCAACACTTGGCACTGAGACAAATATACAAACACAGTCCTTGAATAACAGTTCTACAGCAACCAGCATTACTCCAAGCCAGCAGATTAAAAGAGCAGGAGAATATTGGGGATGACACTCACCTATTAAAATCAATGTGCCAAGAATGACAGTCACAATTGTAGGAAATGGTAGTCATGTAATAGAAGTCTTAGCATTATTGAAGATATTTGGCAATTGCCTTTTTCAAATATGCAAAGGCTTTTCTGTCTGAGTGTTCTATAAGTGGTAATTTAGTGTTGGCTACTAGCACAGATTTATTAGTTTGGAGATAAGAATATGTGTGTGAGCTCTGATGGTGTGGAGGCAACTCTTCTTCAAAGATCTCAGCCATTACACATGTTCCTTCTTTTCATTCAAGATATAGGTTATACACAATTGAAATTTCATTTGCCTCACACTTTGACACTGTGCTACTTAGCCTATGCTCTGCTTGGTTGCCTTGACAACTGCACACATAACTACTAAAGGGTGAAGACAGACTAAAAATGACATGGGAAGTTCCTGCTTTTTTCTGCCTCTTTAAAATAAGAGAACATGTTCAACTAATTACTCATACTGTCTATGATACAGCTGTAAAATTTGGGGTAACTTGAGGCTAATAATTTAAATGTGATTTTGTTTGTATTATTGGTTGCAATTTCCTTAACTAAAGTCAAGAGTACCATTGAGGTCTTTACTCTTGGAGATAAATGATGTAAAATATCATTGTGGCTCCAAGCAATGGCTTACCAAGAACTGTCCAGTGACTGACCTTTCAGAATATTGATGTGAATCAAAAGCTGTCAGTTAGAGGTCACATTCCAGATAACTACCCTGTAATCAATTTAGTCAGAATGGACAAATACTCCACTCAGCAATTTTTAGTCTTGAACTCCACAGGTTGTGAAAATAATTAGCTTTGATATTTGTCAAGCATCAATTCATACCACAATGTTGTTAAGAATCATCATATGTATTTCATACTGTGCAAATAATGTGCATTTTAGAACTAAGAACACTCCTTGTCATATCCCAAAATACCAGAAAATATCAGATAATGTTTAAATTATATTATTGATTCAATGAAAAAATTTTACTGGAGAAAAATGTTATAGTCAAATCATTTTCTTTGATCTTAATTTAATAGAAGACAAAGCATATTAAGGGTAAAATCATAATTGAAATAAAATACTTTCATAAACCATCTTTGTCTGATGAAGATGAAGTATTGATTAATGAGTCCTGCTATAGACTACAGAATGCTGGATAATATACTTTCTATTTAAATATATATCTAGCAAAGAAACTTGACTGTGACCATAAACAATTAAATTAACTTGCATGTGGCTTTCTCTACTTTCAGAAAAACTAGCACTGTATGGTATTAATTGCCTTCAAGAAAGGGCATACTTCTTTTAAATTAAAAATACTAAAGGAAATAAATCTTTCAGAAATGCAAATATTAACAATTTAGAAAATATGACTCCCTTTAAAATTGTAGGGAGCCATTCTGAGCTATACAGTTGCAGGGCGCTCCGCCCCAAGATGGCTGCTGTAAGATTATGAGATTGTTGGATAAAAGCCTCTCCCAGGAAGATTCTGGGAACAATCACAGGATGTTTCAGCCTGAGCAAACACCAGATGTCCCTGAGCAGATTCCTGAGAAGGGCTTGACCTTTTCAAAGAAAGAATATGTCCCCGGAAGACTCTTGCCTCAGTGTCTAAGGACACTGAGTGTCTATCTCAGTTTAGTGATTTACCTTATGTCCTTGGGCACTTCCCAGTACTCCCCTGCCCTAAGCTTCAGTTCCTGCTTCAGAGCTTTAAATGCTGTACATTCCTCTCAATAAACAGAACTTGACAACAGAACCTAGCTTGGTCTCCTTCTTTCCCCCCCCCCCACCCACTTTGACCCTCAGGTAGAGCCTCTTTGGGAACCTGAATAATTGGACCTGCTGGATGGGTCATAAAATGGTAATGTAACCAGGCAGTGGGAAGCACAAGGCATGCTTTTAATCCCAGCACTTGGGAGGCAGAGACAGTCAAATCTATGAGTTCAAGGCCAGCCCTGTCTTGAACAAACATAAGATAAAATAAAATGGTAATGCATATTTAGAAAATCCAAGAAGTCTTTGACACAAACACAAAAAAGTAAGAAACAAAATTTTAAAGTGACAGAGTCATTGGTTTAAACCAAAATATATGCATCAAAAAGAAAAAAATGTAATTTGTTTTGTTAATTTGGGGTATAAATAATTTTCTTATGTTTATAGCAATTGCACCTCATTTTATCCACCTCAGAATGAGTGTGATCATCAAACATGTCTCATAACTATATTATGTCAATAGACAATATGATAATCATAAAGTTTTGCTGATATTTATAAGGTATTTAACTGATCATTGTTAGATAGATACCATTTCTTCGTAAGTCAAAGGCTCTGAAGCAGATGTTCAGTTTCCATTTATCCTTTATTTTTATTGTATGTTTCATTAAATGACAAATATACACATACAAATTCTGTTGTTTTGTTTTTCACTTACATAGAACACAGGGCTTCATCAGTTGTTTTCAGAATTATTTGGTTATTATTTTTTGTGTAGGAGTGTGTTCTCTATTTGTTTATATCTACACCATCTGAATGCCTGCTATCCATATGGATATGCAGTCCAGAGGAATGTGTCAGATCATGGAGACCTGGAATGACAAGTGACTGTGACCTCTCCAGTGGGTACTGGGGAATAAACCTGAGTCCTCTCCAAGAGCAGCGACTCTCTTAATTGCTGAGCCATCTCCCCAGCCATTCCATCAGTTTTAAGATGATTGGTCTTCCTTTTTCTAAATATTGTGGCTTAATATGTCTCTTCTATTTAATCAGATTTTAAATCATGGCACCCAATTTTATTTTGAAGTAAAAAAATTTTTTTTTCAGAAGCATTTAAACGGAGTAAAATTAGAGAACAGTGCATTTCCTCCTAAGCTGGTATGTTGCTCTTCATTAACACAATGTGGATAGTGTTGCATAACAGGAGGAGGAAGAATCTACAGGGCTTATGAGCATTCCCTACATGCACAAGCACACACAGATACACCAGGATCTCTTAGTCCAATGCGGAAAGTTTACATAGAAATACAAGATTTTAAACTGTTTGTTTAAGTATCAAAGTGATAAAATGACTTGTATGTGGTTCCTGCTCTATTCAGAAAGTTCCCTCCTCTTCCGTTGCTGTGGTATTTATTAAATAATGGTTCTTTTATCCCACACTAGTGTTGGCTATATTGCATTAGCGGCGTAATTCATAAAAACAAATTTAATCACAATTCTATTTATTCCTGTAAATAAGAAGGCAACTTGTCAACCCAGGATTTTGGCCCAAAATTCCTATGGAGCCCATGCTAGAAAGAATACAAGTCTCCTGCAGAGCAAAATATACATCTATTAAGCTTTCTACCTGGAGCAGCAGACTTTTATTCATTAACAACTTCTATAAACTATGTCTGTGTGCACTCTGCCTGATGCTACAGATTTATTTTAACTTATTTTTTCTACCTTAGTTCTGAATTGTGGGTGAAATTCCCCACATGACTTGGACAAACTCTGTATATAAATCTATTTTCAAAGCCAATCTACCAGCCTTTTAAATAAATCATACTCTATTCACTCTCTGTTAAGGAACCAGGGAGCTTTCATTCTTCAGCTCTCTGTGGCTTTTCACAGCAGGGGACCTACAGTCTGTAGCAGAGTCCCCTCTGTTCCTTTGTTTACGATCCCCACCCCCACATCCCATCCTCAGCCCCAAGCCCCAACCCCCAACTGGCCATTGGGCCATCACCTGACTAATCATGGTGCCAGATTTCTCTTTTAGAAAATAAAACTTAAGGAAGTCCCACACCCGCGGATCCCGGCCTGCAGCAGCTCTCTACCCCCAGACCCTGTGAGAGAGAAACCCAACCGCCTGGTCAAGTGGGCACTCCTGAGGCTGCAGAGCAGAAGAGACCACCAACTCTGATCACCCCTGCCCACATCCCTGGCCCAAGAGGAAACTGTATAAGGCCTCTGGGCTCGCGTGGGGGAGGGCCCAGGAGCGGCAGGACCCCTGCCTGAGACACCACCAGAACCTGAAAAAAACAGACCTGATAAACAGTTCTCTGTACCCAAATCCCTTGGGAGGGAGAGCCGAACCTTCAGAGAGGCAGACAAGTCTGGGAAACCAGAAGAGACTGCTCTCTGCACACACATCTCGGACACCAGAGGAAAAAGCCAAAGACCATCTGGAACCTTGGTGCACTGAAGCTCCTGGAAACGGCTGCACAAGTCTTCCTGGTTGCTGCCGCTGCAGAGAGCCCGTGGGCAGCACCCCGCAAGTGAACTTGAGCCTCGGGACCACAGGTAAGACCAACTTTTCTGCTGCAAGAAAGCTGCCTGGTGAACTCAAGACAGGCCCACAGGAACAGCTGAAGACCTGTAGAGAGGAAAAACTACACGCCCGAAAGCAGAACACTCTGTCCCCATAACTGACTGAAAGAGAGGAAAACAGGTCTACAGCACTCCTGACACACAGGCTTATAGGACAGTCTATCCACTGTCAGAAATAGCAGAACAAAGTAACACTAGAGATAATCTGATGGCGAGAGGCAAGCGCAGGAACCCAAGCAACAGAAACCAAGACTACATGGCACCATCGAAGCCCAATTCTCCCATCAAAACAAACATGGAATATCCAAACACACCAGAAAAGCAAGATCTAGTTTCAAAATCATTTTTGATCATGATGCTGGAGGACTTCAAGAAAGACGTGAAGAGCTCCCTTAGAGAACAAGTAGAAGCCTACAGAGAGGAATCGCAAAAATGCCTGAAAGAATCGCAAAAATCCCTGAAAGAATTCCAGGAAAACATAAATAAACAAGTAGAAGCCCATAGAGAGGAGACACAAAAATCCCTGAAAGAATTCCAGGAAAACATAAATAAACAAGTAGAAGCCCATAGAGAGGAGACACAAAAATCCGTGAAAGAATTCCAGGAAAACACAATCAAACAGTTGAAGGAATTAAAAATGGAAATAGAAGCAATCAAGAAAGAACACATGGAAACAACCCTGGATATAGAAAACCAAAAGAAGAGACAAGGAGCTGTAGATACAAGCTTCACCAACAGAATACAAGAGATGGAAGAGAGAATCTCAGGAGCAGAAGATTCCATAGAAATCATTGACTCAACTGTCAAAGATAATGTAAAGCAGAAAAAGCTACTGGTCCAAAACATACAGGAAATCCAGGACTCAATGAGAAGATCAAACCTAAGGATAATAGGTATAGAAGAGAGTGAAGACTCCCAGCTCAAATGACCAGTAATTATCTTCAACAAAATCATAGAAGAAAACTTCCCTAACCTAAAAAAAGAGATACCCATAGACATACAAGAAGCCTACAGAACTCCAAATAGATTGGACCAGAAAAGAAACACCTCCCGTCACATAATTGTCAAAACACCAAACGCACAAAATAAAGAAAGAATATTAAAAGCAGTAAGGGAAAATGGTCAAGTAACATATAAAGGCAGACCTATCAGAATCACACCAGACTTCTCGCCAGAAACTATGAAGGCCAAAAGATCCTGGATTGATGTCATACAGACCCTAAGAGAACACAAATGCCAGCCCAGGTTACTGTATCCAGCAAAACTCTCAATTAACATTGATGGAGAAACCAAGATATTCCATGACAAAACCAAATTTACACAATATCTTTCTACAAATCCAGCACTACAAAGGATAATAAATGGTAAAGCCCACCATAAGGAGTCAAGCTATACCCTAGAAGAAGCAAGAAACTAATCGTCTTGGCAACAAAACAAAGAGAATGAAAGCACACAAACATAATCTCACATCCAAATATGAATATAACGGGAAGCAATAATCACTATTCCTTAATATCTCTCAATATCAATGGCCTCAACTCCCCAATAAAAGGCATAGATTAACAAACTGGATACACAACAAGGACCCTGCATTCTGCTGCCTACAGGAAACACACCTCAGAGACAAAGACAGACACTACCTCAGAGTGAAAGGCTGGAAAACAACTTTCCAAGCAAATGGTCAGAAGAAGCAAGCTGGAGTAGCCATTCTAATATCAAATAAAATCAATTTCCAACTAAAAGTCATCAAAAAAGATAAGGAAGGACACTTCATATTCATCAAAGGAAAAATCCACCAAGATGAACTCTCAATCCTAAATATCTATGCCCCAAATACAAGGGCACCTACATACGTAAAAGATACCTTACTAAAGCTCAAAACACACATTGCACCTCACACAATAATAGTGGGAGATTTCAACACACCACTCTCATCAATGGACAGATCATGGAAACAGAAATTAAACAGTGATGTCGACAGACTAAGAGAAGTCATGAGCCAAATGGACTTAACGGATATTTATAGAACATTCTATCCTAAAGCAAAAGGATACACCTTCTTCTCAGCTCCTCATGGTACTTTCTCCAAAATTGACCATATAATTGCTCAAAAAACGGGCCTCAACAGGTACAGAAAGATAGAAATAATCCCATGCGTGCTATCGGACCACCACGGCCTAAAACTGGTCTTCAATAACAATAAGGGAAGAATGCCCACATATACGTGGAAATTGAACAATGCTCTACTCAATGATAACCTGGTCAAGGAAGAAATAAAGCAAGAAATTAAAAATTTTTTAGAATTTAATGAAAATGAAGGTACAACATACCCAAACTTATGGGACACAATGAAAGCTGTGCTAAGAGGAAAACTCATAGCGCTGAGTGCCTGCAGAAAGAAACAGGAAAGAGCATATGTCAGCAGCTTGACAGCACACCTAAAAGCTCTAGAACAAAAAGAAGCAAATACACCCAGGAGGAGTAGAAGGCAGGAAATAATGAAACTCAGAGCTGAAATCAACCAAGTAGAAACCAAAAGGACCATAGAAAGAATCAACAGAACCAAAAGTTGGTTCTTTGAGAAAATCAACAAGATAGATAAACCCTTAGCCAGACTAACGAGAGGACACAGAGAGTGCGTCCAAATTAACAAAATCAGAAATGAAAAGGGAGACATAACTACAGATTCAGAGGAAATTCAAAAAATCATCAGATCTTACTATAAAAACCTATGTTCAACAAAACTTGAAAATCTTCAGGAAATGGACAATTTCCTAGACAGATACCAGGTATCGAAGTTAAATCAGGAACAGATGAACCAGTTAAACAACCCCATAACTCCTAAGGAAATAGAAGCAGTCATTAAAGGTCTCCCAACCAAAAAGAGCACAGGTCCAGATGGGTTTAGTGCAGAATTCTATCAAACCTTCATAGAAGACCTCATACCAATATTATCCAAACTATTCCACAAAATTGAAACAGATGGAGGACTACCGAATTCCTTCTACGAAGCCACAATTACTCTTATACCTAAACTACACAAAGACACAACAAAGAAAGAGAACTTCAGACCAATTTCCCTTATGAATATCAACGCAAAAATACTCAATAAAATACTGGCAAACTGAATTCAAGAGCACATCAAAACAATCATCCACCATGATCAAGTAGGCTTCATCCCAGGCATGCAGGGATGGTTTAATATACGGAAAACCAGAAACGTGATCCATTATATAAACAAACTGAAAGAACAGAACCACATGATCATTTCATTAGATGCTGAGAAAGCATTTGACAAAATTCAACACCCCTTCATGATAAAAGTCCTGGAAAGAATAGGAATTCATGGCCCATACCTAAACATAGTAAAAGCCATATACAGCAAACCAGTTGCTAACATTAAACTAAATGGAGAGAAACTTGAAGCAATCCCACTAAAATCAGGGACTAGACAAGGCTGCCCACTCTCTCCCTACTTATTCAATATAGTTCTTGAAGTTCTAGCCAGAGCAATCAGACAACAAAAGGAGGTCAAGGGGATACAGATCAGAAAAAAAGAGGTCAAAATATCACTATTTGCAGATGATATGATAGTATATTTAAGTGATCCCAAAAGTTCCACCAGAGAACTACTAAAGCTGATAAACAACTTCAGCAAAGTGGCTGGGTATAAAATTAACTCAAATAAATCAGTTGCCTTCCTCTATACAAAAGAGAAACAAGCCGAGAAAGAAATTAGGGAAACGACACCCTTCATAATATACCCAAATAATATAAAGTACCTCGGTATGACTTTAACCAAGCAAGTAAAAGATCTGTACAATAATAACTTCAAGACACTGAAGAAAGAAATTGAAGAAGACCTCAGAAGATGGAAAGATCTCCCATGCTCATGGATTGGCAGGATTAACATAATAAAAGTGGCCATTTTACCAAAAGCGATCTACAGATTCAATGCAATCCCCATCAAAATACCAATCCAATTCTTCAAAGAGTTAGACAGAACAATTTGCAAATTCATCTGGAATAACAAAAAACCCAGGATAGCTAAAGCTATCTTCAACAATAAAAGGACTTCAGGCGGAATCACTATCCCTGACTCAAGCAGTATTACAGAGCAATAGTGATAAAAACTGCATGGTATTGGTACAGAGACAGACAGATAGACCAATGGAATAGAATTGAAGACCCAGAAATGAACCCACACACATATGGTCACTTGATTTTTGATAAAGGAGCCAAAACCATCCAAAGGAAAAAAGATAGCATTTTCAGCAAATGGTGCTGGTTCAACTGGAGGGCAACATGTAGAAGAATGCAGATCGATCCATCCTTATCACCCTGTACAAAGCTTAAGTCCAAGTGGATCAAGGACCTCCACATCAAACCAGACACACTCAAACTAATAGAAGAAAAACTAGGGAAGCATCTGGAACACATGGGCACTTGAAAAAATTTCCTGAACAAAACACCAATGGCTTATGCTCTAAGATCAAGAATCGACAAATGGGATCTCATAAAACTGCAAAGCTTCTGTAAGGCAAAGGACACTGTGGTTAGGACAAAACGGCAACCAACAGATTGGGAAAAGATCTTTACCAATCCTACAACAGATAGAGGCCTTATATCCAAAATATACAAAGAACTCAAGAAGTTAGACCACAGGGAAACAAATAACCCTATTAAAAATGGGGTTCAGAGCTAAACAAAGAATTCACAGCTGAGGAATGCCAAATGGCTGAGAAACACCTAAAGAAATGTTCAACATCTTTAGTCATAAGGGAAATGCAAATCAAAACAACCCTGAGATTTCACCTCACACCAGTGAGAATGGCTAAGATCAAAAAATTAGGGGACAGCAGATGCTGGCGAGGATGTGGAGAAAGAGGAACACTCCTCCATTGTTGGTGGGATTGCAGACTGGTAAAACCATTCTGGAAATCAGTCTGGAGGATCCTCAGATAATTGGACATTGAACTGCCTGAGGATCCAGCTATACCTCTCTTGGGCATATACCCAAAAGATGCCTCAACATATGAAAGAGACACATGCTCCACTATGTTCATTGCAGCCTTATTTATAATAGGCAGAAGCTTGAAAGAACCCAGATGCCCTTCAACAGAGGAATGGATACAGAAAATGTGGTACATCTACACAATGGAATATTACTCAGCTATCAAAAACAACGGCTTCATGAAATTCGTAGGCAAATGGTTGGAACTCGAAAACATCTTCCTGAGTGAGCTAACCCAATCACAGAAAGACATACATGGTATGCACTCATTGATAAGTGGCTATTAGCCCAAATGCTTGAATTACCCTAGATGCCTAGAACAAACGAAACTCAAGACGGATGATCAAAATGTGAATGCTTCACTCCTTCTTTAAATGAGGAAAAAGAATACCCTTGGCAGGGAAGCGAGAGGCAAAGATTAAAACAGAGACTGAAGGAACACCCATTCAGAGCCTGCCCCACATGTGGCCCATACATATACAACCACCCAATTAGACAAGATGGATGAAGCAAAGAAGTGCAGACCGACAGGAGCCGGATGTAGATCGCTCCTGAGAGACACAGCCAGAATACAGCAAATACAGAGGCGAATGCCAGAAGCAAACCACTGAACTGAGAATAGGTCCCCCGTTGAAGGAATCAGAGAAAGAACTGGAAGAGCTTGAAGGGGCTCGAGACCCCAAAAGTACAACAATATCAAGCAACCAGAGCTTCCAGGGACTAAGCCACTACCTAAAGACTATACATGGACTGACCCTGGACTCTGACCCCATAGGTAGCAATGAATATCCTAGTAAGAGCACCAGTGGAAGGGGAAGCCCTGGGTCCTGCGAAGACTGAATCCCCAGTGAACTAGACTATGGGGGGAGGGTGGCAATGGGGGGAGGGTTGGGAGGGGAACACCCATAAGGAAGGGGAGGGGGGAGGGGGATGTTTGCCTGGAAACCGGGAAAGGGAATAACACTTGAAATGTATATAAGAAATACTCAAGTTAATAAAAAAAATAAAATAAAAAAAAATAAAACTTAACTCTCTCAGGCTGATAAAACTGAAATATTAAGTACATCCTTGCCTAACTCTTTGGGTCACTACGTAGTATAGTAATTATTAAATAATGCTTTCCTTTATTCTTCACTAGTGCTGGCACTGGCCACATGGCATCGGTGGGATGTTTTTATCTCATTCAACAAAGCTTCTCAGCTACAAAGCTCTATCCCATCTGATACTGCTGATGGCTACTCTCTGAGCCGAGTAGCAATCTCTCTAACCATCTAGTTCTCAAGGAGGGTCACTGCCATGCCAGTTATACAGAGACTGCCTGTCTCAGGGCTCTCTTACTTTGGACTCTGGTCACATTCCCAGCATCCACTCCCTGGTCCCAGTAACTTTGTGCAGCTGTTCTGTTTACATTCCCAGCATCGCCCCCAATATTTCTTATATAAACTCCCAGCAACCTGTTAAAATTCAACACTCAATAAGTTATAGTTTAGTAATCAGATTTACTTGTTAAATTGCCAATCCACAATACATTCACACAATAAACTAACAACCAATTGATAAAGATATAAACTACCCACCTAGATAAGAGAAATTGACCTATAAAAATCCATCCTTTAATAAATATTCATAACTACCTATGGCCATTTAAGGCCATGGATCTGGATCGTTCTTCTCTGCCTCCACCTTGGTTCTCCTTCATTTCCTCTTCTGCCTTACCATAACTTTGTCCCCGCCTTACTTTTTACTGTCCAATTACGGGCCTTGCCTTAGCTTGTGCCAGTCTTCACCTGTATGTAGATATCAACCTACATTCCTTACCTGTTGTCCATGTCTTTTGTATTCCTCGATTCCTATTTTTTTTAAACTAAGCATTATTAAAAATGTTTTTGAAGATTTGGGGACTACACACACACACACACACACACACACACACACACACACACACACACACATGTATACAAGTAAATATAAGGAACTAATATGAGTCATGCAAGAATATATAAAATTGATTATTCTTCTAGCTCCAAATCCATGTGGCTTTAAATAGGTTTTAGCAGACAGGTATACAAGAAGATATTTTATAATAAAAGTGTAAGATCCAGAATGAAGTTATACAGCTTCAAATTGGCTACTCTAAATGTACAGTTTAAGAAGATGAAAAATGTTGGTGTTGTTACTTTTGGTACATTATGTTTTATATTTTCAAGTCATTTGGTTATAAAGAGTTCTGCATATGAATTTATAACAATCCCTATTCAATATACACCTCACATATTCTTACTGTCAAAATAATTTAAAAATGATTTTAAATGAACATGAATTATATTTGTGTTAAGAATTGCAGAGATAGTTCAGTTGTTAAAGGTTCACAGTCAACACTTTTAAATTTATCTAGTAAAATGATTTTTCTTGTATACTTCATAACTGACAATTAAATGTATAATAATATTTTCATTATTCCACAAAATGGTGGCTGGATTCATTATCACACAAGGTGAGGAAATGTTTTATCTTTTGATAAAATTATAATAACCATGAGCCAGTTTCTCATCATCCTCTAGAAGTTTATTTATTTCTCCTAAATACATAGCAGCTCAGAAAAGAAACATTTCAATTGTTTCAACTTATACTTTAGATAAGTGAATATATAGATTTTTTGATACACTCTACATTCATAGTCACTTGAAATTAACATTTCACTTTGTACAAGTATTACAGTTCAGGATAGATGGAAAACAGCAAAAGAGCATTTTATATAGTATCAAATTTTTCTAGCCTAATGTTGCCAAATATATCACATATGCCCAAGTTTTCTACCTAGACTTGAATAGCCATACTTCCTTATTTCCTTACAACTACCTTTCTTCATTTTAAAGAGCAACATTTTCCATGACACCAAAAGAGTTAACTCTCAATTTGTTATAGCAGAATATGTGGACTTCATTTACTTATCAAGCCAAAACATTGATGTTTTCAAAGCATTGTCGTTCTGTGTTGTTTCCTTGTGGTTGTCAGTTGTCTGGGTGTATTTGAATGTCTGAATAAGTGTGTGTGTGTGTATGTGTGTGTGTGTGTGTGTGTGTGTGTGTGTGTGTGTGTGTGTAGTGTGTTTGGTCTCTTTGTTTTATAGGTTTGCTAGGTATTGATTTAGACTTGAGGTCTTTTGTAGATTCTACATTTTACATTGGCAGAGTGAGCTGCAGGTAATCTGTTCTACACTGAAATACTTCACCATGTCCTGTTTGTCGAACATCATATGCTAAATGGTATGCTATATTCTCATTTGTTGTCAAGTTCTATTGTTTTATGTAATGTTGAATGGTGTAGAGGCATCATGGGAAAAATGAGTGAGCTCATTTCAGGATAGACATTTTCCTGAAGAGATTGTAACAGCAGGATTGCGCCTCTGGGGATGCATTCCTGGATATTAGGTGTCCAGGAGGTCCATACTATAAATTTCCCAACTTCCTTGTTGAGAAAACTTTCCTTCTTCCTTACAAGGAACTATCATTTACCTCTGAACAGCAGTTTTGATGACTAACAGATCTGTTTACAAGGATAGAGATAATTATATTCATACTATTTTAACAACCTATAACATTCCTCATCCTTAATTGTCCTTGAAACTCAAAGACATTTAGCTATGAAATGTAATTGACTCACTACTTCTGGAGATCAGATAAGAAATCATTAAGATATTGTCACTTTTAACAGAATTCAGGTGTCCCATATAATAAGTGATAAAATATTAAAGAAGCCAAGGGATAGTGATGGTATTCACTCTGGTGTTGTCGAACCCTAATTTGTTGGTTGAAGCCTTAATCCACAACTTGATTCCAGCAGTACTCTATCTCTAATAGAGTGATTCAGGCAAAATGTGGTCATACTCATAGGAATCTATGCCATCAAGGTGATGTGCACAAAAAGCAGAAAAGGCAAGAAAGTGAAGGAAGAGAGGGTGAAGGATGGTGGGCTAGAGGACACGAAGGCTTGTCATCTTAATTTTGTATGTACAGATGAATATCTATTTCAGAATGGTTTTTTTTTTTTTTTAATTAACGTGAGTATTTCTTATATACATTTCGAGTGTTATTCCCTTTCCCGGTATCTGGGCAAACATCCCCCTCCCCCCTCCCCTTCCTTATGGGTGTTCCCCTCCCAACCCTCCCCCCATTGATGAGAGTGGGGTGATGAAATCTCCCACTATTATTGTGTGAGGTGCAATGTGTGTTTTGAGCTTTAGTAAGGTTTCTTTTACATATGTAGGTGCCCTTGTATTTGGGGCATAGATATTTAGGATTGAGAGTTCATCTTGGTGGATTTTTCCTTTGATGAATATGAAGTGTCCTTCCTTATCTTTTTTGATGTCTTTTAGTTGAAAATTGATTTTATTTGATATTAGAATGGCTACTCCAGCTTGCTTCTTCTGACCATTTGCTTGGAAAATTGTTTTCCAGCCTTTCACTCTGAGGTAATGTCTGTCTTTGTCTCTGAGGTGTGTTTCCTGTAGGCAGCAGAATGCAGGGTCCTCGTTGCATATCCAGTTTGTTAATCTATGTCTTTTTATTGGGGAGTTGAGGCCATTGATGTTGAGAGATATTAAGGAATAGTGATTATTGCTTCCCTTTATATTCATATTTGGATGTGAGGTTATGTTTGTGTGCTTTCATTCTTTCTTTTGTTGCCAAGACGATTAGTTTTTTGCTTCTTCTAGGGTATAGCTTGCCTCCTTATGTTGGGCTTTACCATTTATTATCCTTTGTAGTGCTGGATTTGTAGAAAGATATTGTGTAAATTTGGTTTTGTCATGGAATATCTTGGTTTCTCCATCAATGTTAATTGAGAGTTTTGCTGGATACAGTAACCTGGGCTGGCATTTATGTTCTCTTAGGGTCTGTATGACATCAGTCCAGGATCTTCTGGCCTTCATAGTTTCTGGCGAGAAGTCTGGTGTGATTCTGATAGGTCTGCTTTTATATGTTACTTGACCTTTTTCCCTTACTGCTTTTAATATTCTTTCTTTATTTTGTGTGTTTGGTGTTTTGACTATTATGTGACGGGAGGTGTTTCTTTTCTGGTCCAATCTATTTGGAGTTCTGTAGGCTTCTTGTATGTCTATGGGTATCTCTTTTTTTTAGGTTAGGGAAGTTTTCTTCTATGATTTTGTTGAAGATATTTACTGGTCCTTTGAGCTGGGAGTCTTCACTCTCTTCTATACCTATTATCCTTAGGTTTTATCTTCTCATTGAGTCCTGGATTTCCTGTATGTTTTGGACCAGTAGCTTTTTCCGCTTTACATTATCTTTGACAGTTGAGTCAATGATTTCTATGGAATCTTCTGCTCCTGAGATTCTCTCTTCCATCTCCTGTATTCTGTTGGTGAGGCTTGTATCTACAGCTCCTTGTCTCTTCTTTTGGTTTTCTATATCCAGGGTTGTTTCCATGTGTTCTTTCTTGATTGCTTCTATTTCCTTTAATTCCTTCAACTGTTTGATTGTGTTTTCCTGGAATTCTTTCAGGGATTTTTGCGATTCTTCCAGGGATTTTTGCGATTCCTCTCTGTAGGCTTCTACTTGTTTATTAATGTTTTCCTGTGTTTCCCTAAGGGAGTTCTTCATGTTCTTCTTGAAGTCCTCCAGCATCATGATGAAATATGATTTTGAAACTAGATCTTGCTTTTCTGGTGTGGTTGGATCTTCCATGTTTGTTTTGGTGGGAGAATTGGGCTCCGATGATGCCATGTAGTCTTGGTTTCTGTTGCTTGGGTTCCTGCGCTTGCCTCTCGCCATCAGATTATCTCTAGTGTTACTTTGTTCTGCTATTTCTGACAGTGGCTAGACTGTCCTATAAGCCTGTGTGTCAGGAGTGCTGTAGACCTGTTTTCCTCTCTTTCAGTTGTTATGGGGACAGAGTGTTCTGCTTTCGGGCATGTAGTTTTCCTCTCTACAGGTCTTCAGCTGTTCCTGTGGGCCTGTGTCTTGGGTTCACCAGGTAGCTTTCTTGCAGCAGAAAGGTTGGTCTTACCTGTGGTCCCAAGGCTCAAGTTCGCTCGCAGGGTGCTGCCCACGGGCTCTCTGTGGCGGCAGCAACCAGGAAGACCTGTGCCGCCCCTTCCGGGAGCTTCAGTGCACCCGGGTTCCAGATGGCCTTTGGTGTTTTCCTCTGGCGTCTGAGATGTGTATGCAGAGTGCATTCTCTTCTGGTTTCCCAGGTGTGTCTGCCTCTCTGAGGGTTTAGCTCTCCCTCCCACCGGATTTGGGGGCAGAGAACTGTTTATCCGGTCTGTTTCCTTCAGGTTCTGGTGGTGTCTCAGGCAGGTGTCCTTCCGCTCCTGGGCCCTCCCCCACGGGAGCCCAGAGGCCTTATACAGTTTCCTCTTGGGCCAGGGATGTGGGCATGGGTGGGCAGTGTTGGTGGTCTCTTCCACTCTGCAGCCTTAGGAGTGCCCACCTGACCAGGCGGTGAGGTCTCTTTCCCACAGGGTCTGGGAGCAGAGAGCTGCTGCGGGCTGGGATCCGCGGGTGTGGGACTTCCGGTAAACACAGGACGTGCCCGGTCCTAGAGGAATTCTGCCTCTGTGTCCCGATTTCACCAGGCAGCTTTCTTGCCACAGACAAGTTGGTCTTACCTGTGGTCCCGAGGCTCAAGTTCACTCGTGGGGTGCTGCCCACGGGCTCTCTGTGGCGGCAGCTCATAATGGTTTTTAAGTATGCTTCTTTCCTAAGATGTTTCTTTTGTTCTTTTCAATGTGTTTGAGACTGTTAAACTTTAGAAATTTTACTATTGAGCATCAATACATAGAACAAAAATAATGTTTTCAATGAATGAATAAAAAATATTTTATCGGCATTGTTTTTGAAACTCTTGCCCCCACAACCTCACTTTTGTTCTGGAAAGAAGCACTTTAACAAATAATAACTGAAGTTTTTGTTTTCTGAATCCATGCTAGCAGTGGGATTTCTCCCTCCTGTATGTGTTTCAGGCAATGTGAGTGTAACATTCACAGCAGTTAGATAACAGGAGTTAGATAATTTCATTATTGGTACTCCTTTGTTCTGAATTGGAAGTTCCACAAAACCACGGGGCAGGAAGTTTATCTGTAGAAATACTGGCCATTTTTTGTATGCTCTGTTCACATATTCTATGCTAAAGTCTCATCCAATTATACCCTCAAGGAAATAAAAAAAAAATCAAAATTCTCATATTAAGACAATTTAGCTTCACGGATAGAAACCGAGAATTTTCTTTGCTTGGTTTCCCAAAAGGGCAGATTATACAGACCTAATCAAAAGCTTTTCCCCACATTCTCAAGCCCCTGCTTTGCTAGGTTATCCATCAACACCCAAGCATATCTCCTGCATGTGGAATGAATATAAAATAAGGATGTGGGTAAAGCAGCTACATTTGCAAAATAGTGATTAATAATACACTGCAAACCCAGAGAAGAGAGAATTTATGAAAGATTTTATTCAATTTATACCATCAAATGATACAACTTAATAACTGTTGGACTTCATTATTCTTGACACCTTTTCAATATTCTATGAAACACACTCTGAGGAACCTTATTATCCTGAATCTAAAATTCCTTAAATGCATTCATAACCACTATATGTATGTGTTATCAATATTCCCAGAAGCCAGGACAAAATGTTTCACATAATATTAAAACCAATTTAATATCCCTGTACTATTTATAAAACCTGGATATATTTAAATACTATGACACCATTGCTTCTAGAAGCTCAAAGTACTATTTTGTGTGATTTTATGTGGATTCTGACATCTATAAATATGCCATTCATAATAATATTCTCTGAACTTTTTAGAAATACTTATGAGATTCATTCTGCTAATATTTTAAGTATCTTTGTACCTATGAGCAATGTACATAAAAGGACAGACTAAACAAACACTTTACATTTATCTATACATCTATCATTAAACCTAAATATAATCTATCTACCATCTGTTCCTTAATTATCTAGATACCATACAATTCAATGAATGAAAAGGAAACTTGACATGATGTAAAGGCAACCCTTTCCACTTCTTATGTGATTAAAAGGCCTTATCTCACATTTGATTTTCTTCCTGAATTTTAAAATAAAACAAATTTCCTTTCCAAGCACGCTTTAAAGTAAGCCCATTTACCAGGAAGCTAGCTTTTTCATATGGTGCTTAAATAGAGACAGTAAAGGCCTGTATTTCGTACCTATAAATTGCAACATCTGAAATATTTTGAGAAATCTAATTGCAGAAAGTACTTGTCGTCCATATATAAGATAACAGTTGATATCCAAAGTATGAAGAGTGTTTTGGGTTCCTTAGTCAGTGCAGCAATTGACCAAAGTTTTGAAAAATAGAAAAATGAAAAGGGACTGAATAATATCTTCCCAAAGGTGCCATTCAACGAGTAATATTCATGTTCAACATGTCTAATTGCCAAGAAGATGTAAATCCAAACCGATATATCACCTCAGAGTCATTGACATGATGTTACTAAAAAGAAAATTAACCATTTTTGTAGGTATATAAAAGGAGACTCTGTACTTTTGGAAATGAAAATTGGCACAAGTATAACCCAAACACCAAAATGTTGTGCAAATTGTAAACACAAAGAAAACACCATGAATAATTGCCATAAATTTGGGACCTACTTCTGAGCCCTATCCCAAGCACCAAGAAAAGGATCATTAGCAGTCAGTTGAAACTATGATCATTTCTACTCCATAGAATATCCGTGAAATTCATCAATATACATAAGATTTAACATAATAGAGTTCATAGGCAAAGAGAAATATTACTAATAGAGTAAAAGGAAAAAAAGGGAAAAGGGAATAAAATGCAATGAAATGAATGTCAATGACGGGAGCTGAGGGTACCTGGAAGAGAATGGGAAAAAAAGAGACGTGAAGAAGGACGCCAAGACAAGAGTCTGACCAAGGTGATAATTTTATTTTTCCCCAAGGCAGAATTTATACCATAACCTGGGTAACAAGAGGGAGGGGGGAATTAAGAAACATATTCACAGGCCAAGGAAACAATATTCGTGTGGTCATGGAATCAGCTAATGTTGACAGGATGTCAGAAAGGTTACAGGTTTATCATATCTATTAGTCAGCAGGATGTTGGTTTTTCAGAAAGGTTACAGGTCATCACATTGGGTATCTTTTTTTCCCCTTTTTTTCTTTATTAACTTGAGTATTTCTTATTTACATTTCGAAAGTTATTCTGTTTCCCGGTTTCCAGGCCAACATCCCCCTAACCCCTCCCCTTACCCTTCTATATGGGTGATCCCCTCCCCATCCTCCCCCCATTACCGTCTGCCCCTCAACAATCACATTCACTGTGGGTTCAGCCTTAGTTGGACCAAGGACTTCCCCTTCCACTGGTGCTCTTACTAGACTATTCATTGCTACCTATGAGGTAAGAGTCCAGGGTCAGTCCATGTGTAGTCTTTGGGTAGTGGCATAGTCCCCGGAAGCTCTGGTTGATTGGCATTGTTGTACATATGGGGTCTCGAGCCACTTCAAGCCCTTCCAGTCCTTTCTCTGATTCCTTCGACAGGGGTCCTATTCTAAGTTCAGTGGTTTGCTGCTGGCATTCGCCTATCTATTTGTTGTATTCTGGCTGTGTCTCTCAAGATAGATCTACATCCAGTTCCTGACAGTGTGCAATTCTTTGCTTCATCCATCTTGTCTAATTGGGTGGCTGTATATGTATGGGCCACATGTGGGGCAGGCTCTGAATGGGTATTCCTTTTGCCTCTGTTTTAATCTCTGCCTACCTATTCCCTACAAAGGGTATTCTTGTTCCCCTTTTAAAGAAGGAGTGAATCATTCACATTTTGATCATCCTTCTTGAATTTCATGTGTTCTGTGTATCTAGGGTAATTCAAGCATTTGGGCTAATAGCCACTTATCAATGAGTGCAAACGATGTGTGTTTTTCTGTGATTGGGTTACCTCACTCAGGATGATATTTTCCAGTTCCCTCCAATTGCCTTTGAATTTCATAAAATCATTGTTTTGATAGTTGAGTAATATTCCATTGTGTAGATGTACCACATTTTCTGTATCCATTCCTCTGTTGAAGGGCATCTGGGTTCTTTCCAGCTTCTGGCTACTATAAATAAGGCTGCGATGAACATAGTGGAGCACGTGTCTTTTTTATCTGTTGGGGCATCTTTTGGGTATATGCCCAAGAGAGGTATAGCTGGGTCCTCAGGTAGTTTAAAGTCCAATTTTCTGACCTCCAGACTGATTTCGAGAATGGTTGTGCCACTCTGCAATCCCACCAACAATGGAGGTGTGTTCCTCTTTCTCCACATCCTCACCAGCATTTGCTGTCACCTGAGTTTTTGATCTTAGCCATTCTCACTGGTCTGAAGTGAAATCTCAGGGTTGTTTTAATTTGCATTTCCCTTATGACTAAAGATGTTGAACATTTCTTTAGGTGTTTCTCAGCCATTCGGCATTCCTCAGCTGTGAATTCTTTGTTTAGCACTGAATGCCTTTTTTTTAAATAGGGTTATTCGTCTGCCTGCGGTGTAACTTCTTAAGTTCTTTGTATATTTTGGATATATGGCCTCTATCTGTTGTAGGATTGGTAAAGATCTTTTCCCAATCTGTTGGTTGCCGTTTTGTCCTAACCACAGTGTCCTTTGCCTTACAGAAGCTTTGCCATTTTATGAGATTCCAATTGTCGATTCTTGATCTTAGAGCATAACCCATTGCTGTTTTGTTCAGGAAATTTTCTCCAGTGCCCATGTGTTCGAGATTCTTCCCCACTTTTTCTTCTATTAGTTTGAGTTTATCTGGTTTGATGTGGAGGTCTTTGATCCACTTGGACTTAAACTTTGTACAGGGTGATAAGCACGGATCGATCTGCATTCTTCTACATGTTGACCTCCAGTTGAACCATCACCATTTGCTGAAAATGCTATCTTTTTTCCATTAGATGGTTTTGGCTCCTTTGTCAAAAATCAAGTGACCATAGGTGTGTGGGTTCATTTCTGGGTCTTCAATTCTGTTCCATTGGTCTATCTGTCTGTCTCTGTACCAATACCATGCAGTTTTTATCACTATTGCTCTGTAATACTGCTTCAGTTCAGGAATAGTGATTCCCCCTGAAGTCCTTTTATTGTTGAGGATAGTTTTAGCTATCCTGGGTTTTTTGTTATTCCAGATGAATTTGCAAATTGTTCTGTCTAACTCTTTGAAGAATTTTGGATTGGTATTTTGATGGGGATTGCATTGAATCTGTAAATCGCTTTTGGTAAAATGGCCATTTTTACTATATTAATCCTGCCAATCCATGAGAATGGGAGATCTTTCCATCTTCTGAGGTCTTCTTCAATTTCTTCCTTCAGAAGCTTGAAGTTATTATTGTACAGATCTTTTACTTGTGTGTTTAAAGTCACACCGAAGTACTTTATGTTATTTGGGACTATTATGAAAGGTTTCCTTTCCTTAATTTCTTTCTCGGCTTGTTTCTCTTTTGTGTAGAGGAAGGCTACATGATTTATTTGAGTTAATTTTATACCCAGCCACTTTGCTGAAGTTGTTTATCAGCTTTTGTAGTTCTCTGGTGGAACTTTTGGGATCACTTAAATATACTATCATATCATATGCAGATAGTGATATTTTGACTTCTTTTTCTTCCAGACTGTATCCACTTGATCTCCTTTTGTTGTCTGATTGCTCTTGCTAGGACAATTCAAGAATTGTATTGAAGAAGTTGGGAGAGAGTGTGCAACATTGTCTATTCCCTGATTTTAGTTTTGCTTCAAGTTTCTCTCCATTTAGTTTAATGTTAGCGACTGGTTTGCTCTATATGGCTTTTACTATGTTTAGGTATGGGCCTTGAATTCTTATTCTTTCCAGGACTTTTATCATGAATGGGTGTTGAATTTTGTCAAATTCTTTCTCAGCATCTAATGAAATGATCATGTGGTTTTGTTCTTTCAGTTTGTTTGTATAATGGTTCACATTGATGGTTTTCAGTATATTAAACCATCACTGCATGCCTGGGATGAAGCCTACTTGATCATCGTGGACGATTGTTTTGATGTGCTCTTGGATTCAGTTTGACAGAATTTTATTGAGTATTTTTGCGTTGATATTCATAAGGAAAGTTGGTCTGAAGTTTTCTTTCTTTGTTGTGTCTTTGTGTTGTTTAGGTATAAGAGTAATTGTGGATTCATAGAAGGAATTCCGTAGTGCTCCATCTGTTTCAATTTTGTGGAATAGTTTGGATAGTATTGGTATGAGGTCTTCTATGAAGGTCTGATAGAATTCTGCACTAAACCCATCTGGACCTGGGCTTTTTTTGGTTAGGAGACCTTCAATGACTGCTTCTATTTTGCTAGGAGTTATGGGATTGTTTAAATGCTTTATCTGTTCCTGATTTAACTTCGGTACCTGGTATCTGTCTAGGAAATTGTCCATTTCCTGCAGATTTTCAAGTTTTGTTGAATGTAGGCTTTTGTAGTAGTATGTGATAATTTTTTGAATTTCCTCTGATTCTGTAGTTATGTCTCCCTTTTCATTTCTGATTTTGTTAATTTGGACACACTCTCTGTGTCCTCTCCTTAGTCTGGCTAAGTGTTTATCTATCTTGTTGATTTTCTCAAAGAACCAACTTTTGGTTCTGTTGAGTCTATGGTCCTTTTCGTTTCTCCTTGGGTGATTTCAGCACTGAGTTTGATTATTTCCTGCCTTCTACTCCTCCTTGGTGTATTTGCTTCTTTTTGTTCTAGAGCTTTTAGGTGTGCTGTCAAGCTGCTGACATATGCTCTCTTCTGTTTCTTTCTGCAGGCACTCAGAACCATAGTTCCTCTTAGCACAGCTTTCCTCTTAGCACAGCTTTCATTGTGTCCCATGAGATTTGTTATGTTGTACCTTCATTTTCCTTAAATTCTAAGAAGTCTTTCATTTCTTTCTTTATTTCTTCCTTGACCAGGTTGTCGCTGAGTAGAACATTGTTCAACTTCCATGTATATGCGGGTGTTCTTCCCATATTTCTATTGATGACCAGCTTTAGTCCGTGGTTGTATGATAGGACACATGGGATTATTTCTATCTTTCTGTATCTGTTGAGGCCTGTTTTTTGACCAATTATATTGTCAATTTTGTAGACAGTACCATGAGGTGCTGAGAAGAATGTATATCCTTTTGCTTTAGGATAGAATGTTCTATAAATATCTGTTAATTCCATTCGGTTCATGACTTCTCTTAGTCTTTTTACTTCTCTAATTAATTTCTGTTTCCATGACCTGTCCATTGATGAGAGTGGGGTGTTGAAATCTCCTACCATTATTGTGTGTGGTGCAATGTGTGTTTTGACCTTTAGTAAGCTTTCTTTTATGTATGTAGGTGCCCTTGTATTTGGAACATAGATATTTAGGATTGAGAGTTCATCTTGTTGGGTTTTTCCTTTGATGAATATAAAGTGTCATTCCTTACCTTTTTGATGACTTTTAGTTGAAAATTGATTTTATTCGATATTAGAATAGCTACTCCAGCTTGCTTCTTCTGACCATTTGCTTGGAACGTTTTTGCCAGCCTTTCAATCTGAGGTAATGTCTGTCTTTGTCTCTGAGGTGTGTTTCCTGTAGGCAGCAGAATGCAGGGTCCTCATTGCAAATCCAGTTTGTTAATCTATGTCTTTTTATTGGGGAGTGGAAACCCTAGATGTTGAGAGATATTAAGGAAGAGTGATTATTTCTTCCTGTTATATTGATATTTAGATATGAGCTTATGTTTCTTTGCTGTTTTTCTTTATGTTTTGTTGCCAAGACGATTAGTTTCTTGCTTTTTCTAGTCTGTAGCTTGCCTCCTTATGTTGGGCTTTACCATTTGTTATCCTTTGTAATGCTGGATTTGTAGAAAGATATTGTTTAAATTTGGTTTTGTCATGGAATGTCTTGGTTTCTCCGTCTATGTTAATTGAGAGTTCTGTAGGATACAGTAACCTGGGTGGCATTTGTGTTCTCTTAGGGTCTGTACGACGTGTGTCCAGGATCTTCTGGCTTTCATAGTCTCGGGCCAGAAGTCTGGTTTGATTCTGATAGGTCTGCCTTTATATGTTACTTTACATTTTTTCCCTTATTGCTTTTAATATTCTTTCTTTATTTTGTGCATTTTGTGTTTTAACTATTATGTGACGGGAGGAGTTTCTTTTCTTGTCCAATCTATTTGGACTTCTCTAGGCTTCTTGTATACTTATCGGCATCTCTTTCTTTAGGTTAGGGAAGTTTTCTTCTATGATTTTGTTGAAGATATTTACTGGTCCTTTGAGCTGGGAGTCTTCACTCTCTTCTATACCTATTATCCTTAGGTTTGATCTTCTCATTGAATCCTGGATTTCCTGTATGTTTTGGGGCCATAGCTTTTTCCATTTTCCATTATTTTTGACAGTTGTTTCGATGATTTCTATGGAATCTTCTGCTCCTGAGATTCTCTCTTCTATCTCTTGTATTCTGTTGGTGATGCTTGTATCTACGGCTCCTTGTCTCTTCCTTTGGTTTTCTTTTTTCTTTTTTCTTTTTTTTTTTGGTTCTTTTTTTCGGAGCTGGGGATCGAACCCAGGGCCTTGCGCTTCCTAGGCAAGCGCTCTACCACTGAGCTAAATCCCCAACCCCTTCCTTTGGTTTTCTATATCCAGGGTTGTTTCCCTGTGTTCTTTCTTCTTTACTTCTATTTCCAGTTTTAATTCGTTCAACTGTTTGATTGTGTTTTCCTGGAATTCTTTCAAGGATTTTTGTGTTTCCTTTCTATAGGCTTCTACTTGTTTATTTATGTTTTCCTGCATTTCTCTAAGGGGGTTCTTCATGTCTTTCTTGAAGTCCTCCAGCATCATGATCAAATATGATTTTAAATCTAGATCTTGCTTTTCTGGTGTGTTTGAATATTCAGTGTTTGCTTTGGTGGGAGAATTGGGCTCCAATGATGCCAGGTAGTCTTGGTTTCTGTTGCTTGGGTTCTTGTGCTTGCCTGTCGCCATCAGATTATCTCTGGTGTTACTTTGTTCTGCTATTTCTGACAGTGGCTAGGCTGTCCTATAGGCCTGTGTGTCAGGGGTGCTGTAGACCTGTTTTCCTGATTTCTTTCAGCCAATTATGGGAACAAAATGTTCTGCTTTCCGGCATGTAGTTTTTCCTGTCTACAGGTCTTCAGCTGTTCCTGTGGGCCTGTGTCCTGAGTCAACCAGGCAGGTCACTTGGAGCAGAAAAATTGGTCTTACCTGTGGTCCTGAGGCTCAAGTTTGCTTGTGGGGTGTTGCATATGGGCTCTCCATGAGGGCAGCAACCAGGAGGACCTATGCTGCCTTTTCCAGAAGCCTCTGTGCACCAGGGTCCCTGATTGAGTTTGGTGGTTTCCTCTGGAGTCAGAAATGTGGGCAGAATGTAGTCTCTTCTGGCTTCCCAGGCATGATTGCCTCTCTGAAGGTTTAGCTCTTTCTCCCACGGGATTTGGGTGCAGAGAACTGTTGATCTGTTCCCTTGATGTTCCGGTGTTGCCTGGGGTGCAATGGACCTGCAGCTCCAGTGCCCCTATCTTCTGGTTCCCAGAGGCTGTAAACAGTTTCCTCTTGGCGCAAGGATGTGGGCAGGGGTGGGCAGTATTGGTGGTCTCTTCTGCCCTGCAGTCTCAGGAGTGCCCACCTCTCTGGGTGGTGAGCTCTCTCTCCCATGGGGTTTGGGAGCAGTGAGCTGCAGGCGGGGATCAGCGAGGTTGGGAATCCAGCTAAAAACTGGAAGTGTCTGGTCCTAGAGTAATTTTGCCTCTGTGTGTCCTGAGACCACCAGTCAGGTCGCTTGGAGCAGAAAAGTTGGTCTTACCTGTGTTCCCACTGCTCAAGTTTGCTTGTGGGTGTTGCTTTTGAGCTCTTCGTGAGGGCAGCAACCAGGAGGACCTGCCCCGCCTTTTCTGGGAGCCCCTGTGCACCTCACATTGGGTATCTTAATGTCAGATGTTATCATATGATTATTCATCTTGACCACCACATTTGTATTAGTCTTCTGCAACTGTCTGGGGATTTTCCATGAACCCAGTCATACTTAACGTTAACCACAATAATAACATCAATAATGGAGGGCTTCAAGGGCATTGCTCCCGACAAATGAACCCAGATTTGTCCAATCAAACATAAAAGTGATTACTTATGTTAGAACTTTATATAGCTCTATGGAAAAATTTAATCAGAAAAATTGCAGGAAAATGCATGAGATTAGAATATATAATATTAGGTGAAATCGCACAATCTCAGAAAAAAGAAAAATAAATCACACATTTTCTCTCATATGCAGAACCTTGACAATAATATATGTACATATGTAAACAAAAGTACATGTAAGTAATTATAACATGTAGACAGAGAATAAGAAATCCTAAACTTTAGGTTACAAGGAAGAACTAAATGGACACAGGTTATGAAAGAGTATGTAAAACTTAATTGTTTTTTTCTAGGTCTAAATCTGTAAAGGATTTTTTACAGATGGAGTCTAATAAGTGAAGGGAAATATATTCAATAGTGAAAGTGTAAGATCAATTGTGAAGCTCCATGTCTTCCATTTTTAATGGCTCCTGGAGTTGCATTGAAGTTAATTGAACTGCATGGTCTCTAGGTCAGGTTTATATCAGTGAAGTGGTTTTTTGTTTGTTTGTTTTGTTTTCTTTTTTCTTTTTCTTTAAATTTACAATGATTTAAGCCCAAATTTTGAAATAAAACAGTTATGAAAAGGGGAATGACAGCATATAACTGGCTGATACCATTGGATTCCAATGTCTATGGAATGTTTTTCTGTTATTTATTTGCTATTGTATCACTGAGGTTGAACCTTCATCCACATTAGCAATGTTATACTCATGTGTGTCTGTGATTAGGAAGGACAGTTGGCCACTGTAGTGTTTAGTCTGATTTGTGAAGGAGTGTTGAGGAATATACTTTCAACTGGGATCCAAGGCTAAATCCCAGACCACTGCTCTGCTACTGTTTTTCAACCCAACCTGAGTCCTTGAAGTTGGGCACAGTGCACTCTCTCAATCTCTCCTTCCCTACTTTTTTCCTTCCCTCCCACTCTCTCTTCCTCCCTCCCACCCTTCCTCTCTCCATTCTTTCCAGGCTGTGGGCTATAACTTTGATTCTGCCCTTTGACTATCTAATCATATGCTGGAGAATTGTCTCAGTAGTAAGTTACCTGATGTCATTGCCGGAAACTGATCTTGAATCCTCTGAAAGAGCAGTAAACCCTCTTTACTTCTCAGCCATTACTTCAACTCTAGATAATTTCTTTTGAGATGATTCTGGCTGCCATGCCTGTCTAACTCAGCACCATCACCATCTAAGGTCTTGTCATGAAGACTGCTCAGAACTCTCACTTCCTAGTGCCCCAAAAGGTAACTAGCATAACTTGGGAAATAAAGTGAAGATATACCATGTACTATGCTAAGAATTTATGTTGAGGATGTTTTGTGGATTTAAATTGATTGGGATTTAGTCTCAGTTCAACCATTTATTAAATTGATCACTTTGGTAAATTTTCTTACCTCCCTTCTCATTATGGTTTTCCATCTCTGAAAAGAGCTATCTATAAGTATAATACTATGTTTTAAAGTCCAGTATCATATTCTGTTCTAGTTTGTACATGGTTTCATAAACATTTAGCCATATCAAAACAATGACTCACCTAATATTATATGAAGTATTTTACTGAAATAGACTTTGTGGGCTTAACTATATATATATATATATATATATATATATATATATATATATATATACATATATATGTGTGTGTGTGTTATTCTTAAAATATAATGCTTAAATCTTTTTATTTACTAGAAATAGTAAAAGATAATAGAAAAAACATGATGCTGCTCTTTTATTAACTTTATATGAATATATATGTTGATTCTTTTGCCTCAAACAGGGAAAATGTTCTCAGAGGTTGTATTTAAAGGATGACTTCAGGCACAGCATCAAAAGTGTGACGAGTAATAGGTTCAAAGTCATCAGGGAAGGTTTGAAAGACAGTAGGCATTGTCATCCCAGATAACCCGTGGTTTCAAGAAAACAATTTTCTTTTCAAATTTAGCAGTGTTGAAAGAGTTTGAAGACAGATTACATCTTTGGAGAATGAACCCACTTTTGAATATTACAATACTGCCCAGAGAGACACAGGAACCCAGAAACAGGTAGTTTTGATTTCTTCTGTCACATGTTTAATTCAGTTTTAACTACACACTGTAATATGTAGGTCATCGATTCAAAATATATTATAATATTTTAAACTATTTTTCTTATATTTATTTATATGTGTATGTTTATTTATATCTCTGTGTGTGCATGCAAGCTAGCACATATGTGCAGGTACTCACAGAGGTCAGAAGGGAATATAGGTGTCACGAAGCTAGAAGTATGGGAGGTTATATGTTGCTCAACCTGAGTTCTGAGAACTAATCTTGGGTCTATTGAAAGAAGTAAGAGATATTAGCTATTGGATCATCTCCCTAGAACTTATATAACATTGTAATATATTTTGAAAAGATTTAAGCCATAAAAAAAATCACCTGCTTCACACCTCCTCTTCCTGATGCTCTTTCTACTCTTACTCATTATGGCTGTGGTTTTTTAGGTGTTTTTCTTTTCTTTCTTTCTTTCTTCCTTTCTTTCTTTCTTTCTTTTTTTTCTTTCTGCTTAGTTTGTTCTAGGAAGGTCTTGTGAAGATAACAATGTTGGATAAATACAGCATTGCTCACTAGCACCCAGGCTTTCTGTGGTTGGGATAAATTCCTCACACATGTGAATAACTTGTAAGTGGTGGAAGGAAAACTTTTCAGACACCAGAGTCAAAGCATACAAAAAGTTGGCACAGCCCTACTAGGAGATCATATATTTTCTGAGTAACAGTGATCCAGACTGATTGAAAGTATTAGGAAATGTGACATTAAAAGATTAGCAAACAGCTCTAACAAATCACCAGTTGTCACCTTTATGGGGAAAGAATAACATTTGAACAATTGTTTTAACATTAAAACACATAAATATTAAATAAGGAACTGCTTATATATTATCTTTCCTTTGAAGGAAAAATTATCTCACTGGGCTTTAGAAATGTTACTACAACTTCCAACATGAATGCTAAATTCTCAGTGAAGAAACCATTTCCACTCTAGTGTAAACAATACTATAAAAAGGTTTTGTTTTTGGTTGTAGCACTGAGGTAATCCCTCTAGCTGGTTCTTCTCTGGAGTCTCTTGTTCAGGCAGATGCAGCTCACACCCTCACAATCATCTCTCTGTGTCTTGTCAGAGACTTGTGATTCCCATCTCCTTGATGGATTTTGGTGATGTGTGGCTTGGTCATGTGAAATAAAGTGTGGAATAAAGAAATGTGCTCCACTGTCCACAGACAAATGTTTTTGTTATTTCAGAGTTCATTTTATGGTTTACCAAGCCATAAGGAGCCATTAAACCTCTTTGCCAAAATGGAAAGTGCCAGAATAGAATAGGAATTGCTGATAAGGTAGTCAATACATTCTAGAAAAAGGCAAAAGAGCTTGTAATGATTTATTAAGAGAATATTTGCATGGTTGCTGCCCTCACAGAGAGCTGAAAGCCAGCTGCCAAGACTACACATCTGAGAGCAGAGGTAAAGTCAACTTTTCTGCTCTAAGTAACCCTGGGAGACTCAGGACACACAAAGGCAGAAATCCTCTGAGACCAGACACTTCTGGGTTCTGGCTCTGGCCTGAACTTCTCTGATCCTGTCCTATAGCTCCCTACTCCCAAATCCCATGGGAAAGAGAACTGAACACCCAGAAGTGCAGGCATCCCTGAGACTGCAGGGCAGGAAAGACTGCCACTTCTGCCCACATTTGCCCACATCCCTGGCCCAAGAGGAAAATGCATAGTGCCTCTGCACACAGGAATATAGGAGCAATCTCTCCGCAGGAGCCCCTCAGTCCAGATCTGTGCCCAGACCTAAACTTAAACAGCTCCCTGCACCCAAATCCCATTGGGGATGGGGGCTAGACACTCAAAGGTGCAGACACCCTTGAGAACCAAAAGGAGAGTACTTTCTATTCACAATCCTGACTCAAAAGTTAAATACTTAGCACCAACTACAGCCCCTGGGCACAGCCACCAGGAGTGAATAAAGAACTGAGAGCAGAACACTTTGTTCCTATAACTGGCTGAAAAAAAAAACAGGACAACAAGTCTACAGGAGTGCTGGCACACAGGCCCACAGGAAGTTCAAGCCACCATTAGAAACTGCAAGAATGGCTAACACCAGAGACAACCTGATGGCAAGAGTCAAGCACAGGAAACCAAGGAACAGAAACCAAGACTACTTGGCATCATCAGAACCCAGTTCTCCTACCAAAGCAAATACTGGATATCCAAACACACCAGAAAAGCAAGATCTAGATTTAAAATCAAATTTTATCACGATGATGGGGGACTTTAAGAAGGCTATAAGTATCTCCCTTAAGGAATTACAGGATAACACAAGTAAACAAGTAGAAGCCCTTAAAGAGAAAACATAAAAATCCCTTAAGGAACTACTGGAAAAAACAACCAAAGAGGAGAAGGAAATGAACAAAACCCTCAATGAGTTAACAATTCGAATAGAAGCAATAAAGCACAAAGGGAGAAAAAACTGGAGACAGAAAATGTAGGAAAGAGATCAGGAGTCATAGATGCAAACTTCACCAACAGAATACAAGAGATAGAAGGAGAATCTCAGGAGCAGAAGATAGTATAGAAAACATCAACACAACTGTCAAAGATAATGTAAAACAGAAAAAGCTCCTCACCCAAAATATACAGAAAATCCAGGAGAACGAGAAGATCAAACCTAAGTATAATAGGTGTAGAAGAGAATGAAGACACTCAACTTAAAGGGCCAGTCAATATCTTCAACAAAATCATAGAAGAAAACTTCCCTAACCTAAAGAAGGAGATGTTCAAAAACATACAAGAAGCAACAGAACTCCAAATAGATTGGACCAGAAAAGAAACTCTTCCCATCACATCATAGTAAAAATACCAAATGCACAAAACAATGAAAGAATATTAAAAGCAGTAAGGGAAAATTGTCAAGTAACATATAAAAGCAGACCTATCAGATTTACTCCAGGATTCTCACCAGAGACTATGAAAGCCAGAAGATCCTGAACAGATGTTATGCAGACCCTAAGAGAACACAAATGCCAGCCCAGGTTGCTATATTCAGCAGAACTATCAATTAACTTTGGAGAGGGGGGACCAAGATATTCCATGACAGAACTAAATTTACACAATATCTTTTTTCAAATCCAGCCCTATAGAGGATAATAAATGACAAAGCAAAACACAAGGAGGTAGAGTATACCCTAGAAAAAGCAAGAAAGTAATCTCCATGCAACAAATCCAGAAGAAGAGAATCACCCAATCACAATCCCACCTCCATATGTGATAATAAAAAGAAGCAACAATCACTATCCCTTAATATCTCTCAACATCAGTGAACTCAATCCCCCCCCAAAAAAGACACAATTTAACAGACTTATATGTAAAGAGGATCCAACATTTTCCTGCGTACAAGAAACACATCCCAGAAACAAAGACAGACACTACGTCAGAGTACAAGGCTAGAAAATCACTTTCTAATCAAATGGTCTGAAGAAGCAAGCTGGAGTAGCCATTCTAATTTCTAATAAAATCGACTTTCAGCCAAAAGTTATGAAGAAATTTAAGGAAAGACACTTCATATTCATCAAAGGAAAAATCCACCAAGATGAACTCTCAATCCTAAACCTCTTTGCTCCAAATACAAAGATAGCTACCTACATAAAATAAACCTCACACAATAATAGTAGGAGATTTCAATACCCCACTCTCATCCATGGACAGATCATAGAAACAGAAATTAAACAGATATAGAGAGACTAATAGAAGTTTTGAAGCAAATGGACTTAACGGATATTTATAGATAATTCCATCCTAAAACAAAAGGATGTACCTTCTTCTCACCACCTCAAGGTACCTTTTCCAAAATTGACCATATAATTGGTGACAAAAGAGGCCTCAACAGATACAGAATGATAGAAACAATCTCATGTATCCTATCAGACCACCACTATTAAAACCCTATTAAAAATGGGGTTCAGAGCTAAATAAAGAATTCACAGCTGAGGAATGCCGAATGGCTGAGAACCACCTAAAGAAAAGTTCAACATCTTTAGTCATAAGGGAAATGCAAATCAAAACAACCCTGAGATTCTATTTCACACCAATCAGAATGGCTGAGATCAAAAACTCAGGTGACAGCACATGCTGGCAAAGATGTGGACAAAGAGGAACACTCCTCCATTGTTGCTGGCATTGCAAACTGGTACAACCTCTGTAGAAATCAGTCTGGAGGTTCCTCAGAAAATTGGACATTGCACTACCTGAGGACCCAGTTATACCTCTCCTGGGCATATACCCAAAAGATGCTCCAACATAAAACAAAGACACATACTCTACTATGTTCAAAGCAGCCTTATTTATAATACCAGAAGCTGGAAAAACCCAGATGCCTGTCAACATAGGAATGGATATAGAAAAAGTGGTACATCTATACAGTCGAGTACTATTCAGCTATCAAAAATAATGACTACATGAAATTTACCGGCAAATGGATGGAACTAGAAAACATCATCCTGAGTGAGGTAACCGAATCACAGAAATACACACATGGTATGCACTCATTGATAAGTGGATATTAGCCTGAATGCTTGAATTGCTCAAGATGCACAGACCACTTGAAACTCAAGAAGGATGACCAAAATGCAGATGCTTCACTCCTTCTTTAAAAGGGGAACACAAATATCCATAGGAGGGGATAGGGAGGCAAAGTTTGGAGTAGAGACTATAGGAATAGCCATTCAGAGCCTCCCCCATATGTGGCCCATATATATCCAGCCACCAAACCTAGATAAGATGGATGAAGCTAAGAAGTGCATGCTGACAGGAATTGGAGATAAATTTCTCTTGAGAGACACAGCCAGAACCTGTCAAATACAGAGTTGAATGTCAACAGCCAAACACAGAACTGAGAATGGGAACCCCACTGGGAATTAGAGAAAGGTCTGAAGGAGCTGAGGGGAGTCTCGACCCACATGAACAACAATGCCAACCAACCAGATATACCAGGGGGCTAAACCTCTACCCAAAGACTATTCATGGATGGACCCTGTGCTCCAACTTCATATGTAGCAGTGAATAGCCTTGTTGGGGGCACCAGTGGAAGGGGAAGCCCTTGCTTCTGTCATGTTTGTACCCCCAGTGTAGGGGACCGTTAAGGGGGCTCTAATGGGGGAGTGGATGGGGTGGGGAACACCCATATAGAAGGGGAGAGGGAGGGATTAGGGGGCTGATGGACAGGAAACTGGGAAAAGGAATAACATTTGAAATGCAAACAAGAAATACTCAATTTAATAAAAATGGAAGGAAAAAAAAGAATATCTCCCTTACAACATAAATGCTTTGTTCATTATCAAATTCCTTCTATTCTTGCTCATAACACTAAAATATATGACTGTGATCAAACTATCTGTGCAAAGGGCATATTAACTCCTTTAATATTTTTTTTTATTTTTTCTAAACATTCAGGCACAAGACTCCATTCAAAGACAACTGAACTTAAGGTCTTTATGATTACTTTGAAAAATCTCACAAAATTATTGCATGTTTCTTATACAATATTTTGTAATATTCGTCTGGTCATTATTTCTGATGATTCATATTGACTGTCAACTGGAAAGGATCTAGAATCAGCTAGGAGAAAACACGATAAGAAAAAAATCCTAGATTAGCTTAATTGAGCTGAGAAAACCTACCCTATATGTGGATGATGTCATCTCCTGGGCTAAGGTCCTGACTAAATAGACAATTGAAAGATAGCTCTTTCTCTCTGTGTTCTTTCTCTTCCTCTTTCTCTTTCTCTTTCTCTTTCTCTTTCTCTTTCTCTTTCTCTTTCTCTTTCTCTTTCTCTTTCTCTTTCTCTCTTTCTCTTTCTCTTTCTTTTTCTCTTTCTCTTTCTCTTTCTCTCTCTCTCTGTTCCTGACTGTGGGTGCTATGCTACCAGCTGATTCACACTCCTGCCTGCCATGCTGACTTCTCTAGTTCATGCTAGACTATACCATCAAATTATGAGCAAACAAATCTTCCTTGTTTAAGTTGAGTTTGTCATGCACTTTTCCAAAGGCAATGAAGAAAATAATGAACATTGTAAGACAATATAACAGAAATTCAATTAATGACTTCATTGTTCCTTTGAAAATGGGAAAAATGAAAATTAAAATGCAATTGACTCTTAAATTATGTGTATACCTACTTGTTTAAAGAATCAGCCTCTGAAAGCCTCTGTTCTTACATTCTGCTTGGGAAAAATACCTATGCTGACATTGCTCTTAGCAAAGCAGATTGTAGACAGATTAATTTTCGGAGCAGTTGTGCAGACAGACTGCTTCTGGAAAGCATGTAGCTTCAGGCTGATTTTGAACATTAGGGCAATGCTGTAAGTAGTAACACACACTCAGATCATGGAAATGTCAACAAGCAATGAAGTGCTCATGTGTGTCTGCGATTAAAAAGGCAGGTCATCCACAGTAATGTCTAATATGGTTTGTGAATGAGTGTTGAGAAATGTACTTCCTACTGAAATTGAAGGCTAAATCTCAGATCATTGACTGTGCAAAGTTTAAAGTGCTAGACAGATCCTTTGAAGGAGTCATTGTTTGAACATATGGTGATAAGTGGAAAAAAAGAAGAATAAAGTAAGAAATAGCAAAAATATGAGAGAGAAACAACCAATCATGGCTTCATGGCTAATCCAGAAAATGCAAAAATATCTGAAGATAAAGAAAGCCACTGGATGCTGACTGAAAGCAGTTGGGGAAGGTAGTTAGTACCAGTTTCTTATTGTGTTTCCCTTCCATAATCTCATGGTGTTCGTCTTCAAGGGAATGCAGCTTCTGAGGACAGCATCTCAGACAACAAGGCCTTTCCACAGACATGTAACTTCAACATTTAATCATGGCCTCCTTCCTTTAATTACTTCACTTGGCATTGCTGTCATGAGCTTTGAGACACAGACCCACTATCTTGCCAAGGTAGTCTCAAACTTGGACTGATTTCCTTGTTTCACCTTCTGAGAGACAAATTAAAAATCAGGTCTCAACTTTCTGATCCAAGCTACCTGACCTGTGGTCTCAGGACACACAGAGGCAAAATTCCTCTAGGACCAGACATTTCCGATTTTTAGCTGGATTCCCAACCTCACTGATTGCTGCCCGCAGCTCACTGCTCCCAAACCCCATGGGGGAGAGAGCTCACCGCCCGGACAGGGGGCCACTCCAGAGACTGCAGAGCAGAAAAGACCACCAAACTGCCCACCCCTGCCCACATCGCTAGGCAAAGAGGAAACTGTATACACCATCTGGGATCCGGTAGATAGGGGCACTGGAGCTGCAGGTCCCCTGCGCCCAAGACACCACCAGAACCTGAAGGGACCAGATCAACAGTTCTCAGCACACAAATCCCGTGGGAGGGAGAGCTAAACCTTCAGAGAGGCAGACACGCCTGGGAAACCAGAAGAGGCTACACGATGCCCACATTTCTGACTCCAGAGGAAAACACCTAACGCCATCTGGGACCCTGGTGTGTGGGGGCTCCCGGAAAGGGCGGCACAGGACCTCCTGGTTGCTGCCCTTGCGGAGAGTTCATAAGCAATACCCCACGAGCAAACTTGAGCCTTGGTACTACAGGTAAGTCCAACGTTTCTGCTCCAAGTGACCTGCCTGGTGAACTCAGGACACAGGCCCACAGGAACAGGAAACAGACCTGTAGACAGGAAAAACTACACGCCTGAAAGCAGAACACTCTGTTCCCATAACAGGTTGAAAGAAAACAGTAAAACAGGACTCCTGGCACAAAGGCTTATAGGACAGTCTAGCCACTGTCAGAAATAGCAGAACAAAGTAACACCAGAGATAATCTGATGGCGAGAGGCAAGCACAAGAACCAAAGCAACAGAAACCAAGACTTCATGGCATCATCAGAGCCCAATTCTCCCACCAAAGCAAACACTGAATATCCAAACACACCAGAAAAGCAAGATCTAGATTTAAAATCATATTTGATCATGATGCTGGAGGACTTCAAGAAAGACATGAAGAACTGCCTTAGAGAAAGGCAGGAAAACATAAATAAACAAGTAGAGCCTATGGAGGAATCACAAAAATCCCTGAAGGAATTCCAGGAAAACAAAATCAAACAGTTGAAGAAATTAAAAATGGAAATAGAAGCAAAGAAGAAAGAACACAGGAAAACAACCCTGGATATAGAAAACCAAAGAAAGAGACAAGGAGCCATAGATACAGGCATAACCAACAGAATACAAGAGATGGAAAAGAGAATCTCAGGAGCAGAAGATTCCATAGAAATCATCGAAACAACTGTCAAAAATAACATAAAATGGAAAAAGCTACGGGTCCAAAACATACAGGAAGTCCAGGACTCAATGAAAAGATCAAACATAAGGATAATAGGTATGGAAGAGAGTGAAGACTCCCACCTCAAAGGACCATTAAATATCTTCAACAAAAGCATAGGAGAAAACTTCCCTAACCTAAATAAAGAGATGCCCATAAGTATACAAGAAGCCTACAGAAATCCAAATATACTGGACCAGAAAAGAAACTCCTCCCATCACATAATAGTCAAAACACCAAACGCACAAAATAAAGAAAGAATATTAAAAGCAGTAAGGGAAAAAGGTCAAGTAACATATAAAGGCAGACCTATCAGAATCACTCCAGACTTCTCGCCAGAAACTATGAAAGCCAGAAAATCCTGGACAGATGTCATACAGACCCTAAGAGAACACAAATGCCACCCAGGTTACTGTATCCTACAGAACTCTCAATTAACATAGATGGAGAAACCAAGATATTCCACGACAAAACCAAATTTAAACAATATCTTTCTACAAATCCAGCACTACAAAGGATAATAAATGGTAAAGCCCAACATAAGGAGGCAAGCTACAGACTAGAAAAAACAAGAAACTAATCGTCTTGGCAACAAAACATAGAGAAGAAAAGCAAAGAAACATAAGCTCATATCCAAATATCAATATAACAGGAAGAAATAATCACTCTTCCTTAATATCTCTCAACATCTAGGGTTTCAACTCCCCAATAAAAAGACATAGATTAACAAACTGGATATGCAATGAGGACCCTGCATTCTGCTGCCTACAGGAAACACACCTCAGAGACAAAGACAGACACTACCTCAGAGTGAAAGGCTGGAAAACAACTTTCCAAGCAAATGGTCAGAAGAAGCAAGTTGGAGTAGCTGTTCTAATATCGAATAAAATCAATTTTCAACTAAAAGTCATCAAAAAAGATAAGGAAGGACACTTCATATTCATCAAAGGAAAAATCCACCAAGATGAACTCTCAATCCTAAATACCTATGCTCCAAATACAAGGGCCCCTACATACATAAAAGAAAGCTTACTAAAGCTCAAAACACATATTGTACCTCACACAATAATAGTAGGAGATTTCAACACCCCACTCTCATCAATGGACAGTTCATGGAAACAGAAATTAAACAGAGACATAGACAGATTAAGAGAAGTCATGAACCAAATGGAATTAACAGATATTTATAGAACATTCTATGCTAAAGCAAAAGGATATATAATCTTCTCACCACTTCATGGTACGTACTTTCTACAAAATTGACCATATAATTGTTCAAAAAAACAGGCCTCAACAGATACAGAAAGATAGAAATAATCCCATGCATCCTATCAGACCACCACGGCCTAAAGCTGGTCTTCAATAACAATAAGGGAAGAACACCCACATATACATGGAAGTTGAACAATGCTCTACTCAACGATAACCTGGTCAAGGGAGAAATAAAGAAATTAAAGACTTGTTAGAATTCAAAGAAAATGAAGGTACAACATACCCAAACTTATGGGACACAATCACAGCTCTGCTAAGAGGAAATCTCATAGCTCTGAGTGCCTGCAGAAAGAAACAGAAGAGAGCATATGTCAGCAGCTTGACAGCACACCTAAAAGCTCTAGAACAAAAAGAAGCAAATACACCAAGGAGGAGTAGAAGGCAGGAAATAATCAAACTCAGAGCTGAAATTAACCAAGTAGAAACAAAAAGGACCATAGAAAGAATCAACAGAACCAAAAGTTGGTTCTTTGAGAAAATCAACAAGATAGATAAACCATTAGCCAGACTAACGAGAGGACACAGAGAATATGTCCAAATTAACAAAATCAGAAATGAAAAGGGAGAAATAACCACAGAATCAGTGGAAATTCAAAAAATCATCAGATCTTAGTATAAAAGCCTATATTCAACAAAACTTGAAAATCTGCAGGAAATGGACAATTTCCTAGACAGATACCAGGTACTGAAGTCAAATCAGGCACAGATAAAACATTTCAACAACCCCATCACTCCTAAGGAAATAGAAGCAGTCATTAAAGGTCTCCCACCAAAAAGAGCCCAGGTCCAGACGGGTATAGTGCAGAATTCTATCAGACCTTCATAGAAGACCTCATACCAGTACTATCCAAACTGTTCCACAAAATTGATACAGATGGAGCACTACCGAATTCCTTCTATGAAGCCACAATTACTCTTTTTTCTCTTTATTCTTTTTTTTTTTTTTTTTTTGGAGTTGGGGACTGAACCCAGGGCCTTGTGCTTGCTAGGCAAGTGCTCTATCACTGAGCTAAATCTCCAACCCCCACAATTACTCTTATACCTAAACGACACAAAGACCAACAAAGAAAGAGAACTTCAGACCAATTTCCCTTATGGATATCGACGCAAAAATACTCAATAAAATTCTGGCAAACCGAATCCAAGAGCACATCAAAACAATCATCCACTATCAAATAGGCTTCATGCAAGGCATGCAGGGAGGTTTAATATACGGAAAACCATCAACGTGATCCATTATATAAACCAATTGAAAGAACAAAACCACATGATCATTTCATTAGATGCTGAGAAAGCATTTGACAAAATTCAACACCCCTTCATGATAAAAGTCCTGAAAAGAGTAGGAATTCAAGGCCCATACCTAAACATAATAAAAGCTATATACAGCAAAACAGTAGCTAACATTAAACGAAATGGAGAGAAACTTGAAGCAATCCCACTAAAATCAGGGACTAGACAAGGCTGCCCACACTCTCCCTACTTATTCAATATAGTTCTTGAAGTCCTAGCCAGAGGAATCAGACAACAAAAGGAGATCAAAGGGATAAAGATTGGAAAAGAAGAATTAATAATATCACTATTTGCAGATGATATGATAGTATATTTAAATGATCCCAAAAGTTCCACCAGAGAACTACTAAAGCTGATAAAAAACTTCAGCAAAGTGGCTGGGTAAAAAATTAACTCAAATAAATCAGTAGCCTTCATCTACACAAAAGAAAAACAAGCTGAGAAAGAAAGTAGGGAAATGACACCCTTCATAATAGACCCAAATCATATAAAGTACCTTGGTGTGACTTTAACCAAGCAAGTAAAAGATCTGTACAATAAGAACTTCAAGACTCTGAAGAAAGAAATTGAAGAAGACCTCAGAAGATAGAAAGATCTCCCATGCTCATGGATTGGCAGGATTAATATAGTAAAAATGGCCCTTTTACCAAAAGCGATCTACAGATTCAATGCAATCCTCATCAAAATACCAATCAAATTCTTCAAGGAGTTAGACAGAATAATTTACAAATTCATCTGGAATAACAAAAAACCCAGGATAGCTAAAACTATTCTCAACATTAAAAGGACTTCAGTGGGAATCGCTATCCCTGAACTCAAGCAGTATTACAGAGCAATAGTCATAAAAACTGCATGGTATTGGTACAGAGACAGACAGATAGATCAATGGAACAGAATTGAAGACCCAGAAATGAACCCACAAACTTATGGGCACTTGATTTTTGACAAAGGAGCCAAAACCATCAAATGGAAAAAAGATAGCATTTTCAGCAAATGGTGCTGGTTCAACTGGAGGTCAACATGTAGAAGAATGCAGATCAATCCATGCTTATCACCCTGTACAAAGCTTAAGTCCAAGTGGATCAAGGACCTCCACATCAAACCAGACACACTCAAACTAATAGAAGAAAAACTAGGGCAGCATCTCGAACACATGGGCACTGGAAAAAATTTCCTGAACAAAACACCAATGGCTTAGGCTCTAAGATCAAGAATTGACAAATGGGATCTCATAAAACTGCAAAGCTTCTGTAAGGCAAAGGACACTGTGGTTAGGACAAAACGGCAACCAACAGATTGGGAAAAGATCTTTACCAATCCTACAACAGATAGAGGCCTTATATCCAAAATATACAAAGAACTCAAGAAGTTAGACCGCAGGGAGACAAATAACCCTATTAAAAAATGGGGTTCAGAGCTAAACAAAGAATCCACAGCTGAGGAATGCCAAATGGCTGAGAAACACCTAAAGAAATGTTCAACATCTTTAGTCATAAGGGAAATGCAAATCAAAACAACCCTGAGATTTCACCTCACACCAGTGAGAATGGCTAAGATCAAAAACTCAGGTGACAGCAAATGCTGGCGAGGATGTGGAGAAAGAGGAACACTCCTCCATTTTTGGTGGGATTGCAGACTGGTACAACCATTCTGGAAATCAGTTTGGAGGTTCCTCAGAAAATTGGACATTGAGCTCCCTGATAACCCAGCTATACCTCTCTTGGGCATATACCCAAAAGATGCCCCAACATATAAAAAAGACACATACTCCACTATGTTCATAGCAGCCTTATTTATAATAACCAGAAGCTGGAAAGAACCCAGATGCCCTTCAACAGAGGAATGGATGAAGAATATGTGGTTCATCTACACAATGGAATATTATTCTGTTATCAAAAACAATGATTATGAAATTCATAGGCAAATGGATGGAAGTGGAAAATATCATCCTGAGTGAGGTAACCTGATCATAGAAAAACACACATGGTATGCACTCATTGATAAGTGGATATTAGCCCAAATGCTTGAATTACCCTAGATGCCTAGAACAAATGAAACTCAAGACGGATGATCAAAATGTGAACCTTCCACTCCTTCTTTAAAAGGGGAACAAGAATACCCTTGGCAGGGAATAGAGAGGCAAAGATTAAAACAGACACAGAAGGAACACCCATTCAGAGCCTGCCCCACATGTGGCCCATACATATACAGCCACCCAATTAGACAAGATTGATGAAGCCAAGAAGTGCAGGCCAACAGGAGCCGGATGTAGATCTCTCCTGAGAGACACAGCCAGAATATAGCAAATACATAGGCGAATACCAGCAGCAAACCACTGAACTGAGAATAGGACCCCCGTTATAGGAATCAGAGAAAGAACTGGAAGAGCTTGAAGGGGCTCGAGACCCAATATGAACAACAGTGCCAAGCAACCAGAGCTTCCAGGGACTAAGCCACTTCCTAAAGACTATACATGGACTGACCCTGGACTCTGACCCCACAGTTAGCAATGAATATCCTAGTAATATCACCAGTGGAAGGGGAAGCCCTTGGTCCTGCTAAGACTGAACTCCCAGTGAACGTGATTGTTGGGGGGAGGGCGGCAATGGGGGGAGGATGGGGATAGGAACACCAATAAAGAAGGGGAGGGGGAGATGTCAGGGGGATGTTTGCCCGGAACCGGGAAAGGTAATAACACTCGAAATGTAAATAAGAAATACTTAATAAAAAAAAGTAATAAAATTAAAAAAGAAATAACATGAAGACTATTCATATGTATATATGTACATATATTTGCTTCATATATAGATGAATTAAATTTATTTTTAATTCAGTACAACAGAAAAATAATGTATAATTCCAAGGACAAAAAAAAGAAAACATGAATTATAATGTTACTGTATTCATACATTCCCAAAGGTCTTGTGATCCACCATTACTAAATGCACTTTGAGTCCAGATGGTTGTTGTTAAATAAAGAATAACCAATAGATTCTGGATCAAGAGGTATGATGCAGATTTCTTGTAAAGCAACAAAGTAAGGGAATGGAGATTAAACACCCCACCTGTCTTCTAAAGACAGCTGAGATTGTGTAAATTGAGGAGGCATCCAAAATTGATTTCATAGCCATGTGGGCCAATGGGTTCATGTAGAGGAAACAGCTTCCATCTGTGTTTTCAAAGGGATGTTGTAAGTTTTGGGGGCTAAAGATCTCATTGTGAAAAGTAGGGCTGGAGTCAACAGAAAGGTGGTAAAAGAGCCGAAGCTGAAGTCTGAGGCCACTTTGAGGTTCTGAATTTCACCATTTGTCTCTAGGCTATATTTGAATGCCCAGATAAGGCATCATTAGGCAGGAATTTTGATTCTTTGATGGGCATTGCATTGTATCAGATATTTATTATTGACTGTAACTTCCCAATCCCAGAATTTCATGAGGAAAGTCTGGACAAGAAAGTTCACACTGCTGCAGTGTCAATTTGCTCAGTAAAATACCTGAGAAGTCAATCATGACAAAGATATAATTAAAGCATCCTTCATACAATGACATGATATTATCAATTCCTATGAGATAAGTTTCCCTCAGCTAAAGCCATAAATAAACAAGGCACTACAGCTACAAAAATTAAATGTCAGTATCAAATGCCTTGTAAATAATAGTGGGACAATAAGTAGCATAAATAATTTTGAATATAAATCTCTTACACACTAAGCAGTGCTCCCTGTACCCTCTGAACACTATATCTCAGAATGACTTTGACAGGACTTATGAAGAGCTAATAAAAACTTTGACTAATAAATATATAATTCTTGGTCCTCTACTTTCTCCTCCTTTCAATAATTTATGTTGAATGAGTCCAACATCATTTCTTTTTACAGTCTTGTGTCTTTGTTGAAAACAACCACACAGAATAATCTTCCTAGATATAAGGCATGTCCTATTACTATGCATTAAGCAATTTTCCATTACTAGAACTGAATTGGCAGAATAATCAAATTAAAAAGCATTAATGTTAATATTTTTCACAGTTTTATATATTTTAATCCAAAATGATTGTTCCTGTAGACTTTTCTATCTAAATAGTCCATCCTGGATACCAGGAAACAATCAACACGGGAGACACAAAATCTGAGTCCCATCATGTCATTTATGTGCAAATGACGTAACACTACACAGACTATAATCCACTTCTTGATTTCCAGTGTCTTTTTGCCACTCCAATGGGAAGAAGTACATATGGACATTATTATAATATTCCAAATTCAAACTAAAACAATGAAATTACTAAAAACCTTTGGATCATTTCCATAGCATAAATGAAAGGACAGCATCAGATGCCTAGTGGTGAGACAAAAAGTAGTACCAATAAATTAGAGCATAATCTCTTACACACTAAGCAGTGTTGTCCTTTCAACACTACATGTCAGAATGACCTTGAGTGGGCTTACAGACAGCCAATAAAATCACAGATAAAACCTTTCACTAGTAGTTGTATAATTCTACCTAATACCATGCTTAGTCTAGGTGTGACTCAATATTTATATTTCAGAGGGACAGGGCATGTAACACTCCAAGTAAGATAGTTCTGTTCTTATTTTCAAGACTTTGAATATCTAACCTTCTTTTTAGTCTCTATCTTTTCCTACGTGAACAATTTCAAAGCCTGATGAACAGAAACAGTCCATACATCCTCAATATTTTTAATATTTCATAAATTTATTTTAAACCTTTGTGTCTAAATTATTTCACTTATATATTTCTAGTCTATCTTCCTTGGTGGAAATATTCCAAGAATGCAAGAGAGCAGATCCTGACTCTTCTTAGTGCACATAAATCTGTATTAACTGAAGTAAATAAAGATGGTGTCATATATAAATATTCCACAAAGCCAAAGAAAGTTTATCATATGCACACATACACACACATGCACGCATGCATGCAGGCATGCTCACATGCACACAAATTGTTTCATCAGTTAACAGTGGTAAATGCCAAAAAAGTAAGTGCTTTTTAAAAGCACTGATATTGTTCAACACAACGCAAGTGTTCCGAAGTCATTTGCTATTTCTTGCTGATTCTATGTTCCTTTGATACTGTAGTCAATTTCAGAAAGTCAGTGAGGATGCCTACAGCTTGAAATATTTTCCTCATGTTCTAGAAGACAGGAAATGACAATTTAAAGAGGACAGAAAATAAATTCTTCTCAATGACCTTCTTTTTAATATCATCACTAAAACAGTTTTCATTAGCAAGTTAATTAATCTTTCCTCAAGTATGAAAATCAGAGATATTTGATAACATTTGTGCAATATTTGTTATGTATACTTTCTATGAAGTTAACTTTGGCATTTGCCATAAGATGTTAAAGATTTTAGACATTGTAAAGAGGACACTAATTTATCAATGAGACTGATAATTCCTTGATAAATGTGTCCTGACTTTATCTATTAAGAAGAAAGTGGGAACCTAGAAAAGAGTTAATAACTCTGTCTGCTTCTAAGGATCATCTGCTTTGAAACTCACAGGAATCAGAGGCACCCAGGTTAAAACCTCCTGAGAACTGATCTAAACTCTCAGCAGGCTTTCAGTTAAATGGTGTTTCCATATGTGACTGAAACTTAAGATAGATGCATTTTGGAATTTTACCTTTGGGTTTGACCTAAAATAACTGGATAATTGTGTATGATTAAGTCTCCTGATTAAGGCAGAGTTCCTTGTACTGTTTACAATGTAAGTATCAGGAGGAACACAGAATAAGAAATTGTACTTTTGCTAATCCCTGGAGTCAGTGGAAAATTAAAACCACTGTGGATATGTCTATAATGCAGCCAGGCAGCCTTTGGTTCTATGTAAGCCACAGTATACTTATCAAGTGAGATGGCAACAAAGGGTTTACAACTGAGAGAGATGATTAGTATGTTAAAATATGAATAAAGAATGGACAATATATTTAGAAAAAATAAAACCATTTTTCTCATTTGCTCATTGATGTTTTGTATTTAAATTGAGGTATCTTGTCTGATAGCACACACACACACACACACACACACACACACACACACACATACCATCAAACATACATGTTGGCTTACAGAATGTAAAACAAGGGTACCCATGTAGATTCACAAGCATCTTCTGTTGGGAACTGATAGAAACAGTTAAAGACACATGGGCTCATGGGGCATATGTGTCTGACTATGACACTGGGTTTTGAATGAATTTAAGCTTAAATTTCTCCTATAAGAACTATTTGAAATTTGAGAGGAAATAAGCATATAAGTTTGTATATCAGTATCATAAGATTTTACACAGTTTCTAAAATGCTAGAAGGGGCCCAACATGAGTTCCAGAAGCATGGACTAGGAAAGATCCATCAGTGCTACAGAATATCATGGGAGATTAATACAAGCTTTCCTAATAAGAAGCCCAGGGATAAATCTTCCTTGGTCACTTTTTCAGATATGGCATGTTTTGTGATAGAATGCAATTCAGAATAATACACCAATTAACTTGAGTATTTCTTATATACATTTCGAGTGTTATTCCCTTTCCCAGTTTCCGGGCAAACATCCCCCTCCCCCCTCCCCTTTCTTATCGGTGTTCCCCTCCCCACCCTCCCCCCATTTTCCCCCTCCCCCCAACAGTCTAGTTCACTGGGGGTTCAGTCTTAGCAGGACCCAGGGCTTCCCCTTCCACTGGTGCTCTTACTAGGCTATTCATTGCTACCTATGAATTTGCAGCCCAGGGTCATTCCATGTATAGTCTTTGGGTAGTGGCTTAGTCCCTGGAAGCTCTGGTTGGCTGGCATTGTTGTTCATATGGGGTCTCAAGTTCCTTCAGCTCTCTCAGTCCTTTTCTGATTCCTTCAACAGGGATCCCATTCTCAGTTCACTGATTTGCTGCTGGCATTCATCTCTATATTTGACATATTCTGGCTGTGTCTCTTAGGAGAGATCTACATCCGGTTCCTGTCAGCCCACATTTCTCAGTTTCATCCATCTTATCTTCTTTGGTGGCTGTATATGTTTGGGCCACATGTGCAGCAGGCTCTGAATCAGTGATCCTTTAGTCTTTGTTCTAAACTTTGCCTTCCTGTCCCCTCCTATAAATATTTTTCTTCCCCTTTTAAAGAAGGAGTGAAGCATCCACATTTTAGTCATCCTTTTTGAGTTTCATGTGGTCTGTGTATCTTGGGTAATTTGAACATTGGGGCTAATATCCACTCATCAATGAGTGCGAGTACATGCCATATATATATTTTTTTTTTTTGTGACTGGGTTACCTCTATTTTCTAGTTCTATTCATTTGCCTATGAATTTCATGAAGTCATTGCTTTTGGTAGCTGAATAGTATTCCATTGTTAGATGTACCACATTTTCTGTATCCATTCTTCTGTTGAAGGACATCTGGGATATTTCCAGCTTCTGGCTATTATAAATAAGGCTGCAATGAAAATAGTGGAGCATGTGTCTTTGCTGCATGTTGGAGCATTTTTTGGTTATGCTCAAGAGAGGTATAGCTGGGTCCTCAGGTAGTGGACTGTCCAATTTTCTGAGGAACCTCCAGACTGATTTCCATAATGGTTGTATCATTCTGCAATCCTACCAACAATGGAGGAGGGTTCCTCTTTCTCAAAATCTTCACCAAAATCTGCTATCACATGAGGTTTTGAACTTATCGATTCTGACTGGTGTGAGGTGGAATCTCAGGGTTGTTTTGATTTGCTTTTCCCTTATGCCTAAAGATGCTGAACATTTCTTTAGGTGCTTCTCAACCATTCAGTACTCCTCAGCTGTGAATTCTTTGTTTAGTTCTGAACCACAGTTTTTTTTTTTCTTTATTAACTTGAGTATTTCTTATTTACATTTCAATTGTTATTCCCTTTCCCGGTTTCCCGGTCAACATCCACCTAGCCCCTCCCTCTCCCCTTCTACATGGCTGTTCCCCTCCCCATCCTCCCCCATTACCGCCCTCCCCCCAACAATCACGTTCACTGGGGGTTCAGTCTTAGCAGGATCAAGGTCTTCCCCTTGCACTGGTGCTCTTACTAGGATATTCATTGCTACCTATGAGGTCAGAGTCCAGGGTCAGTCCATGTATAGTCTTTAGGTAGTGGCTTAGTCCCTGGAAGCTCTGGTTTGTTGGCATTTTTGTTCATATGGGGTCTCAAGCCCCTTCAAGCTCTTCCAGTTCTTTCTCTGATTCCTTCAACGGAGGTCCTATTCTCAGTTCAGTGGTTTGCTGCTGGCATTCGCCTCTGTATTTGCTATATTCTGGCTGTGTCTCTTGGGAGCGATCTACATCCGGCTCCTGTCAGCCTGCACTTCTTTGCTTCATCCATCTTGTCTAATTGGGTGGCTGTATATGTATGGGCCACATGTGGGGCAGGCTCTAAATGGGTGTTCCTTCTGCCTCTGTTTTAATCTTTGCCTCCCTATTCCCTGCCAAGGGTATTCTTGTTCCCCTTTTAAAGAGGGACTGAAGCATTTGCATTTGATCATGATCCCCAGTTTTTTAATAGGGTTATTTGTCTCCCTCCAGTCTAACACCCTGAGTTCTTTGTATATTTTGGATATTAGTCCTCAATCAGTTGTAGGATTGGTAAAGATCTTTTTCCAATCTGTTGGTTGTGGTTTTGTCCTAACAACAGTGTCCTTTGCCTTACAGAAGCTTTGCAGCTTTATGAGATCCCATTTGTCGATCCTTGATGTTAGAGCCTAAACCATTGGCGTTCTGCTTAGGAAATTGGTATGAGGGCTTCTGTGAAGGCCTGACAGAATTCTGCACTAAACCCATCTGGTCCTGGGTTCATTTTGGTTAGAAGACTTGTAATGAGTGCTTGTATTTCTTTAGGAGTTTTGGGAGTGTTTAAATGGTTTATCTGTTCCTGATTTAACTTTTGTACCTAGCATTTGTCTAGAAAATTGTCCATTTCCTCCAGATTTTCAAGTTTTTTGAATATAGGCTTTTGTAGTAGGATCTGATGATTTTTTTGAATTACCTCTGATACTGTTGTTATGTCTCCCTTTTCCTTTCTGATTTTGACACACTCTCTGTGCCCTCCTATCAGTCTGAATAAGGATTTATCTATCTTGTTGATTTTTCTCCAAGAACCAGCTTTTAGTTCTGTTGATTCTTTGTATAAACTTTTTGTTTTACTTGGTTGATTTCAGCTCTGAGTTTGATTATTTCCTGCCTTCCACTCCTCCTGGGTGCATTTGCTTTTTTTTTTTTTTTTTTTTTTTGTTCTAGAGCTTTTAGGTGTGCTGTCAAACTGGTGATATATGCTCTCTCCTGTTTCTTTCTGTAGGCACTCAGATCTGTTAGATTTCCTCTTAGCACAGCTTTCGTTGTGTCCTGTAACTTTGGGTATGTTATACCTTCATTTTCATTAAATTCTAAGAAGTCTTTAATTTCTTTCTCTAATCTTCCTTGACCAGGTTATCATTGAGTAGAACATTGTTCAACTTTCATGTATATGTGGACACTCTTTCCTTATTGTTATTGAAGAACAGTCTTAGCCTGTGGTGGTCTATTGGACACATGGGATTATTTCTATCTTTCTGTATCTTTTGAGGTCTGTTTTGTGACCGATTCTTTGGTCAGTTTTGGATACAGTACCATGAGGTGTTGAGAAGAAGGAATATCCTTTTGTTTCAGGATAGAATGTTCTATAACTATCTGTTAAGTCCACTTGGTTCATAACTTCTGTTAGTCTGTCTATGTCTCTGTTTGATTTCTGTTTCCACGATCTGTCCTTTGATGAGAGTGGAAATCTACTATTATTCTGTGAGATGCAATGTGTGCTTTGAGTTTTAGTAAGGTTTCTTTTATGTATATAGGTGTCCTTGTATTTGGAGCATAGATATTTAGGATTGAGTGTTCATCTTGGTGGATTTTTCCTTTGATGAATATAAAGTGTCCTTCCTTATCTTTTTTGATGACTATTGGTTGAATGTCGATTTTATTTGATGTAGAATGGCTATTCCAGCTTGCTTCTTCAGACTATTTGATTGAAAGGGGTTTTCCAGCCTTTTTTTTTTTGTTGGTATTTTAATTTTTGTGGCTTTTTTTTATTAACTTGAGTATTTCTTATATACATTTCGAGTGTTATTCCCTTTCCTCGTTCCGGGCAAACATCCCCCTCCCCCCTCCCCTTACTTATGGGTGTTCCCCTCCCCCACCCATTGCCGCCCTCCCCCCAACAATCTAGTTCACTGGGGGTTCAGTCTTGGCAGGACCCAGGGCTTCCCCTTCCGCTGGTGCTCTTACTAGGATATTCATTGCTACCTATGAGGTCAGAGTCCAAGGTCAGTCCATGTATAGTCTTTTTTTTTTTTTCCATGTATAGTCTTTAGGTAGTGGCTTAGTCCCTGGAAGATCTGGTTGCTTGGTATTGTTGTACATATGGGGTCTCGAGCCCCTTCAAGCTCTTCCAGTTCTTTCTCTGATTCCTTCAACGGGGGTCCTATTCTCAGTTCAGTGGTTTGCTGCTGGCATTCGCCTCTGTATTTGCTGTATTCTGGCTGTGTCTCTCAGGAGTGATCTACATCCGGCTCCTGTCAGCCTGCACTTCTTTGCTTCATCCACCTTGTCTAATTGGGTGGCTGTATATGTATGGGCCACATGTGGGGTAGGCTCTGAATGGGTGTTCCTTCAGTCTCTGTTTTAATCTTTGCCTCTCTATTCCCTGCCAAGGGTATTCTTGTTCCCCTTTTAAAGAAGGAGTGAAGCATTCACATTTTGATCATTTGTCTTGAGTTTCATTTGTTCTAGGCATCTAGGGTAATTCAAGGATTTGGGCTAATAGCCACTTATCAATGAGTGCATACCATGTGTGTTTTTCTGTGATTGGGTTAGCTCACTCAGGATGATATTTTCCAGTTCCAACCATTTGCCTATGAATTTCATAAAGTCATTGTTTTTGATAGCTGAGTAATATTCCATTACTCATAGATGTACCACATAGATTACATAGATGTACCACATTTTCTGTATCCATTCCTCTGTTGAAGGACATCTGGGTTTTTTCCAGCTTCTGGCTATTATAAATAAGGCTGCGATGAACATAGTGGAGCACATGTCTTTTTTGTATGTTGGGGCATCTTTTGGGTATATGCCCAAGAGAGGTATAGCTGGGTCATCAGGGAGCTCAATGTCCAATTTTCTGAGGAACCTCCAAACTGATTTCCAGAATGGTTGTACCATTCTGCAATCCCACCAAAAATGGAGGAGTGTTCCTCTTTCTCCACATCCTCGCCAGCATTTGCTGTCACCTGAGTTTTTGATCTTAGCCATTCTCACTGGTGTGAGGTGAAATCTCAGGGTTGTTTTGATTTGCATTTCCCTTATGACTAAAGATGTTGAATATTTCTTTAGGTGTTTCTCAGCCATTTGGCATTCCTCAGCTGTGGATTCTTTGTTTAGCTCTGAACCCCATTTTTTAATAGGGTTATTTGTCTCCCTGCGGTCTAACTTCTTGAGTTCTTTGTATATTTTGGATATAAGGCCTCTATCTGTTGTAGGATTGGTAAAGATCTTTTCCCAATCTGTTGGTTGCCGTTTTGTCCTAACCACAGTGTCCTTTGCCTTACAGAAGCTTTGCAGTTTTATGAGATCCCATTTGTCGATTCTTGATCTTAGAGCATAAGCCATTGGTGTTTTGTTCAGGAAATTTTTTCCAGTGCCCATGTGTTCCAAATGCTTCCCTAGTTTTTCTTCTATTAGTTTGAGTGTGTCTGGTTTGATGTGGAGGTCCCTGATCCACTTGGACTTAAGCTTTGTACAGGGTTTTCCAGCCTTTTACTCTGAGGTAGTTTTTCCTGTAGGCAGCAGAATGCAGGGTCCTCATTGCATATCCAGTTTGTTAATCTGTGTCATCTTTTTTTTTGTTGTTGTTGTTGTTTTGAGAATTGCGTCCATTGATGTTGAGAAATATTAAGGAATAGTGATTGTTGCTTCCTATTATATTCACATTTAGGTGTGAAATTATGTTTGTGTGCTTGTCTTCTCTTTGTTTTGTTGCAAGACAATTAGTTTCTTGCTTTTTCTAGGGTGTAGCTTGCCTCCTTGTGTTGGGCTTTTCCATTTATTACCCTTTGCAGGGCTGAATTTGTGGAAAGATATTGTGTCAATTTGGTTTTGTCATGGAATATATTGGTTTCTCCATCTATGTTAATTGTGAGTTTTGCTGGATACAGTAACTTGGGCTGGCATTTGTGTTCTCTTAGGTTCTGTGTGACATCTGTCCAGGATCTTCTGGCTTTCATAGTCTCTGGTGAGAAATCTGGTGTGATTCTGATAGGTCTGCCTTTAAATGTTACTTGAACTTTTTCCCTTACTGCTTTTAATATTCTTCCTCTCTTTCTTTCTTTCTTTCTTTCTTTCTTTCTTTCTTTCTTTCTTTCTTTCTTCTTTCTTTTGTTGTGCATTTGGTGTTTTGACTGTTATGTGACTGGAGGAGTTTCTTTTCTGGTCCCATCTATTTGGAATTCTGTAGGCTTCTTGTATGTTTATGTGCATCTCTTTTTTTATGTCAGGGAAATTTCTTCTATGATTTTGTTGAAGATATTTACTGGCCCTTTCAGTTGGAAGTCTTCACTCTCTTCTATATCTATTATCCTTAGGTTTGATCTTCTCATTGTGTCCTGGATTTCCCATATATTTTGGGCTGGGGATTTTTGCATTTTACGTTACATTTGAAGGTTGTGTTGATGTTTTCTATGGTATCTTCTGCTCCTGAGATTCTCTCTTCTACCTCCTGTATTCTGTTTGTGATGCTCCCATCTATGGTTCCTCATCTCTTCCCTAGGTTTTTCTATCTCTAGGGATTTCTCCCTTTGTTGTGCTTTGTTTACTGTTTCTATTTCCATTTTTAACTTCTGATTGGTTTTGTTAGTTTCCTTCTCATGTTTTGTTGTTTTTTTCAGTAGTTTTTTAAGGGATTTTTGTGTTTCCTTTTTAAGGACATCTAGTTGTTTACTTGTGTTGTCTTGTATTTCCTTAAGGGAGTTATTTATGACTTTCTTAAAGTCCTCCATCATCATGATAAAATGTGATTTTAAATCTAGATCTTGCTTTTCTTTTGTGTTTGGATCTCCACTGTTTGCTTTGGTGGGAGAATTTGGGTCTGATGATGACAAGTTGTTTTGGTTTCTGTTGTTTGGATTCCTGTGCTTGCCTCTAGACAATCTATCATATTGTCTCTGGTGTTAACTTGTCTTCCTGTTTCTGACTGTGTCTTGACCGTCCTGCATGCTTATGTATCAGCAGTGCTATACACCTCTTTTCATGTTTTCTTTTAGCCAGTTATGGGAACAGAGTGTTCTGCTCTCAGGTGTATATTTCTTTCTGTCCACTGGCTTTCAGCTCTCTGTGTGGGCAGTAACCAGAAGTGTCCTTCCCCTACTTCTCCCAGGTCCCTGTGCACAGGGTGCACAGATGGCACAAGAAGGTTTTCCTCTTGAGTTGGGAATGTGGGGAGAGAGTAGTTTCCTCTGATTTCCCAGAACTGTCTGCCGCTCTGAAGTTTTACCTCTCCCCCTCAAGGGATTTGGGTGCAGGAAGCTGTTTGACTGCTTCAGTTCAGATCTTGGCAGTCTGGACGACGGGGCTCCTGTAACTTGACTGCTCCTGTATTCCTGTGTCCAGAGGCACTATGCAGTTTCCTTTTGGGCCAGGTACTTGGGCAAAGCTGGGCAGAGGTGGCAGTCTGTCCTGCCCTGCAATCTCAGGATTGCCCGAACTTCTGGGTGTTCAGCTCCCCCCTCCCCCAGCTTTGGTAGCTGGGAGTTGTGGGCAGGGATCAGAGTGATTCAGGTGCAAGCTAGAAACAGCAAGTGCCCTGTCCCAGAGGACTTCTGCCTTTGTGTGTCCTGAGTCCACTATGCAGGTCACTTGGAACAGAAAAGTTGGTCTTACCTCTGCTCTCAGGCATGAAATCTCTCCTCAGGGCTAGTTTTCAGTTCTTTGTGAGGGCAGCAACTACAAGGGCCCTGCCCCTTCTGCTCCTATGTCCCTGTGCACAGGGGGCCCAGATGGCCCTAGCTGTTTTCCTCTTGAGTCAGGAATGTGAGCAGAGTTCTCGGGGATCTCTGCTGTTCTGATGGTCTAGCTCCGCCCCCCCCCCCCACAGGATTTGGATGCAGGGAGCTGTTTGACCAGGCGCAATCTGGACCGCAGGACTCCTGCAGCTTGTCTGCTCCTATATTCCTGTGTCCAGAGGCACTATACCATTTCCTCTTGGGCCAGGAATATGGGCAAAGGTGGGCAGAGGTGGCAATTGGTCCTGCCCTGCAGTCTCAGGATTACCCGCACTTCTGGGTGTTCAGTTTTCTCTCCCACAGGGTTTAGGAGTAGGGAGCTGTGGGCTGGAATCAGTGAGGTTCACAAGCCAGCTGGAAACCTATATGTACTTTTTAATGCACTGTGAGAAGAGAAATATTTCATTCTCACTGTATTTATATACCAGATTTTCCTATCATTGTTTATTAAAGAATCTGTCATCTGTCTTATATTATGTTCTTGGCTGCACGTTCAAAATCAGTTGTTCATACTGTGTGAATTAATTTCTGGTTCTGTATTCTATTTCACTGCGTATGCACTTATTTTTATTGCAGTGTTTTGTTTTTTGATTGCTGTAGCTTTGCACTATATTTTACTGTCAAATAGTGTAATAGTTCTTGGTTGTCTTTCTGGAGGGTTTCCCCACTCAGTATCACTTGAATTAATTGCGTAATTGTTCCTTTTTGCCATTTCTATGAAAAGTCATTATTTCGTTGCTGAGAACTGAACTAAGTGTATATCATAATTTGGATAGTACCTTTATTTTGTCTTTATTCTTCAGTTAGAAGGACACAGTTTCTGTGTATTTATATCATTCTATCAATTACTATCTTACAAACTCATTCACATCAGGATGAGCTAACCAGATTGACTGAATTTTTATTCAATGATAAATACACTTTTCTTCTTTTCTCCCTCCATGAACATAATTGCCTGACTCCATAAAGAACTTGATTATATTTGTCTCAATATCCTGGATAACACACTATCATAGGTACAAATATAAAAGCACACACTGCAGGTACCCAGTCACTCAAAAATACAAATGCCTTTCCATCATTGGTTATTTTCCAGGAGTGTAGGTGTAAGTGGTGTGAGTCTTTGCTATGGAAAAAAAATCAGGACTATTTGGATGCATACCTGGAGTCTTCACTTATGCAAAGAGATCAAGAAATCATCAAACTGTATAAGATTATAGAATATGGTGATTGTTTTCCTTAGTATGTATTTATATCCTTTGAATGACAAAATCTTTGCTGATTTATAAAGGTTTTGGATCTTCTAAATTCAATTACACCAGTGGTCGTGATGACTATTACACATTTCCATCCCTCAGGGCCGTGTGATTTCTGTAGTTTGAACATTACTTCCATTCTCCCAAAACACAGTTCCCTCTATTTGAATATCTGGACCACAGTATGTGGCATTATCTGGAATACTGTAATATTAAAACTAGAGTGTAGCTGGAGGAAGTGGTTCATTTAGAAGGGCCTTCAGGTTTTATAGCTGTCCCTCTTTTCTCCTCATATCTTCCTTCTCTGTGGATACAATGAGAATAGCTGCCTCCTGCCCCTGCCTGAATACTTTCCTCACCACAATGCACTGTGTCTCTAGCACTGGAAGCCCCAATAAGCCCCTTTCTTTAAGTTGATTTTGTCAGATATTTTGTCACAGTAACAACAACAACAACAACAAGAACAACAAATTCAATTTCTGTTATGTCATCCAGAGCTTGACACATGAATCACACTGCAGTTAATGAGTGCTTGAGAAGGAAACGTCATCTGTCTCAAAAAGAGAAAATCTTGTACTTGATCTATTAAAATTCCTAAACCTGATAAAAAGCAACACAATGTCTGAGCTTTGGGACTATTGGTCTTGTTAAAGCTTGTCTTTTTCACCTAAGTGAAGAATACCCGGAATTTAATTCATAAAGTCTTTCTTTCTCCCTGTTTTCCTGTGAAGAACTAAGTCTCCAGACTAAAACTTTGGCTATATAAAGACTCCTCTGTTATAACCAAGCATCTCTCTTTTCAGTATAAGCCACATCTGAATGTACCACAGCCCATGTAGACAATGGCAACAGAGTCATGATTGATGGGGTTGTGCTGCCTTGCCTCATGTGGACATTCTCACTGTCCACTGGTGCATTCTAAGAATGAGTAATTATCAGGATCTAGCTTTACTATGGGTGTTTGTGGGAATTAATAAGATTATTAATGTTTCAGATGAATTTGAGATGATAACTCTCCAATAAAGTTTTGGTACAAAAATGATATGAAATTTATACTCAAGAGTGTCCATTTAAGAAGCTGAAAAGGCTTGCAACCCCATACGAACAACAATACCAACCAACAATACCAGCTCCCATGGACTAAACCACCACCCAAAGAGTATACAGGATCAGACCCATGGCTCCAGCTGCATACGTAGCAGAAGATGGCCTTGTTGAGCACCAATGGGAGGAGAATCCCTTGGTCCTGTAAAGGCTAGACCCCTCCCTCTAGTGTACGGAATGTCAGGGCTAGGTGGCAGGAAGGAGTGGGGGTTGGGTGGGGGTTGGGTGGGGGAACACCCCCATACAAGAAGGGGAAAGGGGATAGAATAGGGGGTTTATGGAGGGGAAACTGGGAAAGGTGATAATATTTGAAATGTAAATAAAAATTATTTAATTAAAAAAAGCATACAATGAAAAAAAGATTCCATTTAAGGATTTAGTTGGCAAAAGCAACAACTGGGGGAAATACCATGTCAAGTTATTGCATTAGTATTTGAAGTAGAGCCCTGAATAGGGCATTTAACATAGGGATTACTGTTCTTTCAATGCCAAAGTAATGAGAATGAATGGAGATAGGCATTGAAAAAAGGGGGTACACTGGAGGTGACTCATATAGTCAGGAAAAGATGCTTTACTTGAAGTTTTAGTCCAAGAGAGATTTAAGAATTTTAATAGGTCATGTACAAGAATGGAGTGATTGTAAGAGGGGTGGAACATGGAGGGAAGGCAGCAATTAAGACGTAAAGTGAGTAAAAATTTTGCTATAAGTAACGAAACAAAATAAAAAGGGGCCCCATATCAGAAGAAAAGCTGAATGACATCTGAGGAATTATGAGCAAGGTCATCTTCTCACTTCCCACTTGCATACACGTCTGTTCAGACATGTGCAATGATCCACACACAGACACATATGTACATATGGGTAAAAATATATGTAATGTGATAATATGATTGATATTATTTTAGTGCAACTACACAGAGTTTAAAAATTCATGAATTATGTGAAAATTTGTGAGATGAATGAAGGAAGCCACAACTATTTAAAACTTTTTCTTCACTTCCTTACAATCCTGAAAGGGATGTATGAAATTTTCTTTCCTTTCTGGAATATTCTAGGGAATCACAACTGTAAACCCCCACCCCTCATCAATAATGACTGCACATAGCTAAGCCTGATTTATTACAGGGAAAGTTGATTTGTACCATTTCTTCTGTTTCTATAAATTCAGTCTTTTATGTTGACTCTCTGGATGAGGAAGATTATCTTTTAGCTTTTTTTTTCAGATGAAAATTTAATGACCTCTATTTCATGTACATTTGTAGTAGAATGCTTCTTCATAAATATGGGTTACATCCCAATACTGTTTGCATTACAGTGTTGATTTTATGACTTCTAGGAACTGTTTTTAATTGTTTGAACCAATTACATGTTACTCCAAGGTCTGTCTCAAATTTCTTTATGTTTATTGATTTTAACCGTGCATTAGCTGCCACATTTAGAAACTTTATTTCCTTCATACATCTAAGTAGATTATATTTACTGCTATATATTTCACTAATGGTTTGTCTTCCCACATACTCTCTGAATCTACACAGACTTAACTGTTTCATTTCTTCTTGTTACAGCAACATTGATTACATTTCACTTGGGAACTAGCACTGTGGGCTAGTTTATGTGCATGTAGACAGTGTCTCTCAGAGAATCTCATCAACAATTCAGAAGCACTATTTGGTTTACACTTAAAATATATACTATAGGAAATGGGTACTTTTTAATTTTTGTCTTAAGGAACATATTGTCACTTTCACAAAGTAACTAAAGATCCTTTCACTGTAGGATGATTCACTTGCAAAGTCATCTTCTCTTTGCTTGCTCCTGTTCTGAACACTCTTAATTGTAAACAAAGAAAAACAATGGTCCAGGCAAATTCAGGAGAAAAAGGAATCAGCGGAGATTGGGATCGTTGGTCGCTTTTGTGTAGATCCTTATGCTGCAGATAATGATGGTAATGAACATATCTTCCTGACAAGCACAGAAATGTCTGTCTTGCCTTCTTGTTACATCAAGTCTATGTGTTTATTCCCAAATGGAACTGAGTGATGTAGTCGTCTATTCTTCACCATTCACAGCCATAGCTTCAATTGAAAACTTCTGAATGAAGGAGAATTTGGGGAGTATTTAACTGAATAAAAATCAGAAACTATTCCGTGTGCTTTTAAATGTAAAGGGAAGGAATATTGAAACACGAAGTCATAAAGCTAGTGAGGGACTACAGGGGTGAATTTTGAGGGAAGGGGGTAGAACACAGGTTATATGAAGGTAGGGATAACAGACCAAGAAGGGTTAAAAATGGGAATAGGAAGGCAGGTTAGTAGAAGAATTGGGGAATAATTTACTCTAAAGATTTCCAAAAATACCATACAGAAGCCTGTTACTGTAGATGCTTCCAAAAAACATACACACATGTAGACAGAGTTTAAATGGACTTTCCATATAATGTGAGTTAATATTTCTCTTTGAACCCATTGGCTATCTGATTAAAGACCTAGTGCTAGGTGTGGGACATATCCTTTGAATTTGTTTGTCATTTTGGTCCCACAAATATTCACACACATGTCATTGCTATTGATTTTGGTTACCCTTCGAAACTTGGTAATAAAACCATATTGTTGAGGAATGTACAAGACATTGAGAAATTAAAGTGAAAGTCTCTTCTCCACTTTACAGCTACTCATACTACGAGAAAAGTAAAGCAAATGTCACCCAACTGTGAACTCTGTGAGTCACAATAACAGCTGTTCTGGTGAGATCTGACACTGTTGAAATACTGACCTGAATTTTATAAAAGTAGCAAATCTCTGTATGGTTAGATTTGAAGACCACTCTACAAGAGAGAATTTAAGCCTAGTACCATTAACTGAGTCAAAAGCTTCACGTCTTGCTAGGTTAAAGGACCCAGTAGTGTACTCTGATGAATGGTCATAGTAATGAATTGTACCATCACTATCATAAGATAGCCTTTGTTTTACAATACATAATGGTTAATACAGAGATCCACACTGATGGATGTGCAGAGTATAAGATACTGAAGTATTCATTTCTAAATGGGGTATCTATGTCACATTCCCTATACTCAAGGCTCAGGCATCATAATGGAAAAGGACACAGAAAGATTGCAAGAGCCAGAGTTTGTGGATACCTGTAGCCAAACAGTATTTGCCAAGTAAAATTGGGCAGTTTCACATGTGAATTCACAGCAGAGGAGAGTAAATGCACAAGACCTATACAAGATCACCTAGCAAAATTCCCACAGAAAGAGGGAGGGGCTCAAGATGTCTCACCCCTAGATGAGATGTTACTGGCAATTGGTGGCTACTGGTGGAATGAATTTCAATTTCCTCAGTACTTTGGCTCCTAAGAGGCTACCCACATTCCAAAAGGTGGTCCCACAGCTATGCACACTGAATCAGTGATTTTTAAAACCTGAAGCATAAAGTTTGGACAAAAAAGATGTGCAATACATAAAGGAAGAATTGGAATAGAGAAAATGACGGATACTTTGATCAAAACACTTTGCACGAATATATGAAATAAACAATTTTAAAAATCTAAATTTAAAAATATTTCTTAAAAAAGTCCGTTGACATAAGGTGTTTAGTATTTTAGGATGGATAACAGTACAAGATGAGCTGGAAGCACATTAGAAGTGAGGTCAGCACAGCAAGGTGTGGATGCATGTGTGGATGCTTTTTCAGGATGCAGGCCATGGAAGTACTTACTGTTTGGCATATGTTGTTGGAGTAAGCAAAAGCTCTAAGAGCCATTCTACAGATGCTTTGATGTATTATCCCCTTTCCCTAGCACAGAGAAGAAGTTGAGGCCTTGTCAAAACTCATCTTGCCATCACGGTGCATTTCCTTATCAGGAGGAAAGGCTTCTCTGATTCTCTGATACACCTTTTGGCTTGTATTTAAGTGTACTTTCCATAACTTTTTCTTCCTTTTTAAAATATTTTGTTTTCTGCAGTAAAAATGAATCTGCAATTTCTCGATAATTAAGTATAAAGTAAGATACAGTCTCCAGGGAATGTATTACTACTTCTAATCCCTTATGCTCTCACTTAGACATGTGCTCTACCTTCCCTCCCTCCTTACTGCTGTGTCAATCTTGTCCCAACATGATTTTAGTATTATGGATATTATTCAATTACAAAATATTGACTTTCCCACAGCTGTGGAATGACTTGGATATTATGTGATGAGAGTGGAAAGCTAGGAGCATGAGCTTCAAGTTTTATGCTATCATCTTCTAGTTTGGTGATCTGAAGATCACTGTCTACAAGTATACAATTCTATAGGAGACATATCAGCCTTTCTGTTTAAATCCTGGCTATCCCTTTAAACAACCTGACAAATGAGAATAAATGAGAATAAATAATGAGAATAAAATGTGTCCAGTTCATGAAAAATAGTCAATAGAAAATAAGTATTTTCTGCATTTTATAGTCTTATTTTAATCTCTTCTTAGTCTTGCCTAAATTTATAACTAGCTGTTTAAGTTGGGTGGGGAGGGGAGAAGACAGAGAAAATATCTGAAAAGCTGGGGTACAGGGTATAAGGTAGTACAATACAACCTGGGAAGGCACATGGGCAGGTTTATTATGCACAGGGTTGGTGCAAATTTGACACATTTTTGAGTGTCCGAGAAGTGATATTAAAGGAGACACTCCAATAAAAAAGGAAACACTTTATATTTGGAGACATCTGTTTTGTGGCAAACATTTTTGTATGTCTCCAAATTTCCATTGAATATCTCTTCCTCCAAATAGACGGAACTTTATTTTTTATCTTTTTAGACCATGTTATAGAATTATTTAGGTATTTTTGGTTGTGAGTATAGCCTTTAATGGCTGAGCCATCTATAATCACTCTGGAAATCAGTCTGGAGGTTTCTTTGAAAATTGGACATAATACTACCTGAGGACCCAGCTATACTACTCCTGGCATATCCAAAAAAGAAGCTCCAACATATTACAAGAACACATGCAACACTATGTTCATGGCAGCATTATTTATTGCCAGAAGCTGGAAAGAACTCAGATGTCCCTCAACAAAGGAATGGATACAGAAAATGTAGTACATTTACACAATGAAGTACTTCTCAGCTATTAAAAACAATGACTTCATGAAATTTATAGGCAAATGGATGGAACTAGAAAATATCATCCTGAGTGAGGTAACCCAATCACAAGAACAAAAAAAACCCACACACACACATGATATGCACTCACTGTGGTAAGTGCATATTAGCCCAAAACCTCAGATTACCCCAGGTAAAATCCATAGACCACATGAAGCTCAAGAAGAAAGCCCACCAAAGTGTGGATCCTTCAGTCCTTCTTAGAAGGGGGAACAATAATATTCATAGGAAGAAATACAGAGGCAAAATTTGTTGCAAAGACTGAAGGAAAGGACATCCAGAAACTGCCCCACCTGGGGATCCAGCCTATATGCTGCCGCCAAACCCAGACAATATTGCTAACAACAAGAAGTGCATGCTGACAGGAGCCTGATATAGTTGTCTTCTGAGAGGCTCTGCCAGAGCATGACAAATACAGATGTACATGCTCACAGATAATCATTGAACTGAGAATGAGGTCCCCAATGGAGGAAGTTAAAGGATTGAGGTAGCTGAAGGGGTTTGCAACTCCATACGCACAACAATACCAACCAACCAGAGCTCCCAGGGACTAAACCACCATTCAAAGGGTACACATGGACAGACCCATAGCTCCAGCTGCATATGTAGCAGAGGATGGTCTTGTTGAGTATCAATGGGAGGAGAAGCCCTTGGTCCTGGCAAGGCTAGATGCCCCATTGTAGGGTAATGTCAGGGCAGGGAGGAGGGAAAGGGTGGATGGGTAGGTAGACAAACACCCTCAGAGAAACAGGTGAGGAAGGAAGGAACAGGTTTTTTGTCTGGAAACCAGGGATAACATTTGAAGTGTAAATAAAAAATATCCAATGAAAGAAAAAATTATTTAAATACACAAACTAACCCTTTATAAAAAAAGAAGAAAAGAAAAAGAAAAAAACCACGTAGTAAATATTTAGTGAAGAAGCAGCTGCTTGCAAAGCAGCCAGCAAGGTCTGCCAGGCCTGAGACTTTCCTTGCTAATAGCCAATCAGTTCAATCTCATTAAGCAATACTGGGTCTTAAGTACAAGCCCCAGTGGTGCATAGAATTACTTTGGTGAAATTTAAAAGACACACGCCTTTTTATTTCACTCATCTTAATTTTATCTCCTGGAGGATTACCAAGCCACAAAAATTAGTGGCATAGATTTTATTTTTGGACTTTTCCTCAAAAAGTGAACTATCAGGGGAAGAAGAAAACAATTAAAATGTAGGTAGATAGTAGCAAAGAAATACAAAAAAAACTTTTTATATCAAAAAGCCATTTTCTGAATTTACTCACTTTTTGTGATAGATTGCAAATAAATATTTACTTAACGAGGGACTTTATGTCATTCTTATAAGCATGTACAAATAAAATGTAATAACAAATATTTATTAAAATAATTAATTAGGTGGAAAAATTGTTCAATACAGTTGAGAATTGGAAGAGGTTTCTAAAAATTACGTTATTTGGACAAGATGTTCATCAGGTATAGGAGTTTGCCAGCATGACTGATACCCTGTGTTCAATCCCCAATACTCGTGGAAGGTATGGTGGAAGGATAGGGCAAAATTGTAAAAGTTGTCCTTTGGTTTCCACCACATTCATACTGTAGCATTCCTGCATATGCCTACACGCACGCACGCACGCACGCATGCACGCACACACTCACATCATTCACACACAAATTAAAATCATAGAACATGCAACATAAGCAACTGCATTAAAATGCATTTTAAAGAACAACAAAGTAAATGTATACAGAGGGAGAAATGGACATAAGGGCAGCAGGAACTCACCTGGCACCTGAAGTTGAAGTTGACTGATGGCCAAGATTGACACTGCCTTGTTTGTTCAATATTTCCACCTACTGGGTGGGATTTAGTACATGTCTTCAAAGATTAAATCCATTAACACAAGGAGACAGAATCTGTGTTGCCTAAGAAAACATTAACTATTCATGTCTTATGGGCATTGTTTTTCAAGGATAAATCATTTTCTAAAAATTAAAATCTCCTACTTTAGGTTTCTGCCATGGAACTATGCCAGTAACATCTGTAATTACACTGCCTTTATATCCTTCCTGTCATTATCTCTATTTCATTTGTTGGAGTGTGTGTGGGTTGCCCTCATGTTTCGAACCATTCTCTAGATGAGTCTTGGTGCTAATGTATTAGATATCTTGTACATATGTTTAAAAATTCAACTCTTATTTTGCTTTGGATAATTTGGCTATTTCTCTTGAGTATTAATGTTAAGTATTTCTCTAACATCTATTTCTGTACTTTGGCTCAGATGTTCAAATGTTAAGGGAACAAATTGCCACACTCTTAAAGACAAAACAAACAAACAAAATGATTCCCCAGGAATCTTTGATAAACACCCACTTCTTGTTTCTCTTCAGCTGATTTCAATCACAGTTCCAATCCCAATCTAACAGATTAAAATTAAAATTATACACACATTC